>NC_139539.1:5238654-5732667 GCF_965153285.1 Podarcis tiliguerta
TTAGGAATGAGCAGCAAAGATTTGCAAATCGGTGAAGAAAGCAGATTACATCCTCGCCCTCTTGGAATTAACCCGGCTTGGTTTGCCTCTGTGGCAAATGGGGGCACAATATGAATCACAGCTGTCAACATTTCCCTTTTTTAAAGGGACATTCCCTTATTCCGAATAGGATTCCTTGCAAGAAAAGGGAAAAGTTGACAGCTATGCATAGATACGATCCATCTCTTATCATTGCCTGCTTGTTGCTATGTTTGAAGAATCTGCCATGAGTTGTTTCGAAGGTGTCCCAAAATGGTTCAAAGAGCACACCCCAAAAAATATATAACAGAAACACACACACACACCCTTTGATCTCCCCTTTTGTTTCTACCCCATCCCTCTTTCTAATGAATCCCCAGGTGTGCCAAGGGGATGCTAGCTTGCCCCCCCCCAAAGGTGCAGGCCTAGAGGGCAGCAGAAAGGAAGGAAGAAGGGGAGAGCTGGAGATTGTCAAAGGAGCAAGGGATGGTGGAGGTGCCAATGCAGGTTGCCAAGGCAGCGCTGATACAACTGCTTGCCAAGAGGGCAAGGGAGCCAAGGTGTGTCTCTGATCCCCAGTCTTCCACACCCTGGTGCCAGTTGAGTGGCATCGTAGTCCCAAACATCTGGAGAGCACCAGGTTGGCAAAGGCTGGACCACACAGGGCAAAATTCCTCTTCATTCCAATAGGAATTGTGCAAGAGAACTTCCCAGTCAGTGGCGTAGCGTGGGTTGTCAGCACCCGGGGCAAGGCAAGTAATTTGCGCTCCCCCCCCCCCCCCGCTGCACTGTTCCTCCCCCAGATAGTCCCTCTCTCTCTCTCCGCACCGCACGCCTGGCACCCCCCCCCCTCCACAGTGAGAGAGAGTGAGTGAGCCAGGTAGGGGCAGAGAGCTGCGAGTGCGAGCGCCCCCCCCCCCGATGTTGCGCCCGGTGCGGCCAGCCCCCCCTGCACCCCCACGCTACGCCACTGTTCCCAGTGCAATGTTGGTGCACAAAGCATCACCCATTCCCAACACCCTTCTGAGTAATACCCCACCCCACCCTCTCACTATATATATAAAGGTCTGGTAGCTTCTCTTTCGTTTATCTGAAGAAGTGTGCATGCACACGAAAGCTCGTACCAATAACAAACTTAGTTGGTCTCTAAGGTGCTACTGGAAGGAAAAAATTTTAATTTTGTTTCGACCACGGCAGACCAACACGGCTAACTACCTGTAACTAAAGCATCCTTTGTTTTCACTCTTTTAAACGGCTTCTAGACAATCAGCCTTGAGGCTGCTCTGTCAAATGCAGTGGACTGGGAAACAACAGCAGAGCTAGAGAAAAGGGAGAGGTAAGCTGCGGTCTTGGATGTGTCTCCTCAGAAGTAAACCCCATTTAGTTCAATGGAGCTTACCTCCAGAGGCTAGGACCAAAACAATGGCTTCAAGTTACAAGAAAGGAGATTCCGACTAAACATCAGGAAGAACTGTCTGACAGAAAGAGCTGTTCCTCCAGGGAACAGGCTCCCTCGAAAGGTGATGGACTCTCCTTCCTTGGAGGTTTTTAAGCAGAGGTTGGATGGTCATCTGTCATGTATGATCTAGTTGAGATTCCTGCATTGCAGGGGGTTAGACTAGATGACCTCGGGGTCCCTCCCAACTCTACAGTTCTATGATTCTATGATAGTTAAATGCGCACAGGACTGCAATCATAAGTGCTTTAGGCTGCCAATCAAACCCCAGTTACCAAGCCGTAAGCCCCACTGAATTTTATGGGACTTACTTCTGAGCAGAACTGCTGTTAAAAGTCCCATTGACTTCAGCAGGCGTGTGCCCGAAATCAAACTGATTCGAGTTCTTAATTCTGTCTGGATTGTGCCCACTATTTATTTCTCCTGGCAAAAATCACAAGAAATGCACACAGATTTTCTCCAGCAATAGAGGAAACCCCAATCAAATATGCCCACAGTTCAAGGAAATCACTTGTAGGAAACAAGCGAACCGGAAAGGAACTTTTGTGGTATATAAAAAAAATGCACATTCTTTAACAAAAAAAGCCAAATAATTTTATCTCCTTTCCTTTCGGCTGAAAGTTAGGAATGCATGGCAACAAGACTGATCTTAACGCACTGGCAAGATTTTCTTTGCTGGCTCCCCCTGAGTTGAAACTGATGCGTGCTTCGAAGTGGAATGGATATAATAAACAGGCAGAGTTCAGAAATCCATTGCTAAGGAATGGGGGTGAGTGGAGAATAGAGACTAATCTCTCTATATATATATCATTTAATTGCTTCTGGTTTCCGCAGTACAGTCTCACAGGCACCTACTCAGAAGCAAGCCCCGCTGAGTTTCAGTGGGACTTACTCTCAACTAAGTGTGTGGGTGTGCCGAATCGGAGCCCTGCTGAACGCAAAGCGGGCAAACGCCGCCAGATTAAAGAGCGTTCCCTGGTTGCCAGTGGCGAAACTGAGGCTGAGGTGGTGAAATAAATCAATGGGTGGAGAAAGGAAGAAGGTTTTCGAGGACAAAGGATTGCACAGCAGCCGGCGTGGAAAAGGAGGCAAATGACACACAGAGAGAGGGAAAAGTGAAGGTGTTACCTGCGCAAAGAACTCCCAAAGTTCATGGAGACGCTTCTTCAGAGAGTTGGCCTCAGGTGGGTTCTCTGGGCAGAGACGCGAAAGTTGCAGGTTCCTCTTGCAGGTGTGCGCGCAGCCTTCTTTGCGCTTTAGTTCATCCTTGGGGGGCGGCGGTGAAGGTGCTGCGACCCCTTCTTTGCTTCGTAGCTCGGGTTCTTTCTTCCCCCTTTTGCAACGGGTTCCTCCCCTCGCCCCTCTTTTTATTGACACGCCGCCGCCTCCTGCCACACAGCCCCAGCGCAGCTCAAGCTCTCCCGAGCCAATAGGGGAAGACGGAAGCTCTGAATAATGAGAAGCATCATCCGGCTCTTCGACACCTCCATAGGGGGAAAGGAAGGGCGCCAGCTAGAGAGACTTTCTGCAGGAGTCGGGGGGCAGCGGGAAAGAGCTGGCGAGGCGCAAACTTCATTCTCCAAAACAAAACCCCTAGATCTCAGAAGCAATTCCCTCTGGATGCATAGGGTGTCCGTCACAATAAGGGCCCCTTCACACGTTACATTTCTCAGGCGACTACTACGGAGTTTGAAATCGATACCCCCAAAATGGCAAAAAAAAGGGACTGTGCAGCAGCAGGCAGAAATCCCTGCCAGGGTCGCAAGACCTCCCGGCTAAAAGGACACAATCCTGGCAAACGCAGGTCAGTGAGAAATGTCCCCGAATGGGAAGAAAAAGAAATGCATATCCACAGGCATTTGAGAAACCACAGCAAACTTGCTTTGGGGAATTAAGGGGGAGTTTGGGAGAGCCTTCCTGTTGCCCTCTGGTCCTGCTTGCATGGCTCCATCCACTTGGCCTCTGTGAGATCAGGAATTTATTATTATACTTGTTGTTGTTAATACTTCGCCCATCTGGCTGGGTTTCCCCAGCCACTCTGGGTGGCTTCCAACAAAGTATTAAAATACAGTAGTCTGTTAAACATTAAAAGCTTCCCTAAAGAGGGCTGCCTTCAGATGTCCTCTAAAAGTCTTCTAAAAGGAAGCTGGACTAGATGGGCCTTGGGCTATTCTATAATTATTTGTTTTTTTATTATTATTTAACAAATTGATATACCATTTGATTGTAAGTTTAAAAAAGCACACCCTCTAAGTGGTTTACAATAATATAAAATAAAGCATTAAAATGATAAGTAAAAGCAGTTAAAAGCCGGGAGTATAAAAAAATTAAAGTTGATGTAAAATCAACAGGAGCTTAAAAAAAAATACAGCACATATAACTTTTACAGGTCCCAGGCTAGGCTTTCATGAATAATAAAAGTTTCACGTAGGCATCAAAAACAGTACAGCGAAGGCACCTGTATGATGTCGATAGGCAGGGAGTTCCAGAGATCGATTTCTTACAAAGGGGGAATGGGTTTTATTTGACACCTGTAGCAGCGACAGTACCGCAGATCAAAGGACTCGAGCGGGCATATCTGGGATAAGGCAAACACATGGAGACTCAAGGAATTGGTGCATTGAACTCAGCCTTGTCTTCTCTAGCCTGAAGCATCTCCCAGGATCTAAAGCATAGGGTCCGTTCCACTCTCTTCCCTCCCACTGACCCTTTTAATGGGTGGTAGTATCAAGGAGCTTTTGCATGGAAGCCCTGTGTTCTGCTACTCAGCTGTGTCTCGTCCCTCTTTGTTGCAGCAAATGCACGACAGGCACAAATGTTTCTGCCACGCTGCAGAGTGCGTGAGTGACTTGGCTCTCGGACCAGCTTTGCACACTGCAAAATCCCTACGTGGAAAGTGCCTAAAACCTGCAGCCAGAACCCATCACGTCTAAAAAATGGCACATGCACTTTTTGAAGGAAGAGCTGAGCAGAGGTTGAACTGTCTGGTAGATAAATGAACTGAAAGCAAACGGAACACTGCATTTATCCAAGCGGTGCTGCCTGTCACGCTGCATGCAGTGAAAGTCTATAGACGGGATTGTCAGATCTGCACAAACTCAAACTCGAAAGTGGGCATTTAGTGGTCCTGGCCATTGAAGTTTCAAAATCAGGCTGGTTTAACACCGTCAAGATGACCTAAGCCAGGCATGTCCAAAGTCCATTTCAGGGGCCTAATCCGGCCCGCTGGTCAATTTAATCTGGTCCCCTTGGCAGCATTGGTCGGCCCTCATGCATGTTCACTTCATCAAATCTGGCCCTCTATGGAAAAGTTTGGGCACCCCTGGCCTAAGCAAACCAGCTTAGAATCTGCATTACATGAGAGATTCCCTCCTTTTGGCTATCTCTTAAAATGCTTTACACATAAGGTATTCAAATTCTCTTTTACGTTTCTGTCATCCAAACAAAGGAAGTGGGCGGGCCACAGTTCTGAATCCACACTGTATATTTAAAAGCACATTCAATGCATATGGCTTGAAGAATCCTGGGAACTATAGTTCACCCCTTCACAAAGCTACAGTTCCCAGCACCCTTAGCAAGCTTCACTTCCCAGGGAGAGTCTGCCATGTAGCTCACTGGGCCAGTCACCGCCTCTCAGCCTAACCAACCTCACAAGGGTGTTGTGTTGATGCAATTAGAAGGGGGAGGGCTGTTTATGCCACCTCAAGCTCCTAGGAGGAAAAAGATGGGATACACAAGCACACACACAGACACACACACACACACACACATACTATAAAAGATAATAATAATTTTAAGGGAGGGCGTTCCATTGCATAAGCAGAAATCCTTGTGTTGGATTCTACCCTAGAATATATTTCACTGTATGATCACAGGATGGGACGCAGGTGGCGCTGTGGGTTAAACCACAGAGCCTAGGGCTTGCCGATCAGAAGGTCGGCGGTTCAAATCCCCGTGACAGAGTGAGCTCCCATTGTTCAGTCCCTGCTCCTGCCAACTTAGCAGTTCAAAAGCACCTCAAAGTGCAAGTAGATAAAGAGGTACCGCTCCAGCAGGAAGGTAAACAGCGTTTCCATGCGCTGCTCTGGTTCGCCAGAAGCGGCTTAGTCATGCTGGCCACATGACCCAGAAGCTGTATGCCGGCTCCCTTGGCCAATAAAGCGAGATGAGTGCCACAACCCCAGAGTCAGCCACGACTAGACCTAATGGTCAGGGCTCCCTTTACCTTTATGATCACAGGGTGCTATATGGCGTATCATATAATCACAGAATTGTAGAGTTCGAAGGGAGCCCAAAGGTCATCTAGTCCAACCCCCTGCAATGCAGGAATCACAACTATAAAGAATCCCCGGCAGGAAGCCATCGAACCTCTGCTTAAATGCCTCCAACGAAGGAGAATCCACCACCATCTGCCCTGCTTTTGCCATCAGAAAGTCCTTCCAAACATCAGAGCGCGCTCTTTTCCCTGTTTGCTTTGTTTCGGTTTTGATCTGCCTTTTGTTGCTGTTGTCCTCTGCTCCGGGTTCAAGAGAGAACTGTACACAGATGGAAGTGATGGTCAGTTGGAGAAGGGCCTTGTGTGAGAGGCAGGGAAGGGGAGATGCCCCCAGGGTGAGAAGCTTGGGGAAGAATGGGATGCTCCCAGGTGAAAACTGGGAGAGCCAGTGTGGTGTAGTGGTTAAGAGAGGTGGACTCGTAATCTGGTGAACCGGGTTCACTTCCCCGCTCCTCCACATGCAGCTGCTGAGTGACCTTGGGCCGGTCACACTTCTCTGAAGTCTCTCAGCCCCACTCACCTCACAGAGTGTTTGTTGTGGGGGAGGAAGGGAAAGGAGAATGTTAGCTGCTTTGAGACTCCTTTGGGTAGTGATAAAGCAGGATATCAAATCCAAACTCCTCTTCTTCCTCTTTTTCTGTTTGGTGCAAAAGTTGAGATATACCTGTGAAAGAAGACTTTTCTTTCTTTCTTTCTTTCTTTCTTTCTTTCTTTCTTTCTTTCTTTCTTTCTTTCTTTCTTTCTTTCTATGCCTTTGTGCTTAGCTCAATTTGTTATACACACACACACACACATATATGAAATATTAGAGCACATTGATGCCCCGTTTCTAAAGCTGCCAAAAGATCAATACCAAACGCAGTTCAGCATTAATGGAAATAACAGGGTTACTGAAGGGATTAACAATGGGCTGGCTTTGTTTTTCCCTCCCCTTCGCTTTGTTCTCTCACTCTGCATGTGTTTGTGGGTGGGTGTCTATGTATGAGCGAGGGGAGGGGAATCCATTTACCTCCCCCTTGCCTTGACCTTCCGGAACGACGCGTGGGTGGTGCTCTCAACCGCGCCACCCACTCCTTTTGAAAAGCGTGGGCCGCCCATTATCCGCCATCCCATAAAACCTTGCATGCTGGCAGTGCTGGCCCTTCCCTGTCCACCCACATGCGTATCCACCCTGCTGTACCTGCCCCCTCCCCCGCTTCAATTCAGTCACTTCCTCTCCTTTCCATATGCACATCATCATCCTATTGATAATTCACCTTGAGAGAGACACAATAACAATGAGAGGAAAATTCACCTTCTGCAGAGAAGGCATCCGTATGGCGGAAAAAGAAAGAGAGGAGAGGGGAAATGATAGAATCGTGGACTTAGAAGGGGCTGTGAGGGTCATCTAGGGCCACCTCTGCAATGCAGGAGTTTTTCTCCCAGTGTTGGACTGGAACTCAGGACAATCTCAGGGCTCTACTCACTGAGCTATCCCAGGTCTGCTTCCAACACCTTGGAGCTCCAAAATGCTGTCATGTGCCAGGTTTACATGTACAGTGGTTGTTGTTGTTTAGTTCTTTAGTCGTGTCCGACTCTTCGTGACCCCCTGGACCAGAGCACGCCAGGCCCTCCTGTCTTCCCCTGCCTCCCGCAGTTTGGTCAGACTCATGTTTGTAGCTTCAAGAACACCGTTCAACAATCTCATCCTCCGTCGTCCCCTTCTTCTTGTGCCCTCCATCTTTCCCAACATCAGGGTCTTTTCCAGGGAGCCTTCTCGTCTCATGAGGTGGCCAAAGTATTGGAGCCTCAGCTTCAGGATCTGTCCTTCCAGTGAGCACTCAGGGCTGGTTTCCTTCAGAATGGAGAGGTTGGATCTTCTTGCAGTCCATGGGACTCTCAAGAATCTCCTCCAGCACCAGAATTCAAAAGCATAAATTCTTCGGCGATCAGCCTTCTTTATGGTCCAGTGGTACCTCGGGTTAAGAACTTAACCTGAAACTGTTCTTTTTAAAAAAAAAAAAAAATTATTAAGAATTTAAACAAAACATATTATCTTAAAACATATCATCTTTGATTTCTCCCCCCATTTCCCCCCTCCCCATAAAATAACCCCCCTCCCCCCCTCACTTCCCTCAGTTCCAATCTCTGGTTTCTCTACAAATGCTATTCTCTGCATGTTACAAAACTATACAGATCCTTAATTTATCTGACTGATTATTGTCAATAAAAAGTCTGTGAGTGTTTATTCAAACCTGCCAAGGAGTCCAGTTCACTTTGTTGTTTCTTTAAGTACTTTGTAAAAGGTTCCCATTCATCTTTGAAATCACAGTCATCCTTGTCTCATAGTTTCTGTGTCAATTTTGCCAATTCTGCATGGTCCATCAATTTCTCTTGCCATAGTTCTTTAGTCGGGTTTTCCTCGTTCTTCCATCCTTGTGCTATTAAGACTCTTGTCGTCGTTGTCACATACATGAAGATATTTTTCAACTTCCTTGGCAGGTCTTTTCCTCCAAACTCTAACAGAAATGCTTCAGGTTTCTTAACAAATGCTAGACGGAACATTTTCTTCAATTCATTATATATCATTTCCCAAAACTTTTTAATTTCATTACACTCCCACCACATGTGGTAAAATGTCCCCTCCTTTTCCTTACATTTCCCAAACATATTTGAACTGGTTTTATACATTCTTCCTAACTGCACTGGTGTCATATACATCATCTTCATATAATTTTCTTTCAACAAAGAGTAATCTGTGAATTTTAAGTCAATTTTCCATAGCTTTTCCCAGTCTTCCAACACAATATTATGACCTATATCTTGTGCCCATTTAATCATAACTGATTTTACCTCTTCAACTTTCGTCTCCCAGAAACTGTTCTTAACCTGAGGTACTACTTTAGCTAATGGGGCCTCCCGCTGCTGCCGCCCCACAATTTCTGCTCTCATCCTGAAGCAAAGTTCTTAACCGGAGGTACTATTTCTGGGTTAGCGGAGTCTGTAACCTGAAGTGTCTGTAACCTGAAGCATCTGTAACCCGAGCTACCACTGTAATGCTAGCCTCTGTTTGGACACAAACGGTCATCACATGCAAGAGACACAAACAGAGATGGAGGCAAGAGGAGGTAAGGCCAGCTGTTAAAATGTCTGAACTTAAGAGTCCTAACTGGCCTAGAAGCAGTGCCCATTGGGACTGAAAGGCAGGAAGCCCAGACAGTAGGTGGAGTCAGAACCAATGTAGAATAATAGAAACATAGAATTGGAAGGGACCCCAAGGTTTAGGGATGTTTTTAATATTTAATGCTGTATTGTTTTTAACACTCAGTTGGGAGCCGCCCAGAGTGGCTGGGGAAACTCAGCCAGATGGGCGGGGTATAAATGGTAAAAAATTATTATTATTATTATTATTATTATTATTATTATTATTATTAACCTTCTGCGATGCAGGAATCTCAGCTAAAGCATCCATGACAGATGGCCATCCAATTTCTGCTTAAAAACCTCCAAGGGAGGAGAGTCCAGAACTTCACAAGGGAGAAACATCTTCTCCCTGGTTGTAAGGAGGTGGCTGAGGGCAGGCAGTGTCTCATTTTGGACTACAGGTACCTCAGGTTAAGAACTTAATTCATTCCGGAGGTCCATTCTTAACCTGAAACTGTTCTTAACCTGAGGTACCACTTTAGCTAATGGGGCCTCCCGCTGCTGCCGCGCCACCATGTGATTTCTGTTCTTATCCTGAAGCAAAGTTCTTAACCTGAGGTACTATTTCTGGGTTAGCAGAGTCTGTAACCTGAAGCGACTGTAACCTGAAGCATCTGTAACCCGAGGCACCACTGTAATGGACCAGACTCCTCTGGCTACAGAGTCCTCCTCCTAATGCCAGGTGTGTAGATGCAATGGATGGGAAATGCACTCTGCATATGCTCAGAGATGCCTTCTGGTTGTTTTTTTTTAAAAAAAGAAACTTTAGTAATTTTGAAAATGAAGACGAAATACAGCAACACTGAACATACTGATACAAAACTGGAGGGAAGGAAAACTAGAATGGATAAGAAGGAGGGGAAGAAAAGGGGAAAGAACACTCTACATCAGGCAAATAGGCAAACTTGGCCCTCCAGATGGTTTGGAACTACAACTCCCATCATCCCTGACCACTGGTCCTGTTAGCTAGGGATGACGCAAGTTGTAGTCCCAAAACATCTGGAGGACCAAGTTTGCCTGTGCCTGCTCTACAATAATTCATGTGATGCAGTTTTCATAATCACAATCCAAGGCATCGAGAAAGCAGTTTATCTTAACTGTCTGAAATACATCTCCACAAACTTCATTGGACCACTGGGTGTCTATGTTTGGTCTCTGTTGTATTGCTGCATATCAAAAAATTAGACCAAATAGCATAAAAATGATCTGATTTAGGTTCTCCCCTAGTTACTTTTCTTTGATATGTGAGATGCTCAGAAATAGCCAATAATCAATCAAGGGAGGTGAGCAAGATTTCCATTGACAAGCTATTGACATTCTTGCTGCCATTAGAAATGGAAAGATCAGCATCTTATGAGATACTCTGGGATTAGAATTGCTTTCTATTGAAATCAAGGCAAAGGCTGGATCTGGTGTTAGTGATTGATCTGTGATTTGAGAGGTACTGATAGAAAACCTTTATTCGAAAACTATATAAAACTTCACATTCCCACCACATATGCATATATGTTCCAATAGCAAATTGCCAGTATAGTGGAGAGATATTTGATTTAGGAAAGGTGTACCAAGTTGGACCATAAAGAAGGCTGATCGCCGAAGAATGGATGCTTTTGAATTATGGTGCTCGAGGAGACTCTTGAGAGTCCCATGGACTGCAAGAAAATCAAACCTCTCCATTCTGAAGGAAATCAGCCCTGAGTGCTCACTGGAAGGACAGATCCTGAAGCTGAGGCTCCAATACTTTGGCCACCTCATGAGAAGAGAAGACTCCCTGGAAAAGACCCTGATGTTGGGAAAGATGGAGGGCACAAGGGGACAACAGAGGACGAGATGGTGGGACAGTGTTCTCGAAGCGACCAGCATGAGTTTCACCAAAATGCGGGAAGCAGTGGAAGACAGGAGTGCCTGGCATGCTATGGTCCATGGGGTCATGAAGAGGCAGACACAACTAAACAACTAATCAACAACAACAAAACACCGGCCTCCAATACAGCCTAAGTATCATTTTTAGGGTGGATTCTTGAATCCTAGAAGATACAGTTTTTAATGGAGCATTTGCCCAAATAAATTGATTGAATTTTTGTTCATCAATTTGTCATTTAGATTCAACCTCCCAGGATATCTTAAGACCCTGCAAGGAGCCCATTGCCTGGCTTCTTATCTATTTGTGAATACTGGACACCAAGCCTTTAGCATTCAGAGATATTTGAGCAATTAAGGATTCAAAAGTAGTTAGAGAACATAAACAACCCCCTTTATGAGCTAGTGATTTAGCAAATGTAGTCGTTCGAATTAACTGAATCCATATTCATGTTTCCTTTTTTTCATTTAGGGCAGTCGTGGAAATAGGATGAGTATCAGGAGGAATATCCTTAATTCTATAAAAGTATTAAGTCTCTGAACCATTACAGAGGAGAGTAATTTAGCATCTATAGGGTGGTATGACCCCATCCCCGGAGAATCAGTATTTGGTTTGGGCAGTAACACAATTCTTGAAGATTTCCATGAGGAATGGATCGCAACCCCAGCCAGAATACTGTTAAATGGTAAAGTCAAATAGGGCAATAAATCATCACAAAAGGCCTTATAAAAATCCCCAGGAAATCCATCTGGCCCCAGAGATTTGCCCTTTTTAGAATCCCCTCATAGAATCGTAGAGCTGTAGAGTTGGAAGGGACCCCAGCGGTCATCTAGTCCAACCCCCCTCAATACCAAAATCTCAGCTGAAGTATCACAGATTTCCTCCTCAGAGATAGCCCTGTTCAAAAAGTTCCTATGATCTTCTGTGAAGATTGGAATATCAGTCTGAGCAATATATGAGTAGATAGCCTCTGGAGATGGTGACTAATAGGAATATAAAGTAAAGGGACCCTGACCGTTAGGTCCAGTCATGGACAACTCTGGGGTTGTGGCGCTCATCTCGCTTTACTGACCGAGGGAGCCAGCATACAGCTTCCGGGTCATGTGGCCAGCATGACTAAGCCGCTTCTGGCGAAACCAGAGCAGCGCATGGAAATGCCGTTTACCTTCCCGCCGGAGTGGTACCTATTTATCTATTTGCACTGGTGTGCTTTCGAACTGCTAGGTTGGCAGGAGCAGGGACCGAGCAACGGGAGCTCACCCCGTCGCGGAGATTTGAACCGCCAACCTTCTGATTGGCAAGTCCTAGGCTCTGTGGTTTAACCCACAGCGCCACCCACGTCCCTCAATAGGAATTTAGGTTGTGGTGGGGTTTTTTTGAAAGCGTATATAAATTCTTTGCTAATTGAAGGAGAGTCATAGATCAAAGCACCTTGAGATGATCGGATGCAATGAATTAAATTCCTGGATCTCCGTTTCTTCAAGGCATGAGTTAGCAACCCAGGTGCCTTATTGCCAAACTCATTGTAACCACTTCTTGTGTACACCAGGGTCCGAAGAATGTCGCCTGTCTCTAAAGTTGGCAGTTCTGCTTTTTTAGCTTGCAGGCATCTAAAGACGGAGTACTGGCAATTTTGTGCACATTTTCTTTCCAGGTTTTTTGAGGAACCTAAATGGTACAGCCCTGCATGCAGAAGGTCCCAGGTTCCATCCCTGGCAGAGGAGACAGATCCCTGCTTAAAACCCAGCACAGCCACCTCCAGTCACCCAGGTAATCCTCAGTTAGATGGGCCAATGGCCTAACTCAGTACCAGGCAGCTTCCTCTGTTCAGAGATGCTGCATTTGCAAGTTTCTGCATCGTAGAACCCGCATTGAGCAAGGAAGCTGAACTTAGATGCTCTCCGTGGCTCCTTTCAGCTTGCCAATCCATTGAGTTCAACTCAGCAGGCAGAGATCACCCTCCCTCCACGCTCGTGGACACAATGCAACATGATACAGTGCCTCCAAATCTCCCTCTTGTTATCTCCCCCCCCCCCCCCCCCGCAAACTTCTAGCGTCCCTGATTTCCAAACCTGTTTTCCATTTTGAGTGCCTCCTGTTGAAAAGGCACAAAAGGGGCCGCTTTTTTTGTCGTTAGCCTGCCTGATAAGGCCCTTTCTGCCTTCAAATGAGGGCATTCAGCTGAAATGAAATCCTCGCTCTCCAAGGCTCCCATCTCAGGCTAGATCATGAATAGGTCCTGAGTTTGGGCCTTTGATTCCCTTTGTGTGCGCCTGCAATTACAGGAAGGCAGAAGTGCCGGTGTTGAGCTACAGAGAGCTGATTGCACTCACGTCAGGCAATCAGGTAACAAAACATGAGATCTGATCAGCTGCGCCCACCAACCTTTGGAGCAGCCTGCAGGGAAGAGTTTTGAGAGGCCCTGGAGCTCCTGGTTATGAAAACCAGAGGTACTCCATTTTGTACTCCTAACCTAGAAACCCGCCATCTTCTCTGATCAGAAAAGAGCTGGATCAGCTCAACTGAAGCCAGCATTCAGTGCACAACAACAGCCAGCCAGGGGCATTTGGAAAACTCATAAGCAGGAAATGAAGAAGGGAGACACCTCCTGTTGTGGGCACTCAGCATCATCTGGCATTACGGCTAGAAGAATGAAAATTAGCTGGCATTTTCCCAGGCTAATATCTCAATCTGCCTGGTTTCTTAGACAGCCACGTTTTTAATGGGCTCTGCTCCTGTGCCTTTGGTGACAACCTGAAGCAGAAAAGGTTTAGCAGATTGTACTTTGCTCCATGCCAGGAGAAGAGCCACTTGTTGAATTTAAGGTGCTTCTCAACCTTCTGTTAAGGATAGAGAAGCATGGAGAGGATTTAAAATAAAAATGGCAACCCTGCTTAATGCTAGAGAGCCAGTGTGGTGTAGCGGTTAAGAGCGATAGATTTGTAATCTGGGGAACCGGGTTCGCTTCCCCGCTCCTCCACATGCAGCTGCTGGGTGACCTTGGGCCAGTCACACTTCTCTGAAGTCTCTCAGCCCCACTCACCTCACAGAGTGTTTGTTGTGGGGGAGGAAGGGAAAGGAGATTGTGAGCCGCTTTGAGACTCCTTCGGGTAGTGGTAAAGCGGGATATCGAATCCAAACTCTTCTTCTTCTAAAGGAACTCTGAGGAGCTTTTGCCTCAGGGAGGATTCCTCCAGTAGCCCTTTGGGGACAGAAGGGAGAGCGGGAACCACTGCTTTCATTTAAAGTCTGTTCAAAGTCCAATGGGTCAGTCTAATAAAGATCTGTAGGATCTGAGCCTGCGGGACATTTAGTCTACCATTTAGTCTACATTTAGTGGTCTCACAGTGGCCACCTCAGCACTTCTGGGAAGCTGAAGTAGACCATGTACAGGAACAGGCTTTCAATTGATTTCTTTAAATAAAAAAACCCTGAAAAACCACCATTGAACTCAGCCACTTTCAAGAATGGTGCGGGGAGAGGTCTGCTTAACCCTCCCCTCTCCCACCATGTATTTATCAAAATCTCTATTTATCTATCTCTGGGTTGCTTTTCTCCAACAGGTGGGAAATTAATTTGAAAAGGAGGGGTTGTTTTGTGCAGCCCTCAGGCTGTTGTTAAGGGATACTGAAGCCAGCCATGAAAGAAGTTCACAGCACAAAAGGGCGGCGGCGGCAGAATCGCACACATACACTCCATGGTTTGTTTAATTAATATTCATACTAATGGAATAGTGTCTGTGATTCACTCTGACATTTTGCTGGGACAATGGCAATTAAGCACCAAGGCTGAAGATGAAGAATAAGCAGTAATGGCAAAGTTAAGTTCTCAACTTGATCACAGTTAAAAGCTTGGGGGGGGCGTGTTTAAGAATTAGCATAGACTCTGGGCTGGTGAGAAAGGAAGTGGGCGTTAATTTAACATCATGTCACATAGTAACTCTTGTCATCTTTTTTTATATATATAAAAAAACCATCTCCATTTTGCCAGTGCCAAATGGCAAGCCCCAGAACTGTTGAGGCTGTTTTCAGAGCACTCCCAAGAAGTTTCTGTACCCATGAAGTATGCCTCTGAATAACCATTGTTGGAGAGCATGCATGAGAGAGGGCAATTCTACCTATGTCCTGCTTGTGGACTTCCAGGAAGCAATGGCTAGGCACTGCAGGAGATAAGAAGCTTGACTAGACAGGCCTTTTGCCTAATCTATCAGGGCTCTTATGCTATGTCCTTACATCATTGCTTTCTTTGCAGCTTTAAAAAATCTGTCTCATTTATTTATTTACCTACCTGACTTATGGGGACATGGGTGGCGCTGTGGGTCAAACCACAGAGCCTAGGACTTGCCGATCAGAAGGTTGATGGTTTGAATCCCCACAACGGGGTGAGCTCCCGTTGCTCAGTCCCTGCTCCTGCCAACTTAGCAGTTCGAAAGCACGTCAAAGTGCAAGTAGATAAATAGGTACCACTCCAGCAGGAAGGTAAACGGCGTTTCCGTGCGCTGCTCTGGTTCGCCAGAAGTGGCATAGTCATGCTGGCCACATGACCCGGAAGCTGTACGCCGGCTCCCTCAGCCAATAAAGCGAGATGAGCGCCGCAACCCCAGAGTCGGCCACGACTGGGCCTAATGGTCAGGGGTCCCTTTACCTTTACCTGACTTATACACCACTTTTCTGGATGTGATTGCCACTTCAAAGCAGCGTACGGAATCTCACAAGATACAATATTATCTGGTTGCCCACTACAGAAACAGGACGGTGGACTTGCTAGACCCACCCCTGGACTCAGTTCACAAGGTTCAGGTACTTTGGGAGGGCGAACCTTTCCTACCAGTTTCCCAATTTCTACTTGCTGGACTCTTGAATGGGTGTTTCAGGACCATGGACAGCAGCCCAGTCCTGATAAGGAGAAAGAGCCAACAGCCTGTTTACAAACATACACTTCCAGGATCGCTCTTGGAGGGAGGCCTTGTCAGGCAATCAGGACACACAGGAACACGGGGACAAAGGAATCTCTCCAGGGCTTCAGCCCGACCTGGGAATGCTGGAGACTGAACCCAGAACAATTGAATGCAAAGCAGATGTTCCACTGCTGGGTTAGGGCCTTTCCCATGGTTACACAACATCGTCTTTTAAAAGAATTGCAAAGGCTTTCATTGAATCCCTCTCATCTGCACAATGGGGAAAGCAGTTGCCAGAGTGATGTTTTGAAGTCGGCAAGAACTTGAGATCTAGAGAGGGACATATCCAGAGGCAGAGGGCGGATTTGGAGCAGGAAGAGCAAAAGTGTGCATGGTATCACATTGCGATCTACAAAAGAATTGCAAAAACAATTTTGTGCACTTATATAGCACAATGGAAGCATCAAAAGCACATTGCAAGAAGAGAGAAGCATAGTGGTCCATCTAATCAAGCATCCTGTTTTTACAGTGGCCAACCAGATGTCCCCGTGGGAAGCCCCTGCCCAAGCAGGACTCAGACTGGGTTCAAACCACTTGTGATTCCCAGCAGAATCACAATATTCAGAGGAATATTCCTATCCAACAGTGGAGGGGAATCATAGCCACATTGGGATTAGCTCAACCATCCTTGCAGCAGCCTTGAAAGAAAGGCAGGGACCAAATGAATAACTGGTTACCACCCACCATTAGCCTTTCATATATTTGTTTCACTTTTGTGGTTTTATTAGATTTTCTGTGGTTGGCACCCATCTGTCTCGGGAGACAATGGAAAAGTGTGCCTTCGAGGGAGAAGTCAAAACATTGGAGAGTTTCAGTGCCTGCTGTGGCTGTAGAGACCGATATAGGAGGCTTGTGCCGATATAGCGGGCTTGTGCCTGGCTCCTGTCCTCACCGGATTTGCACAGGCAGAGATGCAGACCTCCTCCGTCCCTGCCTCCCCTCTCACGGACGGACAGTTAGTACGCCTGCTATGTGGCCTCAAGGATTTGTTTGCCGCTTTGCATGCGTGTGGCAAGTAGCAGCGCCTTGGGAGCACCAGTGAGAGTTGGAGGGTTAGGAGATCCATTCCCTGTGTCTGCAGTCATGGGATTGTTGTCTATCACATGACGGTGTATGTTTTCATTCCACAGAGTGGGAAGTGATGGAGACAGGATGTTTGTGTTCCTGTGCTCCGTGAAGTGGGATTATTGTCCTTTCTTCTTTCTCTTTGCTGTCTGATGCTAGAGAGAGAGGGAGCCATGTTGCAGAGCTCCGTGTGTGTTCATATGTAAATAAAGTAGATTAGCCAACATGCTGAGTTGCTGAGGTCTGTCACGCATGATGCACAAACTCTGCGGATCCCTAAGTGTGCCGGTGTCGGTTGGCATCGGTCGCTGTGATGTTCCAGCTGAAGAAAGCTTATGAAGCTCCCGAACGATCGACCAGGAGGGAAAGAACATGCCAGTTGGGCATGTGTCTCTGCCAGGGTCCTACTCGAGGGTAGGCTGAGCTCCTGACACCCACCAGCCCTGATCTCGGTGTTGTGGGTGCATGTGTGTGTCCCGCTTGCAGTCCCACCAACGGGTGTGGCTGGTCAATTGCAAACCTGGAGCAAGGCTTTCTCTGTAATGGCACCCAGTTGTGGAACACTCTCTCCTCAGAGGCATGGACGGCTACAACACTGATGCACTCCCTCCGTCTTAAGTTTCCAGCCTAGTTTTTCAGCCTCTGTCTGAATCGGTTGTTGGCATCCGTTCTATCTCAGGAGACGATGGAGGAGTGTGCCTTTGCGGGTGAGGTCAAACTGTTGGAGACTTACAGCGCCTGCTGTGGCTGTAGAAACTGATGCAGAAGAGACATGTTTAGTTGCAGCTGGGGCAGATGATGGCGTCCAGTTGTGCTGCTGCAGATGCACCATGCCATTTCTTCTCTTTGTGCTCCTCCCAGTGATTATTCGCCCTTTGGTTACTGCTATGGACACACAATCTGTCTGTCTGTCTGTCTGTTTGTCTGTCTCCAGGCACTGTGGTCGTGTTCCCCACATGGCAGGGTTGATGTTGCCAGCCTTCATGTCCCATGTGCAGACATCTTTGTAACACAGAGTTGGTCTGCCAATGGGCCTGGTGCCTGAAGCCAGCCTCCATAGAGCCCATCCTTGGGGAATCCTGCCATCTTCCATTCTGTAGACCTGACCAAGCCAGCATAGGTTAAAAAAAAAAAAAAGGTAAAGGACCCCTGGATAGTTAAGTCCAGTCAAAGGTGACTATGGGGTTATGGCACTCATCTCGCTTTCAGGCCAAGGGAGCCTGCATTTGTCCACAGAAAACTTTCTGAGTCATGTGGCCAGCAGGACTAAAACTGCTTCTAGCACAACAGGACACCATGAAGCCAGAGCACATGGAAACACCATTTACCTTCCCACCACAGTGGTACCTATTTATCTACTTGCACTGGCGTGCTTTCAAACTGCTAGGTTGGCAGGAGCTGGGACAGAACAATGGGAGCTCACCCTGTCGTGGGGATTCAAACCCCTGACCTTCTGATTGACAAGCCCAAGAAGCTCTGTGGTTTAGACCACAGTACCACCCAAGCCGGCATAGACGTCTCTGAGACAGGAGTGTGCTGGGAATGAATCATAGAATCACAGAATCATAGAGTTGGAAGAGACCACAAGGGCCATTGAGTCCAACCCCCTGCCAAGCAGGAAACACCATCAGAGCATTCCTGACATATAGTTGTCAAGCCTCTGCTTAAAGACCTCCAAAGAAGGAGACTCCACCACACTCCTTGGCAGCAAATTCCACTGTCGAACAGCTCTTACTGTCAGGAAGTTCTTCCTAATGTTTAGGTGGAATCTTCTTTCTTGTAGTTTGGACCCATTGCTCCGTGTCCGCTTCTCTGGAGCAGCAGAAAACAACCTTTCTCCCTCCTCTATATGACATCCCTTTATATATTTGAACATGGCTATCATATCACCCCTTAACCTCCTCTTCTCCAGGCTAAACATGTCCAGCTCCCTTAGCCGTTCCTCATAAGGCATCGTTTCCAGGCCTTTGACCATTTTGGTTGCCCTCCTCTGGACACGTTCCAGTTTGTCAGTGTCCTTCTTGAACTGTGGTGCCCAGAACTGGACACAGTACTCCAGGTGAGGTCTGACCAGAGCAGAATACAGTGGCACTATTACTTCCCTTGATCTAGATGCTATACTCCTATTGATGCAGCCCAGAATTGCATTGGCTTTTTTAGCTGCCGCGTCACACTGTTGGCTCATGTCAAGTTTGTGGTCAACCAAGACTCCTAGATCCTTTTCACATGTACTGCTCTCAAGCCAGGTGTCACCCATCTTGTATTTGTGCCTCTCATTTTTTTTGCCCAAGTGCAATACTTTACATTTCTCCCTGTTAAAATTCATCTTGTATGTTTTGGCCCAGTTCTCTAATCTGTCAAGGTCGTTTTGAAATGTGATCCTGTCCTCTGGGGTGTTAGCCACCCCTCCCAGTTTGGTGTCATCTGCAAATTTGATCAGGGTGCCCTTGAGTCAAGTCGTTGATAAAGATGTTGAATAAGACAGGGCCCAAGACAGAATCCTGTGGCACCCCCACTAGTCACTCTTCTCCAGGATGAAGAGGAACCATTGATGAGCACCCTTTGGGTTCGGTCACTCAGCCAGTTACAAATCCACTGAGTGGTAGCATAGTCAAGACCGCATTTTACCAGCTTCTTTACAAGAATATCATGGGGCACCTTGTCAAATGCCTTGCTGAAATCAAGGTAGGCTACATCCACTGCATTCCCTTCCTCTACCAGGCTTGTAATTCTGTCAAAAAACGAGATCAGGTTAGTCTGACATGACTTATTTTTCAGAAATCCATGCTGACTATTGGTGATCACAGCATTCCTTTCTATGTGCTCACAGACTGTTTGCTTAATGATCTGCTCCAGAATCTTCCCTGGTATTGATGTCAGACTGACTGGGCGGTAATTATTTGGGTCCTCTCTTTCCCCCTTTTTGAATATAGGGACAACATTTGCCCTCCTCCAGTCTGCCGGGACTTCGCCTGTTCTCCAGGAATTCTCAAAGATGACTGCCAGTGGTTCTGAGATCATATCTGCCAGTTCTTTTAATACTCTTGGATGCAGTTCATCTGGCCCTGGAGACTTGAATACATCTAGACTAGCCAAGTATTCTTGTACTATCTCCTTAGTTATTCTGGGCTGTGTTTCCTCTGCTGAATCATTTGCTCCAAATTCTTCAGGTAGGGCATTGTTTTCTTTATCGGAGAAGACTGAGGCAAAGAAGGCATTGAGGAGTTCAGCCCTTTCTGTGTCCCCTGTTTGCATTTCACCATCTTCTCCCACTGTTTCTTTGTTCTTCCTTTTGCTACGAACATACCCATAAAAGCCTTTTTTTGTTGCTTTTAACCTCTCTAGCAAGCCTGAGTTCATTCTGTGCTTTAGCTTTTCTGACTTTGTGTCTACACGTGCTGGCTATTTGTTTGAATTCCTCTTTGGTGGTTTCCCCCCTTTTCCATTTTTTGTACACATCCTTTTTTAATCTTAACTCAGTTAAAAGTTCTTTAGATAGCCACCCTGGTTTCTTTAGGCACCTTCCATGTTTCCGTCTCATTGGTATTGCCTGAAGTTGTGCTTTTACTATCTCCCTCTCAACAAACTCCCAGCCATCATGAACTCCCTTTCCTTTTAGTATTACTGTCCATGGGATCTCACCCAGCACTTCCCTAAGTTTTATGAAGTCGGCTTTCTTAAAGTCAAGAAATTGAGTCCTAGTATGCTTGGCTGCTCCTTTCCACTGTATAGTAAACTTCAGAAGAGCATGATCACTCGCGCCTAATGATCCTGAGGCAAGGAAGAAGGGCTACCCCTATGCTATCCATATAATCAGTTATCAGTAATCAATATATTCATATATGCTCACACATAATCAGGGCTTACAGTATTTTATAATCCATTTTGAATCAAAGGGAAGCTGTGCCTTAGCTAACTGCATACTGCTTGAAACAGCAAAATTAGGAGCCGACCTTTCCCCTACAAACATCCGTGTACCCTGGACAAGGGGAAGACGTGAATCAGAGATTCTGGTACAAAATCCCCTCAGATACAGGCTAAATTAATCCACAGAACAGGAAGAGCAAAACCACAAAATCTCCAAACTCCCTGTCCTGTCATGACTAGGGGAGAGGTTAGACAGAGCGTCACTGCAAGCAACGGAAAGCAGAACTAGAACTCTGTGCTTGACCAGGAGCTGGAAGCATGGCAAGAAGCTTGCTAAATGGCTAATTTCGCTGGCGATATCGTAACTGCCTCATGGTTGTCTCATGATCTATGATTTGTTGTGATCTGCTCAGGTATAAAGACCTCTGGATTTCTGTCAATCGGGGTCCCAGTTCCTTTTGGAAGAGATTCCAAACTGGGTCCTTATTGCCTGGCAATAAACTTCACCTTCTAATTCTCCTTTGCTGAGTCTGCCTGATCCTTATTGGCACCAAGAGGGTACCTGCTTACATTCACGTGCTTCAATCCTTCCACTTCTACCCCACTAACCAGGTCATCAACATTGGTTAGGACCAGATCTAAAATGGCTGTTCCTCTTGTTGCTTCTCCCACTTTCTGGACAATGAAGTTGTCTGCAAGGCCAGTGAGGAATCTGTTTGACCTTATGCTCTTGGCTGAGTTTGACATCCAACAAATATCCGGGTAATTGAAGTCCCCCATTACTACTATCTCCCTTCCTTTTGCATGCTTGACCATCTGTTCCAGGAAGGCATCATCTATGTCCTCCGTTTGGCTTGGGGATCTATAGTAAACTCCCACAATGAGGTCACTGTTATGAATGTGGACTTGGGAGTGCACATCTCTGACGTAGTCCTGCCATGTGATGGCCAAAATCTTCCTGATGCAGTGCATGTGAAAGGCATTGAAGCATTGCTTCTGGTGGGTTGCCCTCATCAGACTACCATAATGTAGCATGCTCAACACGCAAGCCTGGTAGACCTTCATCTTGGTATTGATGGGTAGCATCAATGCCAATACCTATTATGGCTGCATATAGATAATGGCACCATATATAAAAACAATGAAATTATTTTTGGTATCCAAAGCAGTGTTAAGCCTCTTATTGGCACAATGATTTCTGCTTGTGCATTGCAGCTTCTCCCCCCACTCCACCACCTGGGAGCACCCTAAATCTGTTCTGGGGTTCCCCCAACTCTCCAAAGTGATTTTGAGAGAGTGCAAGCAGGAAAGTAAGGAAGTCTTGTTGATCAAGTGGTTAACCTTGAGCTGACAGGACGTGCTAGTTGGATATCGCCCATTGTGAATACTTACAAATCCGCAATCTATGCGCTAAACAATTTGCAGGAACGTGTTAGGAAAACAATACAGATACCCAGGAGGCAAATTGCTAACCTTTGTTGCAAAAATTGGATGGAAAAGAGTTGCTGCAAAAAGAGGTGCAAAAATATGTGGGAACCATCAAAGGAGGGCTGGATTAGAAAGGTTTGGCATGTAATGCTAAGAAATAAAGTTACAGCCTTTAATAAAATAGCACAGGGGGTTGGTCGCATTATCCAATCATGAGAAAGTTGGCAGCCAGTTATGGACTATTGGAACAGAAATAAATCACCAGAATCCTTTTAAGAGCCGGCTCTACCAGTGCTTTAGAATTCCTCAGCGGAAAACTCTGTTGCTTATAAAATGATATTTGGGTTGGGGTGGGTTTTTTTTGCTTTTCAGCGCATGGAATAACTGCTTGTTTAATTCCCTTTTATTTTTTGTTTCTGGGTTTTCAACATCTGCTTCTTATTTGGGCAGCATATGTTTAAGGGTTGTTGGTTTTTTTAAACCAAATCATAATTGTTATTACTTGGCATACTTGCATTTGTATGTTTAAGCTAAACTTTAAAGAGATACCCTTAGCACCAATTTCAAAATCATGATTTTTCACAACAGCTCAGCTGCAAAACCACTTAAAAAAGGAAGAAGAACTCACAGCAAATCAGATTTGAGCTTACCAAGTAATTCAGGCTGGAGAGCCTCTGCAGCAGTTGGGTAAGAGGTTCCCCCAAAGGTTTACTGCCCAGTGGATCCCATGGGCCAACTAGAACCTGCTAGGATTCTTGCAAAAAATTCTGATCCACCACAACAATGTTATTGGGCAGCCAGGATACACAAGAGTCAAGATTCATGAAATGTGCTGAGATTGTTGTGCACCTACATTTGTATTGTACACTTAGCCAATGTGATGGCTTCCAGATGTATTGGACTACAACTCCCATCATCCCTATCATTGGCTAGATTGTCTGGAGCTGATGGGAAGTGCAGTACACAACATATGGATGGTACTACATTGGCCATCCCTGATGGAAGTAAATGATTATTTTTTTTAATACCATGTACATGGATAAGAAGGGACGCAGGTGGCGCTGCGGGTTAAACCACAGAGCCTAGGACTTGCCGATCAGAAGGTCAGCAGTTCAAATCCCCGCGACGGGGTGAGCTCCCATTGCTCGGTCCCTGCTCCTGCCAACCTAGCAGTTCAAAAGCACTTCAACGTGCAAGTAGATCAATAGGTACCGCTCCAGCAGGAAGGTAAACGGCATTTCCGTGCGCTGCTCTGGTTCACCAGAAGCGGCTTAGTCATGCTGGCCACATGACCTGGAAGCTGGACGCTGGCTCCCTCGGCCAATAAGGCAAGATGAGCGCCGCAACCCCAGAGTCGGTCACGACTGGACCTATTGGTCAAGGGTCCCTTTACCTTTTTACATGGATAAGAATGCATGCTCATATCAAAAAGGACACTGACAAACTGGAACGTGTCCAGAGGAGGGCAACCAAAATGGTCAAAGGCCTGGAAACGATGCCTTATGAGGAACGGCTAAGGGAGCTGGGCATGTTTAGCCTGGAGAAGAGGAGGTTAAGGGGGGATATGATAGCCATGTTCAAATATATAAAAGGATGCCACATAGAGGAGGGAGAAAGGTTGTTTTCTGCTGCTCCAGAGAAGCGGACACGGAGCAATGGATCCAAACTACAAGAAAGAAGATTCCACCTAAACATTAGGAAGAACTTCCTGACAGTAAGAGCTGTTCGACAGTGGAATTTGCTGCCAAGGAGTATGGTGGAGTCTCCTTCTTTGGAGGTCTTTAAGCAGAGGCTTGACAACCATAGGTCAGGAGTGCTCTGATGGTGTTTCCTGCTTGGCAGGGGGTTGGACTCGATGGCCCTTGTGGTCTCTTCCAACTCTATGATTCTATGATTCATTTCACGAAATTAGTAATGCTCTAACTGTTGAGAGGTCATGGAGTCTTGCTTTATACATTTGCATTGTTAGGGCATGGAGAATTGAGGGAGAAAGGATGGATATGGAAAATCAAAGTTCATCTATCCCTGTTTGTGATTAGGGAAACCAGACCAGGGGAGCCAACACAGGGCTCTCAAAAGATCATGGGACTCAGGGCCGTCTTACGCATAGGCGCTAGGGGTGCGGGGCACCCGGGCGCTGGGCTCTCGGGGGTGCCGGGTCAAGAGTCTGGGGCCGGGATTTGGAGCCCGGGGATTGGGAAGAGCCGACAGCCACTGCTGAGCGGAGCAGAGCCCGTCGGAGCGCCACAGCTCTTCTGCTGCAGGCAAGCGAGGTGCTGAGGCAACCAGCTGGCTCCGCCCTCCTGCACACCTGGGATTGGCAGGCCATCAAGAGGGCCGCCCAGTGCATGCTGCTCACACGAGGCACCTGGCTTCGCTCAGTCGCCGTCGCCGCCTCAGGCTCCCCTGTTGGTGCTGAGGCGGCCGGCAGGCCAGTTCTGCCGTGCGCACCTTGCTGGCCCGCCCTAAAAAACAACTCTAGGCAACCTGGGGGGCAGGGGCGCTGGGCAGATCTTTGCAACCTGGCACTGCCTATGCTTAAGACAGCCTTGATTGGACTCAATGGCGTAGCGTGGGGGGTGCAGGGGGGCCGGCTGCACCGGGCGCAACATCTGGGGGGGGGCTCGCACTCGCAGCTCTCTGCCCCTACCTGGCTTACTCTCTCTCTCTCACTGCAGTGCTGGCTGTGCGAATCCGATCCGAGCCGCCGGGTCGCCGCCCACTGTGGAGGGGAGGGTGCCAGGCGTGCGGTGCGGTGTGGAGAGAGAGCGAGGGACTATCTGGGGGAGGGACAGTGCAGTGGGGGGCACAAATTACTTGCATTGCCCTGGGTTAGGGGGCGGAAATTACTTGCCTTGCGCCGGGTGCTGACAACCCACGCTAAGCCACTGATTGGACTCCAGTTCCCATGAGCCCCTGTCAGCATTCCCAATGGTCAGGAATGAGCCCAGTGCTAGGGCCAGGGTGCATGCCTGTTGCCTCTTTCTCAGCCACCCCCCAGCTGGAGGGCACTGTGAAAAGGACGTAGCAGCCCATGGCACCCTCCCTGCAAGCAGCACTACTTGGAAAAGCAGCTCTGGGCCTGCAAGGGCCCAGATGCCTGATGCATCCTTCTCAGCTGCCCTCCAGCTGAAGGGTACTGTGAATGATGCAATGGGCCAGGGTGCCGTGATGGGGCAAGTCCCCAAAAAACTGTGTCTGGAGCGACAGCCCCCTAAAACCCCCCCATGCTACACCACTGCTTTCACACACCCATTTAAACACATGCATTTGGGGGGGACAGAGAGAGACAGAGAAGGGGGGGACTTGAAATACAGGACAAAACTGTATCAGTACAGGACACAGGGCTTTTTTTCACCCAGAACTCACCAGAGTTCTGGCACCTATTTGGTGCATTCTGGCACCTCTTTGTAGCATGCCAGCAGCTGTTTAGCAGCATGATGCTCATGGCTTTGTGCCGGAGACTGTGGGGCAGCATGTCGGAGGCGATTTTGTAAATGCAGCCGCAGCAATGCTCAACAACTTTGGCTCCACACTAAAAATTGCTCAACAACTTAGGGTTGTCCATCAAAAACAAATGTGGGAGTTACTGCACCTCTTTTTCTAGGAAAAAGTAACTGACAGGACATAGCATTTTACATTGAAATACGGGACAATCCTGTATTATACAGGACAGTTGGCAACCCTATGGGCAACTTCCATCAGTCGCCAACCAGCAGGTTGGGGGCAAGTGGAATAGAACAGTTTGAGGGCACCACGATGTTTCCCCCTGGTGTTGGCTTGATGGAAAGATGGAGATAGATAGATGATAGATAGATGATAGATAGATGATATAGATAGATAGATAGATGATAGATAGATAGATAGATAGATAGATAGATAGATAGATAGATGATAGATAGATGATAGATAGATAGATAGATAGATAGATAGATAGATAGATAGATATGATAGATAAACTTTATTCGCATTAGCCAATGGCCATAGCAACATAGCTTGATGGAGAGATAGACCAATAGTCTGACTTGACACGAAGGCAGTTGGTGGACTGGATGAATCCCAAGCCAGAATTAAGATTGCCTGAAGAAATATCAACAACCTCAGATATGCAGGTGACAGAACTTTGATGGCAGAAAGTGAGGAGGAATTAAAGAACCTCTTCATGGGGGTGAAAGAGGAGAACGCAAAATATGGTCTGAAGCTCAACATCAAAAAAACGAAGATCATGGCCACTGGTCCCATCACCTCCTGGCAAATAAAAGGGGAAGAAATGGAGGCCGTGAGAGGTTTTACTTTCTTGGGCTCCATGATCACTGCAGATGGTGACAGCAGTCACGGAATTAAAAGATGCCTGCTTCTTGGGAGAAAATCAATGACAAACCTAGACAGCATCTTAAAAAGCAGAGACATCACCTTGCTGACAAAGGTCTGTATTGTTAAAGCTGTGGTTTTCCTAGTAGTGATGTATGGAAGTGAGAGCTGGACCATAAAGAAGGCTGATTGCCAAAGAATTGATGCCTTTGAATTCTGGTGCTGGAGGAGACTCTTGAGAGTCCCATGGACTGCAAGAAGATCAAACCTCTCCATTCTTAAGGAAATCAGCCCTGAGTGCTCACTGGAAGGACAATTCCTGAAGCTAAGGCACCAATACTTTGGCCACCTCATGAGAAGAGAAGACTCCCTGGAAAAGACCCTGATGTTGGGAAAGATGGAGGGCACAAGGAGAAGGGGACGACAGAGGATGAATTGGTTGGACAGTGTTCTCGAAGCTACCAGCATGAGTTTGACCAAACTGCGGGAGGCAGTGGAAGACAGGAGTGCCTGGCGTGCTCTGGTCCATGGGGTCACGAAGAGTCGGACACGACTAAACAACTAAACAACAACTCCCCTTCAGGTAACTAATATGGTATGCATCCACTGTCTTAAGCCTACAGTGCTATGCACACTGATGGCTCTGCGTAAACAAGCACACAATTCAGTTTGAAGTGGATGTCCCTTTCGGGCATGATGTAGCACCTCTCACTTTTTGAAATCAGGCACCAGCAAAGCGTCATCATCATAACCCAGTCCTGGTTCATTTGAACCGCACTGGGAAGGCACAGCTTTGCTACTGATTAAGCACCCATTGCCCCCGAGGTGCTAGATTCAAATACCACTCAAAATCTGGATTGGTCCCAGGTGAGAAGATGTCTTAATGGGTGAAGAAAAAGCAAGAATAATTATCGTCATCACAAGATTCGGTTTCTGCAAGTGCTCTTGAGATTTCCCTTTGGAAGGGGATAATACCATGCAGGGAAATGTTAAAACATTCAAGTGTTGCCAAATTCTAGACCTGAAAAATGACATGTGAGGTTTGGGGAGAAACCTCTTCTCTTAACACTGCACACTGGCAATTAAGGTTGCTGGGGTTTAATCGCCAAATAACAGTGAATGCAGCACAGCTTTTTTAAAACGAGGGCGAATTATCCATTGTAGAGGAGAAGCTAAAACAGCAGGGGGAGCCAGCTGTCTGCTGAGAGTTGCTAATGTTTTCCACAGGAACGCCACACAAAGCCACAGGTAGTAACAGATTTAAAGTGGCAGATTCTTGAGCGATACCTTCATCTTTCGCACAGGAATAACACACCTCCTGCCAGGTGCCAGATGACATTTGCCCACCGCTGAATTATTCCCAAATAATGAACGCACACAATGACCCAATCTCAGGGGCGGAGAAATCTAAGCACAAGGAGCCTGGCAAGTGGCTGATCCTACAGAAATCTCCTGATTTGGTAATTACAGGAGCTCGCAAAGCAAGTTAATAGCAGGTGACAATAAATCCCTTTGCTTTGCTCTTTGGGGAACTAATGGATCAAAAGGCAGACTTCCCTCCTAAGCCACTCAAAAGGGCACTGTAGAGAATCCTTGGGGAAGAAAATGCATAAAAGAAGAACAATCATGACAACTCTCTTTTCAGTATAAAACCCACCAGGAACACAAGACAAGCTCTGTTGGGCTCAGCCCTAAGCCCTGTCTCAGCAGTGGGAGGAATTTTCCAGCCACGTTCCCACCATGGCAAACTTCCAGGGGCCACAGACCAGTGGGGCCAGGAGCAAAAGTGGTTGGGACAAGAATGCTAATTTATTAAAAGACGCTTGCATCTTGGGAGAAAAGCAATGACAAACATAGACAGCATCTGAAAAAGCAGAGACATCACTTTGCCGACAAAGGTCTGTATAGTTAAATCTATGGTTTTCCCAGTAGTGATGTATGGAAGTGAGAGCTGGACCATAAAGAAGGCTGATCACCAAAGAACTGAAGCTTTTGAATTATGGTGCTGGAGGAGACTCTTGAGCATGGACTGCAAGAAGATCAACCCTCTCCATTCTTAAGGAAATCAGCCCTGAGTGTTCACTGGAAGGACAGATCCTAAAGCTGAGGCTCCAATACTTTGGCCACCTCATGAGAAGAGAAGACTCCCTGGAAAAGACCCTGATGTTGGGGAAGATGGAGGGCACAAGGAGAAGGGGACGACAGAGGACGAGATGGTGGGACAGTGTTCTTGAAGCGCCCAGCATGAGTTTGACCAAACTGCGGGAGGCAGTGGAAGACAGGAGTGCCTGGCGTGCTCTGGTCCATGGGGTCACGAAGAGTCAGACACGACTAAACAACTAAACAACAACAACAATTCACACACACACACACACACCCTCTCTGCCTTCCATCCAGGCCAAGCAAGAGGCATTGTTGGAGTTCAGGGATATGTCTGAGACAGGCAAAAACACTTGCCGTGTGAAGCAGGGCCAGAAAGGAGTTGCACTGTTTGCTTAGTGGGCCCATCCCAACGGAACTCCCTCCCACTAGAACAGGGGAAAATAGCCCTGTTGTGCTGGTGTGCCCCTCTTGATCCTTCTGCTGGTGGGGCTCTGGACCTCTGCCCCAAAGCCCTGTGCTGATGACACCACTTTCAGTGCAAAAATCCTCAAGGCACCAATAAAAGCAACAAAGCATTACCGACCAAAAACAACCACCAGCATGCAAGGGAAAAAGCTGTAGCTGGGAATCTGTAAAAGGATATCCATCACCATTCAAAAGCCCGAGAGGAAAGAGCTGATTTCGCCTGGTGCCTAAAACATAGCATTTTCAGTTGGCTCTCATTTATTTCTTTAAAAACATTTTATAAGGTTTAAATTGTTTTAAATATCATAGAATCGTAGGATTCTAAGTTGTATTGTATTGACATGCCGATGTCTGCCACCCTGGGATCCTTTGAGAGGAAGGGCAGGGCACGAATTTAATAAACCAATAAATAGCTAGGGAGGAAGTTGCATGGCTTGGGAGCCACCACAAAGGAGGCTCTCTCTTTAACGTCACCTGCCTGACCTCAGAAGGTAAAGTTGCAGAGAGGAGGACCTTGGATGAAGAACAGCAGCTGTGGGCAGGTTCCTGTGGATTAAATCTGCCCTGCATCAGGAATTGCGTCTCTGAATTCATTTCTCCCCATTAGCACGAGCCGCTTCTCCTGAACACGTTGTGATTCACTTCAGCCTTGGGGAATGGAGGCGTCCTTGTGACGTGTTTCTCAAGGCTGTTGTGCAAAGGAGCTCCGACACGCCTGCCTTCGCGCCTGCGTTGCTAAGGAAGCGAAGCTGACATCTTGCAGGCAAGAAGTGACCCTGTTTTTGGTTGCTGCCATTTCAGGAAGCGCCAGAAGGAAGCGGGAGAAAGAATAAGCCTTGAGCTGCTGTTATGGGGAGCACAAGCCATCGAAACACATGCATTCCTTTATTTACTAGCAAACTCCTTATCTGTATGAAGGCTCCAGTGGTGAAAGCAAGTTCAGATCAGGCACAGCTTTGAAACATATACAGGGAAACAGGCAGTTGTGGGTGGGCTGTTGCTTTTTATTAATCTAGAAAGCTGCTCTACACGAGGTCCATCGAGCCAAGGGCTTCCCAAACTCGGGTCTCCAGCTGTTTTTGGACTACAACTCCCATCATCCCTGGTTAGCAGGACCAGTGGTCAGGGCTGATGGGAACTGTAGTCCAAAAAACAGCCGGTAACCCAAGTTTGGGGAAACCATGATCTAGCTCAGCATTGCTTCTTTCAGGGATGGGGAACTGGACTACAACTCCCATCATCCCTGACCATTGGTCGTGGTGACTGAGCTAAGCCATCTAAGCCGTTCAGAATCTCGCTTTGTAAGAATCTCAGTATAGGCAAGTTTCTGGTGCTTATGAAGGTGGTGCTTGCAAGCACACAGGCCGTCAGCAGATAGGAGAAGGGTCGTAGCTCAGTGATAGAGCATCCGTTTTGCATGCAGAAGGTCCCAGGTTAAGTCACCAAGTAGAACTGGAGAGTGCCTGATCACCTCATCTGTCTCCTGAGAAATCTCTATGTGGGACAAGAAGCTACAGTTAGAACTGGATATGGAACAACTGATTGGTTCAAAATTGGGAAAGGAGTACGACAAGGCTGTATTTTGTCTCCCTGCTTATTTAGCTTATATGCAGAATTCATCATGCGAAAGGCTGGGCTGGATGAATCCCTAGCCGGGATTAAGATTGCTGGAAGAAATATCAACAACCTCAGATATGCAGATGACACAACCTTGATGGCAGAAAGTGAGGAGGAATTAAAAAACCTTTTATTGAGGGTGAAAGAGGAGAGCGCAAAATATGGTCTGAAGCTCAACATCAAAAAAACGAAGATCATGGCCACTGGTCCCATCACCTCCTGGCAAATAGAAGGGGAGGAAATGGAGGCAGTGAGAGATTTTACTTTCTTGGGCTCCATGATCACTGCAGATGGTGACAGCAGCCACGAAATTAAGAGACGCCTGCTTCTTGGGAGGAAAGCAATGACAAACCTAGAAAGCATTTTAAAAAGTAGAGACATCACCTTGCCAACAAAGGTCCGTATAGTAAAAGTTATGGTTTTCCCAGTAGTGATGTATGGAAGTGAGAGCTGGACCATAAAGGCGGCTGATCGCCGAAGAATTGACGCTTTTGAATTATGGTGCTGGAGGAGACTCTTGAGAGTCCCATGGACTGCAAGAAGATCAAACCTCTCCATTCTTAAGGAAATCAGCCCTGAGTGCTCACTGGAAGGACAGATGGTGAAGCTGAGGCTCCAATACTTTGGCCACCTCATGAGAAGAGAAGACTCACTGGAAAAGACCCTGATGTTGGGAAAGATGGAGGGCACAAGGAGAAGGGGATGACAGAGGACGAGATGGTGGGACAGTGTTCTTGAAGCTGCGAACAGGAGGGCCTGGCGTGCTCTGGTCCATGGGGTCGCGAAGAGTCGGACACGACTGAATGACTAAACAACAACAACAAGAACTGGAGATATCTCTTGTGGGGAACCATGGAGCCATTGCAATGTGGACAGTACTTAAATGACCTGGCTGTCAGGAGTCCAGGTTCCCAGCTTGATAACACAGTAAGCGTAGATAATTAAAAAGGAGGATTTATTGCAAAAACAGATACGGACATGCAGGGGAATGTTTGGTCCAACCAGTCGAAAACTTCCTGTTTCCTCCTGGCTGGGACATACTTCCTTTGCATGTGACTAGAGGTGGGTGTGACCTTACCTGCCCAGGTAACAAAAGGGCAAGTCACGCAGCACACCTTCTCGCTTTTTGACTTCCTTCGTCGTTGGAACAGCTTTTCAGCTAGAGATGCTCTGTTGGCTCTCAGCCAACATTATCCTCATATGGTATAGATCCACACGTATATACTTTGTAACTAAGTCTGCCTTCAGGGATCCAACTGTGAACTGATGATGTGAGTAAACTTATTTTATATACTTTACACAAGATTGTAGGGACGCGGGTGGCGCTGTGGGTTAAAGCCTCAGTGCCTAGGGCTTGCCGATCGAAAGGTCGGCGGTTCGAATCCCCGCGGCGGGGTGCGCTCCCGTTGTTCGGTCCCAGCACCTGCCAACCTAGCAGTTCGAAAGCACTCTCGGGTGCAAGCAGATAAATAGGGACTGCTTACTAGCGGGAAGGTAAACGGCGTTTCCGTGTGCGGCTCTGGCTCGCCAGAGCAGCGATGTCACGCTGGCCACGTGACCCAGAAGTGTCTTCGGACAGCGCTGGCCCCCGGCCTCTTTGAGTGAGATGGGCGCACAACCCTAGAGTCTGTCAAGACTGGCCCGTACGGGCAGGGGTACCTTTACCTTTACCTTACACAAGATTGTGGCGTGTTTATTCTTTTAAGAGGGATATAAGGGAACTTACCAGGAACCTAATATTGAGAGGCTTAAAGAAGCCTGCAACCAGCTATCTGTTGTGCGTTTAAAAGGGGAATGTAAAACTCTGCTAGGTTATAGAACTTGCTAGCGCAAGTTATGAAGGATATTAATAAACAATATATCCTCTCCTGCCTCCCTGAACGTTCCCACAATAAGGCTATCAACAGCTATTTAGCCACAATACCTCCACTTTCAGGACGTAGGTGACGCTGTGGGTTAAACCACAGAGCCTAGGACTTGCCGATCAGAAGGTCGGCAGTTCGAATCCCCGCGGTGGGGTGAGCTCCCGTTGCTCAGTCCCTGCTCCTGCCAACCTAGCAGTTCGAAAGCACATCAAAGTGCAAGTAGATAAATAGGTACCACTCCAGCAGGAAGGTAAACGGCGTTTCCGTGCGCTGCTCTGGTTCGCCAGAAGCGGCTTAGTCATGCTGGCCACATGACCCGGAAGGTGTACGCCGGCTCCCTCGGCCAATAAAGCGAGATGAGCGCCGCAACCCCAGAGTTTTTCGTAGCTGGACCTAATGGTCAGGGGTCCCTTTACCTCCACTTTCACAGGCTGTATGGCTCTGAATATCAGTTTATTGGAATTGCAGTTGGGGAGAGAGCACTGTTGTGCTCAAGTCCTGCTTGCAGGCTTTCGATGGACATCTGGTTGGCCGCTGTAAGAACGGAGAGCGGGACTGGAGAAGCCTGACCAGCCAGGTTTCTTCTTATCTTCTGAAGTTCATCCCCAGGAGGAGATGGGCTGGCTTAATCTGGAAACGAGTTGCAGAGTTGAAAGGAGGGATCCCCGACAGCCGCCTACAAGCGCTCTTTGCAAAGGCTGTGCAATCTGCTCTTTAATCAGACAGAGCTTCATTAGTCCGCGAGGCTGCTGAGTGATCCGTCATCAGAGAACAACTCCACTCCTTCATGCAAAATTAACTAGCCAAGGAGCTGCTGACTGTGCGAAGGGCTCTTTCCTGGCTTGTAATTACCTCCTCTTGCTTTTCAAAGTGGATGGGGGTGGGGGGGAGGGAACCAGCTTCATCTCAGAGAAATCAGGAGACACTAGCAAATGGAATTTTTTCCCCCCACCAGTATTCAGAGAGAAAACTCCTGCGGTCTTGGTGGATATGTCACCAAAATAATGACATCTCAATGTGCTGTGGCAGTGAAAGGAGGTGAATGCAACACTAGGACTTATAAGGAAAGGAGCAGAAAGGGAAAGTGAAAGCATAATAATAATAATAATAATAATAATAATAATAATAATAATAATTTATTATTTATACCCCGCCCATCTGGCTGAGTTTCCCCAGCCACTCTGTTAAAAACAATACAGCATTAAATATTAAAAACTTCCCTAAACAGAGCTGCCTTCAGATGTCTTTTAAAGAGAAGATAGCTGCTTATTTCCTTCACATCTGAAGGGAGGGTGTTCCACAGGGTGGGTGCCACTACCGAGAAGGCCCTCCGTCTGGTTCCCTGTAACCTCACTTCTCGCAATGAGGGAACCACCAGAAGGCCCTCGGCGCTGGATCTCAGTGTCCGGGCTGAATGATTGGGGTGGAGACGCTTCTTCAGGTATACAGGACCGAGGCCGTTTAGGGCTTTAAAGGTCAGCACCATCACTTTGAATTGTGCTCGGAAACGTACTAGGAGTCAATGCTCTCAGGACCGGTGTTATGTGGTCCCGGCGGCCACTCCCAGTCACCAGTCTATCTGCCGCATTCTGGATTAATTGCAGTTTCCGGGTCACCTTCAAAGGTAGCCCCACGTAGAGCGCATTGAAGTAGTATCGTGCCATAATGTATATAGATCTTTGGCGAGGCCACGTTTTTGGCAATCCCATGCCCATATAGAAGCAAGCCCCATTGAACGCAGTGGGATTCGTGAAGATGTGCTGTTAGAACACTATACATCTCTGGCCCCTCGTTGTCAAAAAGGGCCAGAAGACTTGCAGAAGAAGACTTGCACCTTCTGAAATGCCCCTTTCTATGTGGATATTAAAGGGATCCTTCACTCAGTTGCTTCCACGCTAGCTATTTTCTCCAGAATGCCCAAGGGTGACCAGAGGATAGACCATCATAGCATTCTTAGAAGGTTGCCACAAGAAAGATGGCAATTCGATAGCTCAGTCAGTAGAGCATGAGGCTCTTAATCTCAAGGTTGTGGGTTCGAGTCCCAAATTGGGCAAAAGATTCCTGCATTGCAGGGGTTGAACTAGATGACATTCAGGGCCCCTCCAACTCGACAGTTCTATGATTCTAAATATTTGTTCTCTGCCAAGGCAGGAGTAGATCTAATCGGCTCATGTGACAGGGAGCTAGATCTCAGCTGAATGTTGGGAGAAACTTATTGGCAGTAGGAGCGGATTGACAATGGAGCCAATTGCCTATAGGGGTGCTGGTCTATCACTTGCTGGGGGTGCTCTTGTTCTAAATCCTCTGCATTGTGCACTGGGTTGCTGGTCTAGACAAACTACAAGGTCACCTCCAACTTTCTGTTCTGATTCTACAAAATGGCATCATTTGCTCACTTGGTTTTTACAGAGAAGCCAGACATTTTTACTAAGCACCCAGTTCATTCCACTGTTTCGCACATTATTCTTCCAACTCCTCCTCCTCCTCCTCCTCCTCCTCCTCCTCCTCCTCTTCTTCAGATGAAAATGCAGCATCAACTCATCCAACAGCAAAGTGCTCCTGTCCCTCTTGTTAGAAGCTTCCTCCGTGCCCGTTTACACTTTGAAAGAAACATAATATTGACTATGAGAATGGGCATTGCTGTTGTTGTGTTTTTTTTAATGGGGAGCATAGTGCTACTGTTTAGTGCCCTGTGGGACTGCTGTTTTCATTCAGCTTCCAGCTTAGTCCAGAAATAACCCCCCTTTGCAGCCGGTCGCCTTACAAAAAGGCCCTTTGCAGCACGTGCTTTCTTCATCTCAGCTCTCCTGAGCAAATGGCACTGTAGGAATTTCTTGAGACACAAAGGCACGCCAAGGCTATTTGTGCAAAGTAGCTGCTCACATGACCCAGGAAGCTTTCACCCCACCAAAATGAAAACTGCAATGAAAAGGGGAGTCAGCACAGCGAAAATCACATGAACCACTTGAGAACTACCTTCACAGATCTATTTTGTTGCAAGGAGCAGCCATTGTCCCTATTTCCCACCATGTTTACACGCTCCCATAATGTGTAATCTGGCCACAGATGCCTCCTTGATGGGAGTGATTTGTTCTGAAGTGTCCTTGACAAGAGATTCTGGGAGGGCAGTCCTTCGACAACAAGCAACAAAAAGGCACAGATGCCACAAAGAGTAACCGTCACGCAATCCATTGTCCCCGAAAGCTTTTATAAGGTGCACTTCAATGTCACCTGAATGGAGAGAGGAAAAACCAACAGGGAAAGAACTGCTTTTCTCACTCTGCTTTTAAATGCCGTGGCTGAGAAGGGTTTGTAACTTTGTGGGAGGAGATGTGAGGAACAGCGTACTAAACCTTCTCCCTGGGAAGCAATAAGTACTAGGTATAATTAGCCACGGGGATGATTGTTAAAGAGCCACGGGTTAAGCGACTGGGCAGGGGCGTATTGTATAAAAGTACTGATTTACCAATTACGAGAATCAAAAGGCGCTGAATAGCAATTGCCACTCTGTTTGAAAAGCATCTCCGATGCGGATTTGAGTCCCACTGTGTGTGTGTGGAAGCAAGCCATTTTACATGACCTCACGTCTCTGAAATATTGTGTGTGTGTGTGTGTGTGTGTGTGTGAGAGAGAGAGAGAGAGAGAATCATGCCTCATGGGATTCTCTAAGGACCTAAGAAGAGCCCATTAGATCAGGCCAGTGGCATATTTAGCCCAGCAGCCTGCTCTTGCAGTGGCCAACCGGATGCTTATTGGGAGCCTGAAACCAGGACCCAGGCACAAGAGGGGTCCTTCAGTTCCCAGCATCTGACATTCAGAGCATAGCTGTCAAGTGTCCCTTATTTGGCGGGACAGTCCCTTATCCCAGCACCATGTCACGCTGCTGTCCCTTATTGATGATGTCCCTTAAACTTCCCGGGATTCAAAGGAAGCAGCTCCTCTCCCTCCCTCCCTGCCGGCCAGGGAGGAGGGAGGCTCCAACTGCAGCAGCATCTTCGTAGCTTGGACTTCGTTTTGCGTGAAAAGTGGTTGCTGCTTGTAGTTATTTAATTGCAGTGCTTCATCAGCTGGTGCCTTGAGCAGCAACCTCTGGAAATGAAGGGATAAAAACCAGCTCTGCTCTCCAAAATTATCTGGTCCCTTTTAACTTCGAATTTCAGCTGGTTGGCTAAAATCCCTTGTTTTGGCTGTTGATCCCTTACTTTCGAGGCTGCTGGTCCCTTATTTTCAAATCTGTAAGTTGACAGCTACGATTCAGAGGCATACTGCCTCTCACGGGGAAGCAAGACACAGTGAAAGTGCAGTGGTACCTCTGGTTCGTACCTCTGGTTACGAACTGAATCTGCTCCGGAGGTCCGTTCGTAACTGGAAACTGTTCTTATCCTGAGGCACGCTTTCACTAGATTTCCGCTTGCATCCCAGGGCAAAGTTCGCAACCAGGAGCAGCTACTTCCAGGTTAGCGGAGCTCGTAACCCGCAGTGTGCATAACCAGAAGCGTTTGTAAACAGAGGCACCACTGTAGAGTCCTCAAGATGGGGGTGGCTAACCCATTGCTCTCCAGACGTTGCTGAACTACAACTCCCATCAGGCCCAGACAGCTTGACTGATGACCAGGAAAGGGCAACACCTGGACAGCTAGCAGTTAGCCACCCCTGCAGTAGAAACAACGATGTATCTCCCTCATCATAGCTAAGGGATGCTTTTGATATTAAAATAACAACAACATCATCAATAACAACAGCTGCTTAGAAAATGGGTGAAGAAGAGGGTACATTGGTACCTCGGGTTACATATGCTTCAGGTTACATACGCTTCAGGTTACAGACTCCGCTAACCCAAAAATATTACCTCAGGTTAAGAACTTTGCTTCAGGATGAGAACAGAAATCATGCTCTGGCAGCGCGGCGGCAGCAGGAGGCCCCATTAGCTAAAGTGGTGCTTCAGGTTAAGAACAGTTTCAGGTTAAGAACGGACCTCCGGAACGAATTACGTACTTAACCCGAGGTACCACTGTGTATTATTTGTTTTTAAAATGTATACCACGCCCCTTTTCCCAAAGAGGCTCAGAGTAGCTTCACACCATTTCCAGGTGTGTTGGGATTGTTGTTGTTTAGTCGTTTAGTCGTGTCCGACTCTTCGTGACCCCCTGGACCAGAGCACGCCAGGCACTCCTGTCTTCCACTGCCTCCTGCAGTTTAGTCAAACTCATGCTGGTAGCTTCGAGAACACTATTCAACCATCTCGTCCTCTGTCGTCCTCTTCTCCTTGTGCCCTCCATCTTTCCCAACATCAGGGTCTTTTCCAGGGAGTCTTCTCTTCTCATGAGGTGGCCAAAGTATTGGAGCCTCGACTTCAGGATCTGTCCTTCCAGTGAGCACTCAGGGCTGATTTCCTTCAGAATGGATACGTTTGATCTTCTTGCAGTCCATGGGACTCTCAAGAGTCTCCTCCAGCACCAGAATTCAAAAGCATCCATTCTTCGGCGATCAGCCTTCTTTATGGTCCAGCTCTCACTTCCATACATCACTACTGGGAAAACCAGAGCTTTTACTATAAGGACCTTTGTTGACAAGGTGATGTCTCTGCTTTTTAAGATGCTGTCTAGGTTTGTCATCGCTTTTCTCCCAAGAAGCAGGCGTCTTTTAATTTCGTGACTGCTGTCACCATCTGCAGTGATATATGCCGGTTGTCTTTGTCCATGGGGTTTTCTTGGCAGGGATGCTGGAGTGGCTTCCCGGTTCCTGCTCCAGGTGCATCACCTTTGGTCAAAACTCTCCACTATGACCTGTCCATCTTGGGTGGCCCTGCACGGCATAGCTCATAGCTTCTCTGAGTTATTCAAGCCCCTTCGCCACGGCAAGGCATGAAGGGGAAAAGGGGGCATACAAGGTGCCCCAAAACCATCTTGGGAACTCCACTCAGGATTTGTCTAGGGTTTACCTCTTAGCTTTTTCTTCTCCAAAAGGCAGTGGAGGTTGAGGATCTGGGTTTTCCTTCTCTCAGACAGTCTACCTTCCCAGGTAATGAGCCCCAACTGCCCATCACTTCCCTCTACAGCCTTCTTGACAACAGGACCCACTATGGGTCTCATCCACTCAGTCTGCTGGAGCCTGTGTTCGCATGCCGGGGAGACCCCTAACTCACCAATGGTCTGAGACCCATCGGCTTCCCTCACCTGGTTTAGCCAACCAGTGAAAGCTTTTTCCCTGGCTGTGACCGCTGTCACATGCTGATGGCTTCTAGGTGCCACAGATGAGAGCTGAGTGCATGGTGGGAACCAAAGGTGGACAGTCTCCCCCATAAGGAGCATGGCACCCCATACGCTCCCCTTTCCAGGTAATCCTCTGTTTGTATCACCAGGCACTCTAGCCTCTCTGGCCTGGTGTCTATGATATGGTGATGGGTGATAAATGAGGTAGCACTGTGAAAGTTAATTAGTTACTCCAGTACTTTAAAAGTCACTCTAGGATTAATGTCTGCTAACTTCTCTGTTATTAGCTACAAAGCATGTGATTGTCCAATTTTGGAGACCAGCAATAATCCCTGCGGTAGCATTCTGAAATCTGAAATCTGTTAATAAGGGAGCAGCTTACTCACCAATTAAAAGCTGCAAGGAGCCCAGGTAAACCAAACAAGTTTCTCTAAATGCCTGTTTATCGATGTAAGGTATAAAAAGGTTCCCTTTTATATCTTACATTGATAGTAGCCCAGAGACGGGATTAAATAAAGCCCTGTTCTGTATTTCTTAATAAAGATTTGCCATTTTAGTGGTTGTCCCTTATTGGAACTAATTATATATATATATTTTTAAAAACAACCTGAAGCAGAACTACCATTTTCAATGCCAGGAAACAGTTCATTATGAGAAGTTTCTCTGCCCTTTAAACGAAAAACAGCAACTTACCTTTGTCAACTTCATTGCACATTGTATAGCAAAGACTTTCTTCTGTGGTGATCACAAAAGGTCTCCATATATATCCCCTTAAAAATTAGCCATGCTAATTCCAGAGCTGGTGGTTTCTGCAAACTGGCAAGCTACGCTGCAGTCTTCTCTCCCTGATGGTTCCCAGGTGTCAGCAATGTTGATTTCCCCGAATTGCCCCTTGCTCTTGCCTCTTACCACTCAGAGATTGGGGTGGCATGAAACCCTATATTCCAGAGTGAGTGGTACCAAGTGTCCGGTGCAATCCTGCTGTCAAGATCATATACAAGACCAGTTCTTTTGACAAAACGTTCATATCATCAAAAAGATTTAGTAACATTGATTTTGGACAACAAGCAATAGTTTCTTTAGTAATATTTACATTTTGGTCCAAATTTAAATTTAAAAAATCTTGCACCAAATGAAATTCCCACCACAAATGATGGTATGTACAGTGGTACCTCGGGTTAAGAATTTAATTTGTTCCGGAGGTCCGTTCTTAACCTGAAACTGTTCTTAACCTGAAGCACCACTTTAGCTAATGGGGCCTCCCGCTGCCGCCACACCGCCGGAGCACAATTTCTGTTCTCATCCTGAAGCAAAGTACTTAACCCGAGGTACTATTTCTGGGTTAGCGGAGTCTGTAACCTGAAGCGTCTGTAACCTGAAGCATATGTAACCTGAGGTACCACTGTACTAAGTTTATTACAACCCCTCCAGCAATTAGGTGATAAAAAATAAAACATTTTTGACATTTTTGAAGGAGTGCAATGCCATCTGTATAGTGAGAACAGATTTTAAGCGTCGCAGTTCCAAAATTTTATTCCCATCCTTGGGGGAAATTTGTGTCCAGTTCCCATATCTTTTTAAGGGGTTCTAAAGATCTGTAAGTTACACTAAGCAATACAAAGTACAATTTAGAATCTAATCCTTTGCCCCCTCTTTGTGCTTAAACAAAATAATTCAGATTGTGTTAAGGATCTCAGAGCTTGTGCTTTTACATGTTCCTCTTTAATAAAACTTTGAATATGATTAAAATAATTCCAGTTCATGTTATGGTTTGACAAAGTTTGACAAAGTTAATTTTATTTGGTTAATAGGAATAAGTTGATTTGGGGTACAGAAATATCATAATGTATAGAAGCCTTTAGAATCTCAGTGTTCAAATAAGCACCGTTTCTTGGTCATTTCCCAGAAGAACATCTTTTAAACAACCAAGCAGAACTATTTCAGGTTTCAAGGGTATATGATATCCTAACATATCAGAGATATCAGCCTGAATGGATTTCCAAAATATTGCCTTCATTAAACCAAACTAATCAAGTCAGAGCTGCAGAGAGGCTCTGGTTAAATCAACAGGCAACCTTCACAATTGTGTTCTGCGCCAGGGGTGTGTTGGGGCACTGCCAGCCCAATAGAGTTCTGCACAACAAGATTAAGCGGCAAGGTGGAAGAGCAAATTGGCTTGACGGGTTTATTCAGCAGTATTGAGTGAGTAAAGCAAATTGACTCCTTAGCACATTTCGGAACACCTCCGGGGGAGGTTGAGTTATATATTAAAACAGAAGAAACCTCCAACAAGGCAGCGGCAATTGAGATTCAGTAACAAATGGAACGCCAAATAGTATTGTGGCACCTTAATGACTCAGGCCTCATCTGCGCTATGCGTTTAAAGCATCGCCATACCATTTTAAAGGGTTATGGCTTCCCTCAAACAATCCTAGGTACCGGTAAGGGTGCTGAGAGTGGTTTAACAATCAATCCCTCTTCCCAGAGAACTTTGGGAACTGTAGCTCTGTGAGGGGAATGGGTGCTTTCTCGTGCGACGGCCCAACGTTGCGAGATGGCTGCAGCTCCACACCCGGGTCAAGCCTGACCCCGGAGCAAAAGCGTCAGAGAAAAATGAACTGCCAAACTGCAGGCTCCCAAACCACACCTCTGACAAAAGAGATATTTATGCTTGGGTCTCTCTAAACTGATTTTCCAGATCTGAAAATGTGTAAACTATGGAGTGGAAATATATAGGTCACCTGTGTGGAGTAAATAATAGCAGAACTGGCTGGATCCCTATATCCAAAAAGTGGGGATGAGCACACTCTCCGGGAGAGAGCCCCTAGCAGAGTTTAAAATCACCGAAACATCCAGCACAGTGAAGCGTGGGAATAGCAGACCTTTTACATATCCTGTTCTAGTCCACTTACGGCACTTCCCCTCTAGCAGTGGAAAGACCACAGTTTAGTAAGCTTTACTTACAAACTCCAAAAGTCAGATTCATGCTTTATTCCATGCAGCAGCTAGCAACCGCAAGCAGAAATCTGGGGATACAATATATAGTGAAATGTCCTATCTCGGTGATAGAGAGAACATAGGAGGAAACTTACGATAACTTCCTTCCAGGTGAGGGACATGACCTACCTGAGTCTAGGAATACATTTCTATGATCTTAACCCCTTCATGTAATAACCAGCCTCAAGCTTTCTAGTTATGTTTGAGTATAATTTCCCACAAAAGCAACTCCAAACACTCTGACGATTCTTTAATTAAAATGGTAACTATCAGGCAGCAACACAAAGTACTCAGTTGCCATCCAGAAACTTACTTGGGTGTGCAATGGACACTAGAGGCAAAAGGAATGCCTTTAAGCCAGCACCCCAGATTTGTGGGTGCATAAGTAATATTATCCATCCCCACAGACAGAGATCACTTATATAAATGAATAAATGCTTACATACCAAAACACACTCTCCGGCATGTTCTAGTTGTGCCTTGCAGGAGAAGCCCTTTAGATACCGCTGTGCTTTAAAGATGAATGGGAACCCTTTACAAAGTATTTGAAAACGCAACAAAGTAAACTGGACTCCTTGGCAAGTTTTGAATAAATATTCACAAACTTTTTATTGATAATAATCAGCAAAATAGTTTGAGGATCTATACAACTTTGTAACATGCAGAAAACAGCAGTCTCAGAGAAACCAAAGACTGGAACGGAGGGAAGTCGGGGGGTGGGGGGGGTTCTGTGTGGGAGGGTGGGGGGAGGGAGGAAAAATGGGGGGGGGGGAAACAAGGATGATATGTTTTTGGATAATATGGTTTGTTTTAACTTTGAATTAAAAAAACTTCTAAAAAAAATAGATACCGCTGTGTATCTCCTGCAGATATGGCTTCCCACTGCACACTTCTTACTTAGTGTGCAAGTTCCGGTGTTATTCAGCAAGATGTGAGCAGATGGCTGCATTACATTTCCAGTTCTAGACTCATGTTTCTATTCATCCGCATGCGACCATAATAATAATAATAATATAATAATTTATTATTTATACCCCGCCCATCTGGCTGAGTTTCCCCAGCCACTCTAGGCGGCTCCCAATCAAGTGTTAAAAACAGTACAGCGTTAAATATTAAAAACTTCCCTGAACAGAGCTGCCTTCAGATGTCTTTTAAAGATAGGATAGCTGCTTATTTCCTTCACATCTGAAGGGAGGGTGTTCCACAGGGTGGGCGCAACTACCGAGAAGGCCCTCTGTCTGGTTCCCTGTAACCTCACTTCTCGCAATGAGGGAACTGCCAGAAGGCTCTTGGAGCTGGACCTCAGTGTCCGGGCTGAACGATGGGGGTGGAGACGCTCCTTCAGGTATACAGGACTGAGGCCATTTAGGGCTTTGAAGATCAGCACCAACACTTTGAACTGTGCTCGGAAACGTACTGGGAGCCAAAGCAGATCTCTCAGAACCGGTGTTATGTGGTCCGGGCGGCCACTCCCAGTCACCAGTCTAGCTGCCGCATTCTGGATTAATTGCAGTTTCTGGGTCACCTTCAAAGGTAGCCCCACGTAGAGCGCATTGCAGTAGTCCAAGCGCGAGATAACTAGAGCATGCACCACTCTGGCAAGACAGTCCACGGGCAGGTAGGGTCTCAGCCTGCGTACCAGGTGGAGCTGGTAGACAGCCGCCCTGGACACAGAATTAACCTGCGCCTCCATGGACAGCTGTGAGACCATGCTAGCCGGTTGTTGCTTTTTGCCCCAACACATCTGCTTCCTGACAAATACAAAGATGACTGCGGTGGGCCAACAAGGCTATTTTTGGTGGTGTGTGTGTGTGTGTGACCATCTGGCCCTTTAAGAGGGCAACAGCTCCCACATGAGTCCACATGCAGGTACTGCCTTGAGGTCCCACACCTGTGAGCAAAGCAGCAAGGTGGGGCATTCTCAACCTTCTGCCTGATGGGAAGGAAGAAGCCAAGCTGCGCTGCCTCAGGCAGAAGGAAGGTAGGGGACACAGAGAAGATATAAAAAGGCTGGAGGCCTTGCAGAGGAGTGGAAGCCCAGTGGAGAGAAAGGTGAGCCTCCAACATGGGGAGTTTTGGCCCTCACTCCCTTACCAGAAGCTATCTTTAGGTTGCCGCCCACCCACTTAAATCCCATTGCATGGGACCAGAGGGGGAATGCAAGCATCCCAGGTTCACAAAAACTTCTCCTCCATGAATTTCTGGACCTGTCGAGACCGAAAGCACTGAAGCAAGACACCCCAACTCTCTTTGGCAACAGCCTTCTCCAGAACCCTGAAGCCACTCTGGGAGGAGTGCACTGTCTCTGGGGATTTACTCTTGAGGAAGCCAGAATGGTCAAAATGGAGAACTGGAAGGCCTGGAGAAGGGTTTGACACTGATGCAGCCGCCCCTGCAGAGGAGGCCTGCTGGTAGACTTACCTGTGACAGTAACGCAAGACATGGGGGGGAAGAAGGTGAGTGAAGCAATGCACTTGAAATGAAACCTGAATTGCAGGGTGCTGCAGGGGAGCTGGTGCTGCCTTTGACCCTTTGGTCAGGCATGGTCCATGATATGAACATGCCTTCTTTGATGTGTCCATTCCCCTAAGATAGCGGCCTGACCTGTTGTGTTGAATGCGTCTTTTTAGTTATTGTATTTGAATCTCCTACAAGGAGATTCCTTCCAGCAACACTGTTATGAGGCTAGAGGCTGTGACTTGCAAGAAGCAATCCAGTGAGCTTCATGGCTGATGGACAAGGGAAACCTTGGGTCAAATCTCCAAGTCCAACACTTTAACTTTGAAAAGTCAGAGAGGGCTTTAATTGCAACATCTTGAAATGGGCCCAGAAGGAAATTGGTCATGGCTAGACTTGCAGAAAAATATGGTGCATTCTGTTCCTGCTCCCTAACCTACCCTCTGCCAAGAGGTGGGTGTTAATCTGAGCCCTGCAAGGCCTGGGAAACTATCAGCTTCAGTAAACTGTAGAGAAGCCACGATGGATTAAAATGGATGTGACCAAGATCGAAAAGCTCTGTGTTAAGTTTGTGCAGGCTGCTTGGGACAACTTGCTGACCGTAAGCATCTTGAAAAGCATCATGCCCTCAGGATAATAATACGTTGAAGAACATTAAGAAAATGACAGTGGTGTCTCAGCAAATGTGGAATCCTAACGTTATGGAAAATGGAATGTGTCAAAGTGAGCGTTTCCCTCGGACAGATTATGGTGGCAGGTGAAATTGAAAGACATGATACGTAGATGAGCTTGATCACTCTAATCTGGAGCACTTGCCTTGTGCAGAGTCGGGTCCATTTCTGTCTAAGCCAGGAGCAAGGGTACTTTTTCAGCCAAAAAGCCACATTCGCTCCTGCCCAACTTTCCAGAGACCATATGCAGAGCTATGGACGTGGGCAGAGCTATGAACTTGGTTCTTAAAGGGACCCCTGACCATTAGGTCCAGTCGTGGTCGACTCTGGGGTTGCGGCGCTCATCTCGCATTATTGGCCGAGGGAGCCGGCAAACAACTTCCGGGTTATGTGGCCAGCATGACTAAGCCGCTTCTGGCGAACCAGAGCAGCAAACAGAAATGCCGTTTACCTTCCCACCGGAGCGGTACCTATTTATCTACTTGCACTTCATGCTTTCGAACTGCTGGGTTGGCAGGAGCAGGGACCGAGCAACAGGAGCTCACCCCATCGTGGGGATTTGAACCGCCGACCTTCTGATCGGCAAGCCCTAGGCTCTGTGGCTTAACCCACAGCACCACCCGCGTCCCTAAGAACAAACTTAGTTGGTCTCTAAGGTGCTACTGAACATTTATTATTATTTTTTAAATATTATCAAAGTAGTTGGGTTTCCCCCAGAACAGATGATTAGTGCTTCAAGTGTTCCCATAAACCTACATGTGCTGTTGGTGGGTGCCAGCGATCAGGGTGTTCATGTTTTATGGCAGCGAAGAAATCCTGCAAATCAGTAACAGCAGGAGGTTGAAATCTGGAATCTTTTGCGTGCAATGTTATGCTCCACCATCGAGCTATGGCCTTCCTAAACTTAAGGGAATTCAGCATTCAGATTAAATAACTCCTCACCACCCTCTTCCAATTTGAAAAACCCACCAAGGGAAAGAGGCGAGTCTTCCCTCCCAGATTCATACCCCCGTTCCCAGGCAGTAGCGCGCGCACCGCTTTTGGTGCCTCTTCGTGAGGATAAGCAGATGTTGGTTGCCTGCCTGGCTGCATGTCCCTCTCTCTCCGCACCGGGGATGGCCAGTTGCTATTACATAAGGGGGCTTATGCAATGATCCCCTCCCCCTCCCCCCATTCCCCGCCGTCCACCTCTTTCGCTCCTCTCCTAGCGACAGCATCAGCTAAGCTCGCAGCGTCTCTGCATCCATTCAGAGGTTCAGAGCATCTCCCTCGCTTCCTTCTCAGCTTGGGAACCGACACCTCCAACCACGCAAGCTGGGGAGGGGGCGCTCAGAGGAGGGAGAGGGTCGTCTCCTCGTTCCAGGTAAGTCGAGATTTCTTTGCAGTCCAGCAGTTCCCCCCCCCCCAAAAAAAAATCCAGGGTTGCAAAAGTTGTCAAGGAAGGGAGTAGGGAAAGTAATACAATGGAGCATTTGAATGGGCTGATCTCCCGTTCCCCATCCCAAGCTGCAGAATGGACTCGTCCGCCTCCCTGAAGCTATGAATGAAATGTTGACAGTCCAAGAAGGGAGCGAGCTATTCCGAAGGGGGAGGGGGGCTTAACGACGGGTGCTCTCGGCTCACCTCGCGCTACGGCGAGGGAAAGGGTTTATTACGCGCGTTATTATTTAACGTTCGTCCCGTGAAAACCATCCGCGCTTGGGAGAAGGGCGGCTCTCGTTCGGATTTTGAGAAGGGGTTGCTCTGTGCTCCTCCCCCTTTAGAGGAGGAAGATGGTACGGCCCGCTTCTCCCCCCCCCCGCCCCGACTTCCACCTGGCTGCCGCGAGCGGCGATTGGCTGCGCGCTTTTTAAAGGGGCAGGCAGGGCGCGCTTTCTCCCCTCCGACCTTTCGCTTCTCCCATCCCCCGACGCGCTTTCCTCCTCACTGACCAGCCGCCCTTCTGTGTGTTTCTCTCTCTCTCTCCCCCCCCCTTCGCCTCGCACCCGACGCCGCCCTCCCCCCTCCTCTCCCTTCCGCAGTTCCTGAGGCGGCCCGGAGGAAGCGCGTCCGAGGCGGCGGCGGCGGCGAGCCCGAGGACCGGCCGAGCCCCGTCCCGGAGCAGCCGGGCGGGCGGGATGAAGAGGGGGCTCCCCCGGCCGCGGCCACGACGACGGCGGCGGCCCCACCAGCTAGGCCCCGCCGCGGCGCTGCCATGGAAACGGGCGGCGACGGCGGCCGCCGAGGGACACAAAGGCTGCCGGAGCGGCGCTTGAGGCGCGAGCGGGCCGCGCCGCCGCTGCTGAAGGAGGGAGCCGCCGCCGCTGCCGCTGCCGCCGCCATGGAGGTGGGAGGCGGCCCGAGCCAGGCGGCGGCTTCCCCGCCGCGCTACCGCCTGGTGGCCGAGATCGGGCGCGGCGCCTACGGCGTGGTGTACGAGGCCGTGTCGGGCCGCAGCGGAGCCCGCCTGGCCGTCAAGCGCATCCGCTGCGACGCGCCCGAGAACGTGGAGCTGGCGCTGGCCGAGTTCTGGGCCCTGACCAGCCTCCGCCGCCGACACCCCAACGTGGTGCGCTTCGAGGAGTGCGTCCTGCAGAGAGACGGCCTCGGGCAGCGCATGAGCCACGGCAACAAGCAGAGCGCCCTCTACCTCCGCCTCGTCGAGACCTCCCTCAAAGGTAGGCCGCGGTGGGGGGGGGGCGCCATATACCCCCCGGGGGGGAGGAGGAGGCCACCCATGGAGGTCCCCCCAGAAAAAAACCCTAGCCCTCGCCCTGCATACCTCGGGAGTAAATGCCCCACCTCGGGAGTAAGGGGCCCACCCAGGGAGAGTCCCCCCCTGCCTTTGCTGGCGCTCCTCGGGAGTCGGAGGGAGGGGGTGTGCTGGGCGAGGATCCTGTGTAAAGGTAAGGAGGCTGCTGCTGCTCTGTACAGGCCCAGCACACGCGCGTGCACGCTTCCCCTCGCTACGGCGGGTCCGCGCGCCCCCTTCCCTCCACTTTCAGTTTGTTTTGCTGCTTAGATCCGCGTGCTGCTCTGGGGAAATGATCCCCGGAGTAGTTTGCAAGTCGCTTGTGCCTTAAAATGGGGTGCTTAATGCACGGGGCCTAATGCTACCCGTGTGTTGGGTGTCTGGGAATGCCTACTTCCTGCTTGGGAGTTTTTTTCTGGGGGGTGGGGTGAGGGCAGAGGACAGGTGCCCCTTCCGCCTTTAAAGGCCTGATCCCAACAGCCAGCCTCTTATTATGTTAAGGCATCTGGTGAAAGGAGGGGTATTGGAGCTTTGGTTCAGGGCAAGACTCTATGAAGGGGGGTGGAGAGTTTTTTCTCCCCAGGTTGGGCTGCTAAACTTCCCCTCACTAAACTGAGGTGTGTATGTGAGGGGAATCCTTCCTAGGGTGCCTTATGTGGAATAGTCTTGTGTGGCTACATTCAAGGGATGGGTCCTGCAAACTACGCTTCGTATTCGTAGCAGAAGCAAAAAGGTGTGTAAATAGGGATTGTGTGGCACAAGAAACTTGTGTACAGTGGTACCTCTGGATGCAAACGGGATCCGTTCAGGATCGCATCCTGAAGCGAACGCAACTCGCATGCGGCGGTCGCAATTTGCCGCTCCCGCACATGCAAGTGATGTCATTTTGAGCGTCTGCGCGAGCGGCGAAACCCGGAAGCAACGCGCTCCATTACTTCCGGGTCGCCGCAGAGCGCAACCCAAAAAGGCTTAACCTGAAGCGACTTCAGCCCGAGGTATGACTGTATATGTATACACTTCAAGGTACTGGACCTTGTGGAGATGTTGGGGGAGGGACAAAGAAAAATCCCTATGCCATGTTCCCTATACAGTCATACCTTGCATTACAGCCGCTTCAGATTGCGTTTTTTCGGGTAACGGACCGCTGAAACCTGGAAGAACAGGAACGGGTTACTTCCAGGTTTCGGCGGTCTCACATGCGCAGAAGCATTAAATAACACACTATGTGCAGAAGCGCTGAATCGCAACCCATGCGTGCGCAGATGCAGGTTGCGAACGTGCATTCTGCACAGATCATGTTTGCAACCTGAGCGTCCGCTGTAGATTCCTGGTGTGTGCATACACCAAAGTACTGGGGCCCATGAATGGATCTTTATATGTAATAGGTACACATTTTAAAAACGGGTGTGAGAAGGGGGTGTTAAGCATCTTGCTTACACATCCTACAATATACGGGACGCCAGGGCCAGACCATCTGTGAGATGACTGCCTCCGGTGGCAGGATCCACCGGGGTAGCAGGTCTCAATGTAATACACACAAACTTCCTGGTGTAGATCTTGCTTCACCCCTTTTATTGGACCAGCCCTGCTGGACTCCTTTGGTTATGGAAATATGGTCATACCTCGGGTTACAGACGCTTCAGGTTGCGTTTTTTCGGGTAACGGACCGCCGAAACCTGGAAGTACAGGAACGGGTTACTTCCAGGTTTCGGCGGTCTCACATGCGCAGAAGCGCTAAATCACACGCTATGTGCAGAAGTAACGAATCGCAACCCAAGCGCCCACTGTATAGCTCAAAGAACCATTGGGAAAGATGGGCACATCCTCAGTGGGACACAGACAATGTGGCTAAGTTCTGCCATGATGGCTAAGTTCTACCTCCAGTAGTGCACTGGCTGCTGTGAGAACAGCATGCTAGACTAGATTGACCACTGGCTTTTCTTATGTTCTTACCACCAAGCTGTGCCTATTCCCTGAGTATAGGAAATTTGCATGTGCTCTTCTTAGGTCCCTTCTCCAAATCCAAGCTGACTGAATCACGTACAGAGACCTCAATCATGTACAGAGACCTTCCTCAGAGAGAGCACTGAGTATGTAGTCCCTGCTGGGATGAGTGAATGCTCACAAAATACCAGCCCCTAAAGTGCTTTTTTAAAAAAAAAATCCTCAAAGTTTGCTTAACAGTAATGTGTCTGTGTAGCTTTGATGTTTCTTTGCAGTTGTTGTCTTATCCGTTCCCCCTTTTTGCCTTCCTGACTTCATAAGTTGAAGCTGCATCTCATGGTGGCTTCAGTCAGTGCAATAAAGAGCTCCTGCGCACCTAAAGATCTCAACATGATCTCTGGAATGCGCAATTAGCTTGCATCCAAGCTGTAAATATTTTTCCTACTTTGTTCAGGCCAGTCTAGTGTGTGAAAGAGTCATTTTAATGCATATATCTAACCTCTACACATGTGCACCTATCTGCTTGTCCCTCATCTCTCCTCTGATAGTAGTTTATTTCCTTTGGGATGAGCAGAGACCTCCTGGAAATAGCTTTATTTCTTTCCTCATACCCAACTCCCCACCATCACCACCTCGGTCTGTATTCTTGTCCCTGGTGGTCCACCTCCACGCTAGTCAACCTCAGATGCCGTCAGGAGTCACTGTCGCCATGCCCTTTGGAATAGCAGGCACCACAATTAAGCCGAAGGCTCAGGTGGTGAGGATGATCCTCTTGGGGGGGGGGGGTGAGGTGCCTAATAAGGAGGGAAAGAGAGCAAACAGCAACTGAGCTTTCTGTGGGACAATTCTTTAGCAGAAGGTTGCCACAGATTTTCTTTTATTATTTCTCTACATTTAGCGTAAGCCCTCTTTTAATAAAGGGCATACCTTAGACCCAAGTAAATCTACCGCGTGTGGAGAGCGGTGGGGGTGGGGGATGGGGAGAAGAACGAGCATGTGTGGAGAGCATGTGTGTAGGCAATGTGCAGCCTTGGACCCAGCAGCATCACCCAGTCTGAGCTTGTGCTGGGCTGTGTGCTCTTTGCAAGGCAAACTGTCAGTGTACAGAGCTGGCTTATTATAGCTAAGCCAAGCCCCTTCACGTGTCGGCTGGCGTGCCACAGAGCCTGCTCAGCTGCGTGCCATGCGGGAGCTCGCAAAATGCCCAGTTGGGCACCACAGAAAAACGTGCAGCATCCATTTGCTGTGCGTTGGCAACCTTTTGAGTTTCTTGCTTTATTGCCTCGAACTCACGGCTAGTCGTCAACACAACATGGGGGGTCACTCAACATTGGAAAGAGAAGGTGATCACTAACTTTCCAGTGTGTCTAATTAATATGGGAGAGGGGTGCTTTTCCCATAGCCGTTTAGCTAGTTTTGGTGAATTGACTTTCTGCTAATGTGCACTAGGCATCTTAGCAATAAAAATAATAGTAATAAATTTTATTTATACCCCGCCCTCCCCAGCCAAGTCCGGACTCAGGGCAGCTAACACCAGGTATAAAAACAATTGATCAAAATACAACTTAAAAACAAGATTAAAGTACAGCATTAAAATGCAGCCTCATTTCAGCAGAAACTCAAATCAAAAACTTTTTGGGGATGAAAACTTCAAATGAGGGATTTCACAGTCCAATCCTACACACATTGACTTGAAAGTAATTCTAATTGTGTTCAGCTAGGCTTTGTTTCAGGTAAGTGTGCATAAGGGTTACAGTTTCTGTGTGTGGCTGTTAATTGCAAAGGACGCTCTAAACGGATGCATATTCGTCATGGCCCATTACTGGCTATGAAATTGCTTACCATGTTTAATATTTGAGACGGAACAACTGAAACATTAAATTGTTTCATCTTGGTTATGTTACAAACTTTTTCATGTTTTTCTTTGGATGGAAAAAAACTTAGGTTTGAGGCATTAATGGAACAGGGGGAGCACCTGCGTGGCTTGTAATTTAGTGAATGGAGTGACCCCCATAAGACCTTCTAATTTTTATTTTCTGAGTGCAGCAATGGTCTCTTCAGTTTCCATTTTCTCACTGCCTTCCCTCTCATCCTCTTGTTCACCTCCAGCTTATAACAGGAAAGAATACTCTCTTTTTCCGCCCGCTCCCCCTGTATACAATCAAATCCTTCTAGAGGCCTGTAGCCCACACCCTTTTTCGTGTATTTTTTTTTTCTTTCTAAAGTTTTTTCTACTTGCTGTTGACAGGGCAGGATAGCCAAGTGGTGAGATAGCCTTCAATTACCATAGCAGTAGTCATGGGAACAGACTTGTTTATGCAAATAGCCTGTGCTCCTCACTATTATGGAGGCTGTTATCAAAGACCTGGGAGCAACTTATCTCTGGTTCTGTTTGGTCATACTTGGCATCTTCTCTTTGGAAGGTCTGTTTTGCTATCTTGCACTCTTCCCAAGGCCCTTGGCTTGCTGCAAGGTGGAACGACAAGATGTGCGAGAGCCCAAAAGACATTTCAGTAGGAAAAGGAAAAGCAATTCAAAGTTTACATGCAGGAGTGTTATTATTTCATATATTTATATATCGCTTAGTACTGTCTTAAGTGGTTTCCCAACATATAAACATATATGTAATACAGTCATACCTCATGTTACATCCGCTTCAGGTTATGTGTTTTCGTCTTGCATCCAGAAGTGCTGGAATGGGTTACTTCCGGGTTTTGCCACATGCGCAGAAGCGCTAAATCGCGCCTGCGCAGACACAGCGCTTCAAGTTGTGGGCTTTTCATGTTATGGACGGGCCTCCGGAACGGATCCTGTCCGTAACACAAGGTACCACTGTAATGGAACTAAGAGGCTGTAATACCAGATGAAAGAATAGCATCTCAGAATAACAAAAACATAGTGGTATACTTAGACTTTTAATATGTTTCCAGGGAAATGAGTCAGTAGCCTGGCAACAAAATACCTGTACAGTGGATGGAGGATTGAAAAAAGGTATGGTCCACAAACATTTGGACCCTTCCCCCCCCCCCAACCATAACCACAGAAACAGGATCACCATCCCTCTCTCCCTCTGGCTAAGGTACATCCACCCTCACAGTGTGCAGCACTCACCCCACAAAAACATACACACACCACAGGAAAATGCACACAGGGCATAGCCTTTGTAATATGGTATCAAGTGCTTTTCGTTTCAAAAGCGAAACCAGATTAGCTTGATTGAGCAATAACTTGTCTCCTGGATTTAATAAATTCCACCTGCTGATGGGCTGCGTGCTGGTGAGGACTACCTGCCTTCCCATTCAAGCAGCCAGTTCAGTCAGATGGTTCCAAGTCATTGTTTGCAATGAAACACACCCCGGCAGCCATTTTTGTGGCGCTTTTGTGGCTAGAGGCCTTGGAAGAGGGTGCCTAGGAGATAGCCGCTAGTCAGCATGGGAGAAAGTGTATTAAAATATTGCCCGCGGGATGTCAGAATATTGCTGGAGGTCTGTTCCTGTGAGATCTGAAATGTTGCACAGAAGTCAAAAGTGTGTTGATCTTTAATAGAGAGATTTCTGAAAGCATTTCTGTTCATCTATGTTGTTCATCAAAGAGCCAGGCCATGTCCTGACCTGTTGACAGGGCCTCCAGTGATAGATTCACTACTGCACATCCAGTTTTCACAAAATACCGTATTTTTCGCTCTATAAGACGCACCTAGTTTTTGGAGGAGGAAAACAAGAAAAAAAATATTCTGAATCTCAGAAGCCAGAACAGCAAGAGGGATCGCTACACAGTGAAAGCAGCAACCCCTCTTGCTGTTCTGGCTTCTGGGACAGCTGTGCAGCCTGCATTCGCTCCATAAGACGCACACACATTTCCCCTTACCTTTTAGGAGAGAAAAAGTGAGTCTTATAGAGCAAAAAATACGGTAAATCGGTTTAGTTTTGTGTAGAATAGGCCTCTGGGACAGTGCTAGGAAGATGTGCTGTCCAATTGCACACTCCTTTCCCAGGTTCCGATTTATCTTTGTAGTCTCCCCGTCTCGCTCATGCAGTTAACCCTTCCCCTTCTCCTTTCTCTTCCCCCGGCAAGGTGAGAGGATCTTGGGCTATGCTGAAGAACCTTGTTATCTCTGGTTCGTCATGGAGTACTGCGAAGGGGGAGACCTCAACCAGTACATCCTTTCCCGCAGGCCTGACCCGGCCACCAACAAGAGTTTCATGTTGCAGCTGACGAGCGCCATTGCCTTCCTTCACAAGAACCACATTGTGCACAGAGACCTGAAGCCGGACAACATCCTCATCACGGAGCAGTCGGGCGCTCCTGTCCTCAAGGTGGCAGACTTTGGGCTCAGCAAGGTGTGCGCCGGCTTGACTGCTCGAGGCAAGGACGGGGGGAACGATAACAAAAATGTGAATGTGAACAAATACTGGCTGTCTTCGGCTTGCGGCTCAGACTTCTACATGGCTCCTGAGGTCTGGGAGGGGCACTACACTGCCAAGGCGGACATCTTTGCCCTGGGCATCATCATCTGGGCAATGATCGAGAGGATAACGTTCATCGATGCCGAGACCAAGAAGGAGCTGCTGGGGACCTACATCAAGCAGGGGACTGAGATTGTGCCCGTCGGGGAGGCGCTGCTAGAAAACCCAAAGATGGAGTTGCACATCCCCCAGAAACGCAGGACTTCCATGTCCGAGGGGATCAAGCAGCTCTTGAAAGACATGTTGGCTGCTAACCCGCAGGACCGACCCGATGCCTTTGAGCTTGAATCCAGGATGGACCAGGTTACTTGTGCTGCTTAAACTCAGGTCAAAGTGTTGGTGTGCTTTGAAAACTGGGGTAAGTGCTCTGCAGTGTCTCTCTTCTCTGCACAACTTAGTGGGGCAATGAAGCCATTTTCTGTCTGTTAAGCTGCTTGGGGCTATAGAGACATTCAGTTGCCTAAGAATTTCTTCCTTTGATAGCATTTCCACCTGGTTTACCTTGGTTTTTCCCTTCAACGACCTTTGAAAAGATTGTTCTGTGAACCACCCTGAGAACTCCAGGTATAGGGTGGTATATAAATTCAATAATAAATGATAATAAAACATAACCTACAGCTTTGCTCTCTAATGCTGTTCAAATGGTGCAAGAGCAGTTTGTGCGTGTCTGCTCCCTTCCTTTCTACCTGAATAAGATGAGGTTGTGTGCAGTGAATGAGATTAAGGAGCAAGATGCTGAACCACTAAAAATCAGATCCTTGTTACAAGGATACCGTGAACCCTGTATACAAAGGCAAGTACAGTGGTGCCTCGCAAGACGAAAAGAATCCGTTCCGCGAGTCTTTTCGTCTTGCGGTTTTTTCGTCTTGCGAAGCAAGCCCATTAGCGGAGTAGCGCTATTAGCGCTATTGGCAGTTTAAGGGCTAAAAACGGCTTTTTAAGGCTTAAGGGATTAGCGGTTTTGCTGCTAAAAGGCTTTTAGCAGCTTAGCGCTTCAGAAAAAGGGGTTTTGGAGTGGGGAAAAAACTCAAAAATTTTCGTCAATTTTCGTCTTGCGAAGCAAGCCCATAGGGAAATTCGTCTTGCGAAGCATTCGTCTTGCGGGGCACCACTGTATTTATGAATTTCCATACAGGTAAAAAACATTGTTTTTGAAATAACAGCAGACATCACTTTGAAAGAGGCATTCGTCATGTGTTCAAGAAAAGGGAGAAAGCCACTTCCAACTGCCACCTGCAGTTTTTATAGTCATGTCAAAACCTTTTTTTAAATGCTCAATTAATCAGGAGTGTGTTTAATAGATAAACACATTTAACCAGTGCTCTAATTGGTTAAACATTGCAGCCCTAAAGGCAGCATACTTGATTGCTTCTATGAGAGCAGTGAGCTGCCTTTTATAAGAAAGGTTGGTGCGCTCCATTCCTTGCAGATACCTTTCACCCTAAAATTGTGAATGCAGTGTCTTCAGTGGGTCCTTCCTCTCATTTGAGGTGGTGGGCCTGCTCTCCGCTTTTTTCATATTGGTGATGTGAAGCAACAGTATGTGTTGGGCCCTCAAGACACTAGTTGCCTTCGGTAGCCAGCAAAGATTTGTGCTTGCAACAAGCAGCAGAGGAAAGGTCAGAGTCTGGTTTGACATCACCCAGTGCTTTAGGCTCAGGGAAAGTGGAGTAAGGGAAGTTGCTCCTTCAGCTCTGAGCTGAGGTGATGAAGGATGGAGGGGAAGGGTCAGCCCTGTTTTGCAGAGTCACAGCAACACACCAAGAGCTGTGAGAAAGTCTCAGTGCTTTCCAAGCATCTCTGCAGACTATTAGGCAGAGGACCCCATTCTTCTGCAGACTCGGGGCAAGTACCGTATTTTTCACCCTATAGGATGCACTTTTCCCCCTACAAAAATGAAGGGGAAGTGTGTGTGCGTCCTATGGGGCAAATGCAGGCTTCCACTGAAGCCTGGAGAGCGAGAGGGGTCGGTGCGAACCAACCCCTCTCGCTCTCCAGGCAGCTATCTGCAAGCCTTGGGAGCCCGGAGGGGGGTTCCCGCCGGGCTCCCCAGGCTTGCGGACAGCAGCCTGCAGCCCGAAACCCGCGGAGCGCACCCCGGGCTTCGGGCAGCTCTCTGGGAGCCCACGGGAGTTCCCGCCGGGCTCCCCAGGCTTGCGGATAGCAGCCTGGTCGGGGGGCTGGGGTCGGGGGAAGCTCGGGCTTCCCCCGCCCCAGCCCCGCTCTTGTGGAGGGGATTTTTTTCTTTATCCCCCCCTCCCCAAACTAGGTGCGCCCTATGAGGCGGTGCACCCTATAGGGCGAAAAATACGGTATGCTGCAATTGCCAGGTTAAAAGATGCCCTCTGCAGCTGTGAGCCCATGCTTGTTGGGTTAGTGGTCCTGTGATGCTCTGGGTCCTTAAGTAATGGCTTGGGGAATCTTGCCAAACTTTGTTTTTTATCTCCGCTTTAGAATGATGGCTAAGTTTTAGAACTGCCATGTTCAGAGGCAGTGTATCCCTCTGAATAGTGTGTGCTGGGGACAGCTACAGAAGACATCTAAGTTAGCTGCTGCAGGAAATTTGATTCTGGACTAGATGGACCTTTGGTCTGATCCTGTAGGTCTCTTGTGACATGCAGCTGTTCTCAACAGAGGCGAGTGTTAATGGCCATTATTAGCTCTGTGATTTACACCTTCTATCCCATGTTCAGGTTCACTGCAGAAAAGGGGCAGTAGCTTCTGAATATGAACATACAGGCATTAAATAAAAACAGCTGAAAGCTTGTCTAGTTCAGGCATCCATTCATTAGCCTCACTTTTGAATTACTGAATTGGGCATTTCTAAGAGCAGAACTAATATAATAATAATTTATTATTTATACCCCGCCCATCTGGCTGGCTCTCCCCAGCCACCCTGGGCGGCTTCCAACAGAATATTAAAAAACAATAGTCTATTAAACATTAAAAGCTTTCCTAAAAGTCTTCCATTCTCCTTAGTTTCTTCACCTAGAACCAATGTTCCCACCCTTCCCTCAGTACAAATTACCCATGATGCAACTGCTTCTGGAGAGTCCCTCATTAGCTTCCTTATAGAGGCTTCCTTCTCTTTTGGCTTCACCAGTAAGGAATGCAGTTGTCCTTGTTTCGCTTCACCTTCGCAGGGCTGAGCGAGGGCCGTCCTGCTCTTTTTGCACAGTGCACGCACAGTACTTATAGCTGTGTCCCTCTCACGTACTTGCAGCAGGAAGGCAGAAGCCTCCTCCAGAGTAGGTGCCAGCAACCAGTCAGCAGGGCTCGGTGACCATGCTTTTGATTCTCCCAAATCCTGCCACGTGCTCCTGAATTGAAAACACAGCAGAAACAGGAATCTTGTTTCCCTTCCAAGCACTGCTTGCAAAACACTTTCACATTTCAGGAATGGGAGGACCCTTGAACCATTTGCAAAGCCCATATACAAACAATCTGTTACCAAGGATGTGCAGAGAACTTGGCTGAAATTATGGAAAATGGTTGTTAATTTCAGTAGGCGATCAGAATGCTGCAACAGTAGTTGAATGCTGCAGCAAGTGAAGTGATAAATTTGTCTTGGCAGGCCAGTTCTTCTCCATTTTATTACAGTAGATTGGCAGAAGTCAATATTTAACTGGACTGCAAAATGCAAGTCAATGTGATCTTTAGAATAAGTATGAAAAGATGACTACTTAGTAAGTAGCAGTGAGACTTTAGATAACCTGAAGGACAGAGAAAGGTGACTCATGGTGGGCGCTCTCTCTGCCCAGGGCAGGCTTGCACAGCTAGCGGTTCATCACCCTAAATTCAGCCCACCAGCCGTAAAGGGTCCAAACAACCTTCTGTTTGGCGACCTGCCTGAGACCTCCAAAACAAGGGATTTTTAGGGAACCTAACAGACCACCAAGGGACGCGGGTTGCGCTGTGGGTAAAAGCCTAGGGCTTGCCGATCGAAAGGTCGGCGGTTCGAATCCCCGCGGCGGGGTGCGCTCCCGTTGTTCGGTCCCAGCGCCTGCCAACCTAGCAGTTCGAAAGCACTCCCGGGTGCAAGTAGATAAATAGGGACCGCTTGCTAGCGGGAAGGTAAACGGCGTTTCCGTGTGCGGCTCTGGCTCGCCAGAGCAGCGATGTCACGCTGGCCACGTGACCCGGAAGTGCCTCGGGACAGCGCTGGCCCCCGGCCTCTTGAGTGAGATGGGCGCACAACCCTAGAGTCTGTCAAGACTGGCCCGTACGGGCAGGGGTACCTTTACCTTTAACAGACCACCATGTGACTCATGGGCTGCGTTTGGCTTGCTGCATCACAAATTGTGCAGGCCTGCCTCAAGCCCGAACCATTGAATTGGCTTCCTAAGAATGAATCTGTCTTCAGGGTGCATCCTCTCTCTGTGCTGAAAGCGACCTCATTCATTCCTACCCAGGAAGATTATGTGAAAGGTGCTCTTGGCAGCCTTTGCCTTCCAATTTCCTTCAGCTGTCGGGACTGTCTTGCCCTCCAGCGTACATTCCAGAAGTTACATAAAAAGTGATGTGCTGTTCTTTCCGCTCACCAGTCCGGAATGAGCTTAGATAAGAATGTTGTGTGGGGTGTTGCCTAGTGGTGCCTGTTTAGCTTCTTAAAAATCCCTGTTGAACAGTTACTGTTCTAAAATAAAACTTGTGCACAACTTTTCCATGGGTTGGCCAGGTTTGGTGTCAGGGCTGTGGCCTATGATTTGGCCCAGTTCTGTCTGTGCTGAACTGTCAACAATGTCTAGGCAACACGATGACCATGTACATACATAATAGACAATCTTTTATAGAATTCCTTCAAACAGTAACAAGTTCAAAATGAAATCTTAGTCTCAAAGTCTCTGAAAATCTTTAAATGAAGCGAGGTACCAGACTTTGTATGATGAAAGACAAGCTGTGGAGCTTAGTGTATTCAGCAAATACAGTGTCCAACACTGAACAGAGATTCCACATATTGACTGCTGTTTCGTAGATCTTCATCAGCGTGGTGGGAGAATATAAAATTGTTTCATAAACCCATCTTATTTCGAATGGCTGCATATTGCTGTTTATTTTGAATGACAATTCCACCCCCTTTGTTCACAGGTGAAATTGGTGAAATAAAGAAATGGAAAGATTCGTATTAGCTGGAGTAAATAATGATTTACTTTATTTCACCAACTGGTATTACGAGATTTGGAAAAATTAGAAAAGAAGGGTCCCAAAATTAAGGACAGTTTGTCCAAGTCACAACATGATTGGCAATATGTAGCTTGCGGATAGCTGCCTGAAGCCTGCATTTGCTCCATAGGATGCACACACATTTCCCCTTCATTTTTGGAGGGGAAAAGGTGCGTCCTATAGAGCGAAAAATATGGTATACCTTTTAAGAGTTCCTAACATCCTCTTCTTAAGCAACCTTCTCCAAGTTTTCTAAGAAGTGAGCATAAAAGAATTTCACTCCTTCAACCTCCATGGATAAGCACATGTTAAAATTTGTCTCAGGTTTGGATCCATAACCTAGTCTCCGATGCAATTGCAGCCGTATCTGAAACTGGTAGAATAATAGGGGCATAAGTGAATCCAATGGGCATGACAAGGATCAAGGAACTTGCAGGCCAGTTAATGTCCGTTCTGCCTAAATTGGTAGAAAGCATTCTTAAGGATAAAAATATTACATATAGAAGAATAGGTTTTGGCAAGGAATAGCTAACAGGACTTTATGGTTTTTTCCATAGCCCAATGATACAGCGCACTGTTTGCATGCAAAAGGTTCCAGATGAAATCTGCAACATTTCCAGATAAGACACCTCTCTGCTACCCCGGGGAGCCACTACCAGTCAGTGTAGACACTGTTGAGTTAGATCGGCAGTTCCCAAACTGTGGTACTGCCCCCTGGGGAGGGGCAGCGTTACTTAGCATGGTAATGGAGGTGTAAATGACTATCGGGCATTGAAAAGCAGGAATCACTGGCTATCAGTTTTGTTCAGTTAATTAACCTAAATAGTTTTAATTGGATTTTGAACAAATGTGCAATTAATTGTTACTGTTTTCAATTTTAATGTACTAGTATCTTCTTTAATGGGTTGTACAAACTGCTGTTCTCAATCTTTTTACAGGGTAGAGGGCATGGGTTGAGTTTATGGAACAGGGGGAGGGCAAGGGGTTGGCCCCCAAATGTTTGGGAACCACAGAGCTACATAAACCCATGATCTTGATTCAGTCTAAGGCAGTTTCCTCTGCTTGCAAAGAGAAAGATCTGTCTCACTAACCTTTTGAAGTTTTTTGGGAAACGGGCAAAAAGAAGTGCTTTTCCACAGCACGATATTAAACTATATTGCAAGATGTAACAAAGGGTTAGGTGGCTTCTAAAGTCAATTACAGTGGTGCCTCGGGTTAAGTACTTAATTCGTTCTGGAGGTCTGTTCTTAACCTGAAACTGTTCTTAACCTGAAGCACCACTTTAACTAATGGGGCCTCCTGCTGCTGCCGCGCCGCCAGAGCACGATTTCTGTTCTCATCCTGAAGCAAAGTTCTTAACCCGGGGTTCTATTTCTGGGTTAGAGGAGTCTGTAACCTGAAGCGTATTTAACCCGAGGTACCACTGTATGCTGATTCATGGAGGATAAGGCTGTCAATAGTTGCCAGCCATGATGGTTGTATACCTCCTCCACAATGATGAGTACCAGGCATTGGGAACAATAGGAGAGGCTATTGTCCCCATGTCCTATTTTGTGGGCATCTAGAGACATCAGGTTGGCTGGTATCTGGAACCTGGGCTGGGTAGGTGTTTGATCTGATGTGGATGACTTCTTCTTTTTTCTTGCTCATGGGGGTTTGAGAGGCGTGAGGGTACTGGCATCCAAGATCCTTTCTGCTTTCCCTCCTCTCTCTTCTCTCCCCCCGCCCCTGCTTTGGGCAGCCTGTGTTTTGCCATCTGCAGTCACTCGTGCTCTGCTAACATGATGCTGCTGCTGAGTTGCGTAACCAGGCTGTGCCCTCGGGGGAAATCCCTCCTGCACATCGCTTCAGAATGGTAAAATGCAAACGTAATAAGCACTGCGAGGGCACAGACCTGCCCTGTGGCTGTTTATTCTAAGGCCCAGCTGCCTCTTCCACCCACCCTGGGCCCAGAGCTGGTAGCGTCTCCATGCAAAGCGCAGCTGCAGCGAAGAAGAGGCTGCCCTGTTATGTAAGGGGCAGGGACGTGCCACTCTGCATATCCCCCTTGCTCGCTTCTGAGCAAAGTGCCAGCCATGTGCTCTTAGAAATGGGTGTCGTGTTCTTTGATGGGCACTGATTTCCCGCTGCTTTCATTGGTGCTGTTGGCTTCTCATCCTGACTTGAATACCTTGGAGAACAGAGACGCAGGAAGCTGACTAATAGCAAGTCAGGCCATTTGTGCATCTAGATCAGTTTTGTCTACACTGACTGGCTATCAGGATTTCAGGCAGGAGTTTCTCCCAATCCTTCCTGGAGAGGCAGGAGATCGAACCAGCAACCTTCTGCTTGCAAGGCCAATGATCTCTCACTGAGCTGTGGCAGCTGAGGCCAGATTTCTGCAGGCGCTGGAGTTTGCTTGTTGCAGTGCTCTTAACATAATCATTTAGCCTGGGCCACAAGCCTATGGAGCTGCCTTATACCAGACTATTCAGTCCATTAGCCCATTCATTCTTCCTTGGGTGTGAGAGGTTTGACGGCGGGTACATGTCCAGTACCTGCCCTACTTACTGAAATATTTTTCATGGAAGATGCCTGGATTTGAACCTGGGACCTGCGTATTGGTCTTGTCCTTAGTGAGCCATAGGCCCCTCCTCTCGAATGATTCATTTGCGTTCAAGGGTTGATGTGAGCTGAAAGTCACCAATCTTTGGCTCAGTCAGGGCATGCTTGTCTCTCATGCTTGTCCTGGGATAAGTAAATAATGTAAACACTCCCCACCCCCACCCCGGTCACAATTCCTCAGAGAGTCACAGTGAACTATCAGTGACCTGGAACAGGCAGCGAGGAGGAGTGGTTGGAACAAACCCTACAATTCCTTGTTAATGTAAAATGGGGAGGCTGTCCTAACTATGACAGAAACGGAGACTTGCTTGTTCACATGAGCTCTTGCTAAATCACAAGGGAATGATTTCAGAACTGAAGGCAAGAACTGTGGTGCCCAACCAGCAGAAGATGGAGATCTGCTGGGCTAAAATGCCTCTCTGTACAGTCATACCTCGGGTTGAAGTCGCTTCAGGTTAAGCCTTTTCGGGTTGTGCTCCACAGCAACCCGGAAGTAACGGAGCATGTTACTTCCGGGTTTTGCCGCATGCGCAGATGCTCAAAATGACGTCATGCGCAGAAGCGGCGAATCGCGACATGTGCAGACGCGCAGTTGTGGGTTGCGTTTGCTTCAGAATGCAAATGGGGCTCCGGAACGGATCCCGTTTGCATCCTGAGGTACCACTATATCTGCAGTAGGGTTCTTTCCCCCAGATCAAGCTGAAGTGGGAAACACAAAGATCTCAAAGATTTGCATTCGCCAGAGCTACTGCTCTGTAATGCCTTTTCTCTTGCTGGTAGTGTTTGAATTCACCTAGACTGTTGCCCTCTGTTTGCTCTGCAAAATGTGTTTTTGGACACACAGGAGTGTCTGCCTGTCACCTGCACCCACTTGTATATTAGGCAGGAATGATCCTTGGTGTGGCCTTCCTTCTCAAAGGGTCAGGGCTAGTGACTAAGCCTTTTCCTTCCATTGGCAAGATCAGAACCATTAATCTTGCAAAGGCTTACATAAGACTTATTGCCATGATCTAATTTGATGGTTGTCATGTTCACTCCTGCGAATTGCAAGAGTTCAGGTAGACCACTGAGGGGCTGTGGATGCACGCACAAACATATTGATGGAATTTAGGTAATGGGGTGTTTTTCTCCCCAGCCCACTGATTTATTAGCTTAGTTTGTGTGTGTTTGCGGAATACAGCAAACATACCAGTTTTGGATTATTTCAGTATTTGGAGTTCCATAAAATTCGGAATTTCTGGCAAAGATCTGAGGTGACGAAAGTGATGAATAGGATTAGGAAGAGTCAAAACTTTAGTTTTTGTAAGGGGGCCTATGATGTTTGCAGGAGTGAGATATATTTGCAGTGACACCAAGTGCACAGCCATGTACATAGAAACCCTCAAACGATATGTCAAAATCAGAGCTTTCAAAATGACAGCACATTCCACAGGGTCTGATAGGTCAGGCAGCATCTTAAGCCGAAATTTACCTGCTTTCTGCTTCAGCTGATTTTGTCAAATAGGTTGCCCTGTCTGTTTAAACGTTGCTCTAATTGCAGCAGCCTCACCTGAACCCTCCTCTCTTAAGGGGCCAATTTTAACTGTATCTAAGCTCCGTTTATGAAGCACCTTTGCCAAATCCAACAAGAAAATTAGAGCCTGGGAAAATGCATTGCCAATTATCGCATACCCTTTAACCATTATTTTCTGCTTGCAGCTTCCTCCAACTAATTGGGCTTTCCACTGGAGGGTTTGTCACAAGAAACTTGGTTGCTGAGTTTGGATGCTGAAGTGAAAACTAGCCTAAACCTTACTCCCAGGTGCATTTTGTCAGCGAGGTATGAGGCAGGTTGCCTGAGTTATGAGCCCAATAATTGGCTTAATGCCTCTTTACGCTCCCAGCCAGGCTAACTTGAAGTCTGTGCAGCGGGGGCAAAGCTTGTCTTGTTCTGCTAATTCAGTACAGAAAGCAGCACCCGGAAGCCCTGTGCCTTTTAGAACTATTAAGCTGCAGGGCTGTTAAACAGAAAATCTGCCCATGCTCATCAGTTAATTCTCACCATTGGGAGCCAAGGGCTAAGTGACTTAGATGTGATGTCATTCATGTTATATTTAGCATTTATAAAGGGCTTTGTGTACAGAAGACTGAAAATACATTCTAGCAACCCCTACAATAGCCGTGTAAAGGAACTGACGAAATTGTGATGTTACTTTAAGAGTGAGCTGGGATGAGATTTGCATTGGGGAAAAACTCTCCTTCACTTTTACAACCCACCAGCTCTCACTGGGGATAGACTTGTGCTGTTGAGTCTAGTTTAGGGCCAGTTTCACAGAAGCACGAGATGGCTTTGAGAAGGCGCAAGAGGACACTATGGCATGTTCCCTTCAGCTTATCACTTTATGACTATGGATCAAGCTAGACACTTACATTCATGCAAATATCAATTGCACGAAATGGATTTTTCAAAAAAAGTAAAAAAGCAAGCCCAGCAGGTGCCATCTAGATGGAAATAGTTGCTTTAACCCTTCCTGCCCCCGCTGCAGTCCTGATCCTGGTGAACTTTGGGACATACCTGCTTACTTTCAAAAAACTACAAATTGCATGAATGTTGCATGGTCCAGTTTGACATTATGACTCCTCTGCTGGTCCCAGCCTCTTTCAGTGCCTCTGTTTAGAACTGACTGTGTAATAAGATTCTTACCCAAAAGATGGTGACACAAAATGGGGAAGAAAATGCAATTCACAGGGTAGAAGAGATCAAGGCCGAGGCGGTGCAGCTGCCTGTAAGCCCAGGCCACAAGATGCTTGAGCAGATGAAACCAGAACTGAAACACTGTGTGTGCACTGGAAGAGGCCAAAATTAGCAGTTAGTTGGGGGACTGTAGCTCTTGAACTGAGCATGTAAAAGCATCATGTAATAGCCAAGTGGCAGCGGTGTTGGCGCAGCTTGTGTCTCCTGCCATTTAAGATGGAGGTGAGCTGGAATGGTGCAGACGGTTTTATTGTGTGGAGGACAGGAGATAGAGCAACTATATAGAGACTCTTGATTTTAGCCTTTGGATGAAGCGAGTGCTCTGAACTTCTTCAGTTCATTGCAGCAGTCAGTCAGCTTCCTCTCCACCGTCTACAGTGTAGAGGAGCTGGTGTTTGGCGAGGAAATCTACAAATGCCTGCTTTCGGCACTCAGGGGAGAGAGATGCCGCCGCCGCCTCCACCACCACCATTGCAACTTCGATGAAACACTATAATTACGCACAGACCTCAGAGAGCCGCAGCGGAGAAGTTACAGGATAAACTGCAGAGCAAAACATTCAGCCAGCTTTGCAAATGTGTCTGGTGACACTGGTAGAATGCTGATACACTTGGCCAGAAGCTTGTCCCTCTAATCTCCAAGGTCCTGGGGGGATCTCGTCGCTGTTTCACTGCGACCATTGCCCAGCCCAGGTGCAGCAGTCAACGCCAGGGAGGTCCTGCACTGCCTTTGGGGCCCTTGTCTTAGAGCTAAAAGGTGGTTTGCGTATATTTTAATTTAAAAAGATCTTCTTAAGGGGCAGGTGGAATCTCTGAACAAAAGTCAAGGACATCCCTGCCTTGTTAGAGGTGGAAGTGCCTCATTGGTTTCTTCTGATCAACCACAGTTGCTGCTGGCATCTAACTGGGAGACTGTATTCCTTGAGGAAGGAGATAAGACCCCCAAAAATTGTTTAAACAAGCCTGCCCAGATGTTTAAAACGTTGATGCGTGTTTAAATCTGTTTTTAATCTCTTGTTATTTTAACTTTTGGATAGGCTTAAATTATTGTTGCTAACTTTTCTCGTTGATAATTTCCATGTTTTATCTTTTTTGTAAACTGCTTTGAGGGTATGTTTTTACAGTGAGGCAGTGTGTACATATGATGAAATGAATCATAAAATCGATGGGCTTGGTATGCCCATTCTTCTTTGCCAAGGCTGATTGTTTGTGGCCAAAGGAATGCAAAGGGTTTGGAGGCCAGCAAATGTAACCAGTATTTGTTTGACCGGAGTTGTCATAATTCATTTTCTTTTCTCTTTCTTGATTTCTTATCAGGGACCTACAATCTCCACGACTTACATGCATAGAGGAAAACAGAGGAGGCTCCAGGCCAATCACCGGGATCTCTGGCGACGTTAAGCATCGAGATTCTTCTTAAAAGTCACATGAGACACCTAAGAGGAGCAGGAGCTGTTGTAACCCATTTCATTATTGAGACTCTTAAAAGTTTATCAAATTTATGTTCCCCCCCCCTTCCTCTCCCCTTGTTCCCTTTCCCCTTCCCCTCCCTTCTGCTCACTCAGCTTTGCTGACCAACTAAATCTGTGCACATACTTCTGGAGAATTCCTTTTTTACCTAAACAAAATACGGGGTTGGGATATGCAAAACATTTTTTTTCTACTGCTGCTAAACACCAGAACTCTGGGTCCAAGATCTGTTTTTCTTAGTGTTTGTTTTTAGCTGGAAGAGATTTAGAAGGGATGTTGGGAGACCTAGAGCTGAACGCAAGTTGTCAACTCTAGAGTTGCTGCTTATTTGGGGAACAAAAAGCAAGCTGGGATAAACCTTTCTCCTTCTCCCTTTCCTAAAAGTGTTCTTCACCAGTGGAACTTGGCAATAAGAAGTCATGATTAGAAGAATAAACTCTCTTTCCTTTTTTACGTGGCCACAGGATTACAAGCAGTGCGGTGCCTGAGAAACAGCTGCAGTTTTGCATGCCAAATTTCACAGGTCAAGAACATAGTAGTATTGGGAGGGGATGAAGAGAGCCCACACATGGGCAGATGTTTTTTCTGCCCTTGAAAAGTCCACCAATGGGTTTGGTGGCTTGCTCAGCTACTTAAATGACCGTGAGAGCCTGGACACATCAAACTGATCCCTTAACTTTGGGCTCATTTTGGCTACTTTGGCTTGGTAGATCTTGCCCAGAACTGCCTTGGTGTAAAGGGATTGTGTATTAAGCCTAGCCCAGCTTGCCCTTGGGGCTTGTTTGTGCGAGTAAATACTTATACATAAACCCACTCAAACTCACACTTAATACCCTCCCTCTCCTGCAGTCTTCTAGTTTGAAACACTCTTAACTCTTCCAAATATCCCATTTCCTAGCTGGCATTCCAGCAATTGTTTTTAGCTGATCTCTTCCAGCGATGAGCGGGTCTTTACACTAAACTTACCAGCTGCCGCAGAGGGAGTTTCTAATCCTGTCCATCTCTTCTTCCATCGGTCTTGATTGGCAATGGTGCTACTACTTTGGGGATGGGGCTGTTTGTTCCAGGCACTGCCCAGACCCATGGAAATGAAGGGAGCGGCTTTGCCAAGCCAGCGCAATTCGGTTAACACTTGTTGGCAGTCCACTTGCTGGGTTGCCCGCATACCTCCACACTACTACTGAGGCTGATGGCTGTGGCCGTGGCCAGGATTGGTGAGACTCTGGAGGAGATGCTGTGCTGTTTATTCTGCGGCTCTTGGAAGGCCATGAAAGAAGTCTCTGCTCTGCGTCCTGTCTTGCTCTTTGCATCCCCCTCTCTCTGGGATGTGGGCAGCCACAACCAGGGCACAAATCAACCAGATTCTTCCCTGGATGGTTATTTGTGGCTGAGAAGGCTTGCCTGCTTATTTCAAGGCCTACCATTTGCAAGTCCTGGTCTCAACTGGATTTCCTAACGCTGGGGATCAATTTGTGTTGAACTTCCTTTGCACACTACCCAGAAAAACCCTCATTTAATTAGCTGTCAAGAAATCTCGGTGTAGGCTATAGACTTCTTGCTCTTGATCTAAGCCACGACCTCTCTGTCTGTCTGTCTCTCTCTGTCTCTGTCTCTTGACCCTTCAGTAATTCCCTTAAAGTGAAAATGATTCACCTTGGCTGGCCTAGAACAGGGTTGAGGAACCTTTGGGCCTCCAGAGATTATTGCAGTTCCTATAATCCCTGACCACTGGCCATGCCACTCGGGGCTAATCTACCAGTTTCCTTGCTGCTGAACTAGAAGGCTCCAGGTGATGCACAGATCTTGCTCCTCCTAACTAGAAATATATTTCAGCCAGTTAGAACAAAGCAGCTCGAAGTAGGTGAGTCAACCATAGAACAGCCAGAGTCTCATAACGGCATTCTTTTGCTCAGCAATTCGTCCTCTGTTGCTGTTCCAAACAACCGTGCTCATGGCCAGAACAGCAAGATGTGTTGATGAGGAGAAACATACTGTCGAGAAGGTTCACCAAGGGTTGCTTTGAGTTTGCAACTCGGTTAGCTGGCAAGTTTTGAAACCAAGAGATCAGTGAGATCCTTAGGCTTAACCCTTTCATATTTCTGAATGCTAGCAAGATAGGCGCTTTCCCTTCCTCTTCTCCAGGGCATCTGTGTGTAGCGGTCTTTGTCGGAGTAGATTAGTCCTTGCTTCTCACTCCTGTGCCTTTGAGGCAGGGAGGAACCCACAGGAGTGACCCAGACCCCGGGATAAGCTCTGCAAGCAAATGCCAACCTGTAGCCCAGTTCATCCTCGCTGCTTCTGGGACTTCAGGCACACATGCCCCTCTCGTGCTCACGCTGCAGTAAATGCTTGTGGTTTTGTGGTGATAGCTTGACCATAGTGCCTTTATTTGGAGGGGTGGGGCTTGAAGGAGTCTTGCAGGGGCAGCTTTGGGCCAAGGAAGGAGTTTCCCCCTCACTTGTATTCCATTGTTGCCCCCAAAATGTCGTCTCTTCCCTCTTATTCTCTGGGGCAGCTTTGTTTGGTTGCCCACGGAATACAGCTAAATCTCTTCGGAAAGACCTTAAATGTTTTTGCATTGTCCTTGTGAATCTGCAACAAACTTTTATGGGCAGGGTGGGAGATCTGCAAGGTGGTATCTGAATGAGAGCAGCGCTCCTTCTTTGAAAGAGCAGGCACACACGCAAGTTTCTCTTGAGGAGACTTTTTGCCCGATGAGCTGCTCCCATTTCTGGATGCTGTCCCGTTTACGGTTGTTTGTGTGAACGCACCGATCCTTGGAGTCCCATACTGTAGCCTGGTGTTTCGTCTCCCAACTTCACTCCCATAGGGATGGGTGGCAAGAATCCTTCATCCTTGGATGAATTTGGCATGGGGATTGCCAGCTTATTCCTGAGGAATGTGAAATATCACTGACGGTCCATGTCACAGTTGTTTTGGAGGGGTTTGACTGACATCACTTTCATGCGTCGTGTGTATGACTTTACATTAAAACTGTTTACAGCCATGTCGTTCGAAGCTGGCAGTGTGGGCTCAGACCTGCCAGACATTGTCTTGTATGGGTGCGGCAAGCGGGAGCAGAGGACCTGAGGGGTGAATTTCACAACTGGCTTCCAAAGTCCCTGACCCCTACAACCACCACCTCTCTTTCCTTTGACTCCTCCTTGTGTGTTGCAGGCATAGCAGACCCAGCCACAAAATTAGCAGCGTTGCTTGTTTTAGTAATCTCTTTTGCAAGCACACAGTGGGTGCTGTCACCTTCTGTACCAAAGTGGGCCACTGTGAAGTTGGGATGGAGGATGAGGAAAGGGTGACTCCTAACTTCACCACGGGGTACAACTGTCCCAAGGGCTACCGCTGAGCAGTTTGTTGCAGCACTCCTGAGACTTAGGACTGCCACCTTCTTGCAGGCTATTTTGTCCTTTTTTGGGGACAGCATGAACCCGGGGAATGAAATTTTGGGCCATAATGGCACTGTCCCATCAAAAAGTCTCCTCCTGTGCTGCTCATGTTGAAGCCCCTGGGCAAGCAGGCCATAATGGTCCTCACCAGCCTTTCATGGTTTGGTTGGATGACAATCCTTAGGGAAGGTTGGCCAGTGATATTTGATGCCCCGGGCGCTTCCATGCTTCCAGTGCTGCTCCTTGAGAATTAAATGCCGCAGGAAACCCACCAGTTTCTCTTAAGCTAGCGTGGCTGTTCTCCTGGCAACGTTTATCCCTTTTCTTCCCCTCCAGTATCTCCCTGAACCTTGTTTTTCTTCCATGGCAGAGGTCAAGGGGAATCAGTATACTTAAGGGGCCCCTCTTTCTCCTCCTCCTTCTTCTGCTGCTGCTGTTTTCAGGATTGAGGTGCTAATAATGGGTGGCAATTGTCTTCCTTTTCCCCTGACGCTTTGGTTCCCTCAGGATCCCACTCAGACATCTCCAAACACTGTCAGAGTAGAGCAATAAACATCCCCCACTCCTGGTGGGAGAGAGAACGCAGTCTCTGTGAATTCCTTGTCTTTCTCCCCCTCTCTCCCTATATGCATTTGTCTAGTCCAGATTTAACCTTGCTGGGTTTCACTCTAGCACAGCTTACAGTTTAAGCCAAGGGTTATTTTTCACCCGGACTCCTTTTGGCTGCTGCGCCTGGCTTCTCCTTTCAACAAAAACACATATCTGAATCAAACGCACCTAAGGGACAGGATTGCTCTTCCATTTAAACAGACTGGCACCCCTTCTATCAGAGGTTGTATGTGCAAGGGCAGAGGCAAATGAGGACTTAAATCCTCTCTCTCAAAAACAGACCTCTACCATCCACCATTGGCTTGGGGCAGAGGCTGTTGGACCTCCCTCTTGCGACATATGTCACTGTCTGTCGTTTCCCCAATCTCGGTGTTTCTCAAACTTTGGGTCTCCGGCTGTTGTTGGACTACAAATCCCATCATCCCTGACCACTGGTCCTGCTGGCTAGGGGTGATGAGAGTTGTAGTCTCAACAACAGCCAGAGACCAAAGTTTGAGAAACACTTTCCTATTTACTTGAGTCCAAGGTACCTAACTGAGGGTGGGTGACCAGTTACCTTGGAAGCTGCTTTTTGGGTGCCCAGTGTCGTGTGTCCACTCAGCTTGGACCGCTTCCTCGGCATGAGTCTCTATCCGGACGTCCCAACGCAAGCAGCAGCTTTCCGCTGACCGGAATGAAGTGTCTGTTGCAGAAAGCTGCCCGGAGCTACTATCTGAGTTGCTTTTCTGCCAGGCGTTTTTAAGTCATGGGACGCCAGTTCTTGATCAGCAAGATGGAAAAGCCACCTCACCCCTCCTTTCTTGGGTGTGTTTCTCTGCTGTAGAGCTTTCCTAGTTGCAAGGAAGCCAAGCCGAAGCAGGATGCATGCATCAAAGTCACAGCTTCTCGCTCAGGTGGTCACTCTGCGTTTAGCTGTACCGTTTAAGAGTGTAGGTGAGGTCTCGTATATGGAAGTCACTTGTTTTCTTAAAAAACATCACGTAGGAAATTGACATGTCATGGACAAGAAGATCTAGCCGCCTCTCTGCCCTACACCAAGTTTTCTGAGCAGAGGGCTGGAGGAGAACTCCATTATGCACCACCCCCACCCCCCAAAACACATCCACACACACTTGCAGTCTGAAATGACACAGCAAAGGTAGCCCAGCTTGGTCTGAACTGGCCATAGTCCAGTCTTCCCTCCCCCTGCCTCCAACCTCATCCCTTTCTCTCTCCCCTTTTTTTTCCGTTTGGTCCAGTTGCGAGTTTGGCCCACCTTAAGCTTGACTGGACATTCTTAAACCTGGAAAACCTGCACACACAAGGGAAAGGCTTAAACCCAGACTCCAAAACACAGTTTCCAATTTTGCAATTTCTCATTTTTCTTTGCACAGAAGCTGGTAACCTAGGACCTGTGTGTGTGCGCGCGCGTGTGTGTGAACAACTTTATATGTTGTTGGTTGTTGTTTTTTTAAGCTATTTGGTTTACTTGGGTTGGTGTGCGACCTTGTATTTAAGTTTCTTGAACACTGTGGAAACCCTGATTGTGTATGAATGGCAGCAGTTTTGTAAATTAAAGAAACGTTTGTGTGAATAAACGTAGAGGATGGGGTTGAAAAGCCATACCCAGTTTTGAGATGAAGTGTCTTTGTCTTTGTGTTCATTATTCCTTTTACAGCTGTGTTTGGTAGGCGGGGATCCAGCCACGAGCACGGGAACATGGGGTGCCACAACCCTCCCCCCCCCTTTTTTTTAAACTTGACCACCAGCAGCTGTGGAAGGGCTTGGATTAGCTTCTCCTGATGACAAGCTTCCAGAAGATGAAAAGCTGCACGTGTGATGCAGCAGTAAAAAAAGCTGATGCTATTCTAGACTTCATCAACAGAAGATTAGTATCCAGGTCAAGGGAGTATTAGGTCCAGTCGTGGCCGACTCTGGGGTTGCGGCGCTCATCTCGCTTTATTGGCCGAGGGAGCCGGCATACAGCTTCCAGGTCATGTGGCTAGCATGACTAAGCCGCTTCTGGCGAACCAGAGCAGCGCACAGAAACGCCGTTTACCTTCCCGCCGGAGTGGTACCTATTTATCTACTTGCACTTTGACGTGCTTTCGAACTGCTAGGTTGGCAGCAGCAGGGACTGAGCAATGGGAGCTCACCCTGTCGTGGGGATTCGAACCACCGGCCTTCTGATCGGCAAGTCCAAGGCTCTGTGATTTAACCCACAGTGCCACCCGCTGCTCTGTTGTGTCATGATCAGATCACACCTGGAATGCCCCATTCTAGGCACTGCCATTTTAGAAGGATGTTGATAAGCTGGAACATGGGCAGAGGAGGGCAACCAAGATGTTATAAAGGTTCTGGAAACCAGGCCTGATGAGAAGGAGTTGGGTATGTTTAGCCTGGAAAAGATATCTCAAGGGCTGTCAATGGGAGATGGAGTAAGCTTGTTTTTGCATGCTCGGGGGGGGGGGGGGAGTTAGGACTCAAGTCACAAGAAATGAGATTTCAACTAAACATCGGGAGGAATTCTCCTGACTGTAAGCTGTTTGACAGTGGAACAGTCTCCCTTGAAAGGTGGTGGACTCTCCTCCATTGGAGGTCTTAAAGAAGAGGTTGGATTGCCTTCAGAGATGGATGCTTTAGTTGAGATTCTTGCATTGCAGGAGGTTGGACATGATGACCCAAGTCTACAATTCCATGATTCTAGGCAGGGAGGTACACACAAATTGTGTTGCTCTGCATATCTCTACAAAGGGTTGGGGTGGAATTTGGTCAGTGGGGGAGAATGGAAGAAAAGGTGGGCATATAGGGATTTGGAGAATGGAGAGATCTCAGAAGGCAAGTAAGAGCCAGGAAAAGAGGTGTGGTGAGGGTTTAAGAACAGACTGTCTGATGCAGCAAATGGAACTGCAGAACCCACCACAATTAGCGAGCTAAAAATGGCTTCATGCACTGTGGGAAATGAACCAAGTGACAGGAGTTGCACAGAGTTGCCTTCAGGCCTCCCTCCCTTGTCTAGTCTCCGTTGGAAACAGGATGCTGGGTTCTTACAGCTGATCCAATAATTACATTCTTGTTACGCTAACTTTTAAATAGCAGCGGCAGGTTGCAGCAAGGCTTTGGGGGATTGTCTAGCTTTTCCTTTGCGGAAAGAATCAATTAGGCCAGGACTATAACAGGCTGAGTAGCATCTGATCCGAATCGTGGGCATGAACCTCTTGAGGGAAAGGTATAGGGTTGGGGCTCTCCTGAGCTGCTTCAGCAAGTTGCTGCCTAATTCGTTTTGCCCTGGTGCGATGCCGCTTTCACTTGCTGCATGCCACTGTAAAAGCAAAAACCTCCATCCATCTGAATCTTATTTCAAGACGAACCCCTCCCGCTGGCATTTCGCAGAATTAGAGAGTTGGAGGGGACTGCCTAAGGTCATCAAGTCCAGCCCCCTGCAATGCAGGAACCCCAACTGAAGCATCCCTGACAGATGGCCATCCAATGTCTGCTTAAAAATATCCAAGGAAGGAGAGTTCACCATTTTAGGGGAGCGGGGATGCAGACACTCCCAGTTTGCCTTGGTTTGCTCTATCCTGGCCTCTGTTATATGATAGGTAAAGATAAAGGGACCCCTGCCCGTACGGGCCAGTCTTGACAGACTCTAGGGTTGTGCGCCCATCTCACTCAAGAGGCCGGGGGCCAGCGCTGTCCGGAGACACTTCCGGGTCACGTGGCCAGTGTGACAACGCTGCTCTGGCGAGCCAGAGCCGTACACGGAAACACCGTTTACCTTCCCGCTAGTAAGCGGTCCCTATTTATCTACTTGCACCCGGGAGTGCTTTCGAATGCTAGGTTGGCAGGCGCTGGGACTGAACAACGGGAGCGCACCCCGCCACGGGGATTCGAACTGCCGACCTTTCGATCGGCAAGCCCTAGGCGCTGAGGCTTTTACCCACAGCGCCACCTGCGTCCCCTGTTATATGATACTTGGACACATTTTACATCTTCTGGGGTGTTGTGAAGTATAACCACACAAACTTGCAATTGGGAACCCTCTGTTTGCATACCACATTTCAGCTTTCTGTTCTCTTAGCCGTGGCGATAATCTAGAGTGACTTGAAGAGATGCAAGGTGCTGTACAAAGGTTTGCAAATTTCATTTGTTCTTCTGCTGAACCTTTCTCTGTCCCCAACCACCACTGACATTTGGCCATCAGGAGGCTAGCCAGAAGCGAATGTGGCCCTCCAGCTACAGGAGTCCCTCCCCCCTCCCCCCACATTGCCCTACACAGACAAGTACTTTCTGATGAGCTGGGGGCAAAAGCGTCCCTACCTGGCGCCCTCTCCTTTGTCTTCTGCATTTTTGACGTCAAAGTGGTTGGTTGCACAAATACGCCCTCCAGTTCACAGTGGAACCAAATGGCTCTTATCAACTCCCTTGGGTATAATCAAAAGCCACATTAGAAAAAAGATAATTGTCCTTTTATGCCTTTAGTAGGGGGGGAAATCAGATACTCCCAGTTTGGCCAGACAGTACCATAGTTCCTCCAACTGCTTGGATTCCAGCGCTCCACCCTGTCTCGAGTCGACAAGAGGTTAGTATAAACTCCTGCCATAACAACCACTCAATTTTTCTCTCTCTCTCTTGTATAATTTGGATGCAGTTTTCCTGGTTGCTCACAGCTTAGTTGGCAGAGCAGAACATGCCGGGATGATAAATGTGTGTGTGTGTGTGTGTGTGTGTGTGTGTGTGTGTGTGTAAAACAAGGTTCCTCGAATCGGCCAGTTTTTTTTTAAGGGAGGAAAGCTGTTTTATTTGTTACGGACACTTGTATGCCACCTTTGTTTCTCCACGGAGCTCAAGGTGGCATACGTGGTTGCCCTCCCCACAACAGCCCTGTGAGGCAGGTTAGGCTGAGAGATGGTGACTGGCCCAAGGTCACCCAGGGAGCTTCATGGCTAAGTGGCGGTTCAAACCCTGGTCTCTAACACTCTAACCACTGCAACACACTAATTCTTGGCACACTTACCCTTCACTCAAGGGGCAAATGGATGCCAACAAGAAATTAAAGGCCACCCAGAAATTAAAGCTTCCCTCCTGCTTCCAGCGCTGGCGACTTCAGGTCAGATCTGCAGGCCTGGCAACCCAGGAAAGTAACACGAGTCAGAACACTTCCATGCGTCAGTAATGTTCACCGATACGCAAGCGCATCACAGCATGCTGCACAAGGGACTCATCCAGGCTGCATCTCCCATTGCGTGGCAAAGCTGCGCTTGCTTCCACATCACGTGTGAGCCAGCCCTGCATGATCAGGGTCTCAAGATGCGCAGAGGGGCAGGCCATGGTGCTTCCCGGAGGGGCCTACGCTGCGCAAATCGGCGTTCGGAGTGGCGAACGGCAGCAGCTCAGGAGAGCGCTGCGTGACGCAGACTTCCAGGGAGTTACATAACTGGCAGCGCAGCTGGCAGCTCAAGCCGCCTTACGTAATCGGCCCAAGCCGCACATCCCTGGGAACGTGGCCGGTTTGTTTTGGCCGTGCTTTGTGGGCGGGTCTTTGTCTCCCATTCCACCCCAGCCGGACGCTGGAATCGACCAAACACGCCGAAAGCAGCAGCCTCCAGCTCCCACGGACAGACCTCGTCAGCATTGTGTCCCTTAATGGTTTCCGACAACGATCTGAAATGGATTGATTCGGCCCGACTCGGTTTGAATGCCGCCTGTCAATCCCAGCTAGCTGCCCAGCGAGACAAGGCCCTGGCATGGCTCCAAGCCCTGGGCCACAGGAGACTTCGCTCGCCTCCCCAGGGCCTCTGATTTCCACCAAGTCGAGCTGGCCGGGGGCTGGGATCATTCAGTGCCTTGGAAAACTGCTGTTTACCTGCTCCACTCAACTTTTATCACAATGGGAGTCTGCTGAATCCAGCCAATGGCCCATCTAGTCCAGTATCCTGTTCTCACAGGGTCCAACCATATACGATACGATACTCTTTATTGTCATTGTCCCATACAGAACAACGAAATTGAAAAAATCTACATAAGACATTAAAAAACCAACAAGCCTGCTATCCCAACTATCCCAGCCTGGTTAGCCGCCAAAAAACTCTTCATACCCCATTTTTAAATACAATATGCTCCCATAGAGACTCCTTAAAGGTAAAAGGACCCCTGACCATTAGGTCCAGTCGTGGCCGACTCTGGGGTTGCGGCGCTCATCTCGCTTTATTGGCCAAGGGAGTTGACATACAGCTTCCGGGTCATGTGGCCAGCAGGACTAAGCCGCTTCTGGCGAACCAGAGCAGTGCACGGAAACGCCTTCCTGCCAGAGCGGTACCTATTTATCTACTTGCAGTAACTGCTAGGTTGGCAGGAGCAGGGACCGAGCAACGGGAGCTCACTCCCTCGTGGGGATTCGAACCACCAACCTTCCGATCGGCAAGTCCTAGGCTCTGTGGTTTAATCCACAGCGCATCCGGGTCCCTTTTTTTTTTTTTTTTAGTCGTTTAGTCGTGTCCGACTCTTCGTGACCCCATGGACCAGAGCATGCCAGGCACTCCTGTCTTCCACTGCCTCCGGCAGTTTGGTCAGACTCATGTTTGTAGCTTCGAGAACACTGTCCAACCATCTCGTCCTCTGTCGTCCCCTTCTCCTTGTGCCCTCCATCTTTCCCAACATCAGGGTCTTTTCCAGGGAGTCTTCTCTTCTCATGAGGTGGCCAAAGTATTGGAGCCTCAGCTTCACGATCTGTCCTTCCAGTGAGCACTCAGGGCTGATTTCCTTAAGAATGGATACGTTTGATCTTCTTGCAGTCCATGGGACTCTCAAGAGTCTCCTCCAGCACCATAATTCAAAAGCATCCATTCTTCGGCGATCAGCCTTCTTTATGGTCCAGCTCTCACTTCCATACATCACTACTGGGAAAACCATGGCTTTAACTATACGGACCTTTGTTGATAAGGTGATGTCTCTACTTTTTAAGATGCTGTCTAGGTTTGCCATCGCCTTTCTCCCAAGGAGCAGACGTCTTTTAATTTCTTGACTCCTGTCACCATCTGAAGTGATCATGGAGCCCAAGAAAGAAAAATCTCTCACTGCCTCCATTTCTTCCCCTTCTATTTGCCAGGAGGTGATGGGACCAGTGGCCATGATCTTCGTTTTTTTGATGTTGAGCTTCAGACCATATTTTGCATTCTCCTCTTTCACCCTCATTAAAAGGTTCTTTAATTCCTCCTCATTTTCTGCCATCAAGGTTGTGTCATCTGCATATCTGAGGTTGTTGATATTTCTCCGGGTCCCTAGAGACTCCTTAGGTAAAGGTAAAGGTACCCCTGCCCGTACGGGCCAGTCTTGACAGACTCTAGGGTTGTGCGCCCATCTCACTCAAAGAGGCCAAGGGCCAGCACTGTCCGAAGACACTTCCGGGTCACGTGGCCAGCGTGACATCGCTGCTCTGGCGAGCCAGAGCCGCACACGGAAACGCCGTTTACCTTCCCGCTAGTAAGCGGTCCCTATTTATCTACTTGCACCCAGGGGTGCTTTCGAACTGCTAGGTTGGCAGGCGCTGGGACCGAAGAGCAACGGGAGCGCACCCCGCCGCGGGGATTCGAACCGCCGACCTTTCGATCGGCAAGCCCTAGGCGCTGAGGCTTTAACCCACAGCACCACCCGCGTCCCTAGAGACTCCTTACACTGCGTTTAAAACCAAAATCGCATTTGGGTAGAAACTGTTTCTCAGGCTGCCAGTCCTAGTCTTTATAAACCTTTACCTTCTTCCAGAAGCCAGAAGCTGAAAGAGATCATTTCCAGGGTGTGCACTATCCTGCGCTATCTCTGCAGCTTTCTTATGGCACCTGGAAGCATAGATTTGATCCAAGGTGGGAAGAGTGCACCCAATTATTCTCTCCGCAGTCTTACAACCCTGGACAGCATTGTTTTCCCCTGGCCGTGCAGCTCCCAAACCACACATAGAGACCGTAAGTTAATACACTCTCCACAGCACAATGGTAAAATGCCATCAACAGGTCCTTTGAGAGATTGTTTTTCCGGAGGATTCTCAGAAAATATAACCTCTGCTGTGCTCTCTTCATCAGGTCTTTGCTGTTTTCTCCCCAGGTTAGGTCATCTCTCAACTCCATTCCCAGAAATCAAAACACCGAGACCTGTTCCACGCACTTCCCCTCAATAATAAGTAGCTGAATATTCAATTTACATTTCCTAAAGTCCACAATAATCTCTTTTGTTTTCTTTGAGTTAAAGAGTAAGTTGTGGGTTGCCTGTGGGAAACCCGCAAGCAGGATTTGAAATGCAAAATCAGCCTCCCACTCCCCTGTCTCCGTGGAAACAGAGCACAGCCGCCTTGTCTAGTAGCCATTGATAGCCGCCTCCGGCATTGCGGGGGGGGGGTGGACTAGATGGCCCTTGGGGTTCCCTTCCAACTACAATTCTGTGATCCTTCATGAGTTTGTCGAATCCTCTTTCAAAGCCATCTAGCTTGGTGCCCAGCCCTGCCTCCTGTGGAAGCCAGTCCCACAGTTTAACTGCTTGGTAGAGGAATAGGTCCTTTCTTTTCTGTGTCCTGAATCTTCCAACATCCGCAGCTTCACTGCATGCCCACGAGCTCCAGAATTTGGAGAGAGGGAGAAAAACTTCCCTCTGTCCTCTTTCTGCATGCTATGCATGCTATCATAAACTCCCGTCGTGTCGCCTCCTGCTTGACTTTTCTCTAAACTTAAAAAGTCCTAAACCAGGGCAGTCAATTTTTTCACACCAAATGGGCCACAAAAATGCAGAACCTGCAGGTTGCGCACTGAATTTAATTTCCATCTTGTAAATTGAAGTGTTTCCAATATATTTGATATTATTTAATAATTGCAATCTCTTTAACTAAATTTATCAAATTAAATGCACAATATATTTATCAAACAAATTTAATACACAGATGTAAGCGCTTCTGGTTTTGTTTTTTTCTGGGATGGCATTTTCCCCCCTGGGATGTTGCTATGAGCCGTGAAAGTAGGACTCGTGCACAGCATGTAGACCACAGCATGTAGAGCTCCTTGATCATTTGTTGATCAAGAAGAAAAAGAGCAAAGCTGGCCTAGAAGCTCTTCTTGTGGTGGTGAGAAGAAGAAGAGGAGGAGGAGGAGGAGTTTGGATTTGATATCCCGCTTTATCACTACCTGAAGGAGTCTCAAAGCAGCTCACAATCTCCTTTCCCTTCCTCCCCCCACAACTACCACTCTGTGAGGTGAGTGGGGCTGAGAGACTTCAGAGAAGTGTGACTGGCCCAAGGTCACCCAGCAGCTGCAGGTGGAGGAGCAGGGAAGCGAACCCGGTTCACCAGATTACGAGTCCACCGCTCTTAACCACTACACCACACTGGCTCTTATCATAGATGGTGACACAGAGCAGGGGCACCTCATCTTAGAAATTATGGCAGAACGTAAGGGAGGAACCTCAAGGAAGTAAAGCGCAAGACGGAAACACCCGCCTGGTTGTTGCACACATGGCTTCCTTGAAACATGGCCTCACTCTGTCCCTCTGTCCCCTTTCAGTGAAGAGCAGGTGGCCTCCTCTGCTCTTGTCTCAGGAGGGTCCACCCAACTATTGTTCTTCCCTTCTTCCTCCAGGTGTTGGAAGACCGTAATGGGAACTGCCATTAGCACCGTCCCCCTAATGGCTTTTTTCCTCAGGTGCCTGCATGAGCGTGAAGTTTATTTCCTCCAAACCCCTTTCAGATCATTAAGCACAATTGCTCAAAGAACAGGAGCCCTGCAAGGCCCTCTGGCTGGCGTTTTATGAGTTCTTTTCCAGCACCAAAACAAGCGCGAAGAAAAAGTCATGAAGAATAATGTCTCTCTTTCTCCTTAAGGTCATCGGGTCTGCCCGGCTTCGCAAGAATGTGAGAATGTAAGAATGGGTCATCTTTTTTATATATATATACATTTTTATTAGTTTTTTAACATGCCATTTTCAACAATAATTAAACATACTTTTACACCTTATTCATTTTTTTGACTTCTATCAGTCCTGTCTGAAAATTTTCCAATCTAATCTCTTAGTGTGCATTTCTTATTTTCCCTATGACATTTAAAACTCATAACCAATATCTCTATCTTTTCCTACTTTGTAACACTGTGTATATTTCTCCTTACAAAACTTCTTGTAATCCTACTAGCGTAATTTGCTGATTACAGTTGCTCTTCAAATAATTCATATACTACTTCCAATCTTCTGTAGATCTCTGGTCCCGCAGGTTTCGAATCCTTCCTGTCACATCCATTATTATTATTATTATTACATGAGATTATGTATAAGAAGGGGGCGTGGCTGAATGAGCCACTACGGAATTGCTCTCTGCGCTGGATCAGACAGATCCATTCAGCTACAGGCAAATGCGCCACAATGCCCATTCCCAGCATCAACCGCCCTGCTGATAACAGAATAAATGCCCACTGCAACAGAGCTGGTAGCAGCAAACCTGTGTGCTTCCAAGCCAGTCTTCCCCTCCCTTGCCGTGTTGCTTATATCTCTGCTTATATCTCATTGTTTAACCCTCAAGTCGAGATTGACAGAGACATAACTTTAAACGCCGCCTCCCAGTTGAGGACCAGCAGGGTTGCCATGCCAACAGGAGCACGTCGGGCTGGCAGTTTGCTAGCTCCATCCTCACAAACCTCGCAGGTCACCTCCATCTCCGCACAGCCTCAAAGAGATTCCTTCATCGGTCGCACTTTGGAAAAGTCCAGATGATTTTTATTGTTAATTGTTTTCCTTCCTTAACAGCTGCTTTCTTGGTTCAGTTCTGGTTCTTTAACAACTCTGCAGCAGCAGGTAAAGAGTCAACAGTATGGGGCTCTCCCCAGCCCCACACCCTCCTACTGGAAAGAAGCTTCACCTGTTGAATTTCTGCCTGCAAAGAGATGTTAAAGGAACAGGAGCACAGTCAGGGTTGGGGAGAGAAGCAACCCTACTATTCAGCTTGAGCTAGGAGTCTCCACTGTTATTGCCCTAAATGGATGCATAACCTCCGTCTCTGGTTTCCATGTTGGAATACATAGATGGTCAAGAAACTGTTGTCGGAGATCATCATACATTTTACATTTAAGGTCCATGCGGCGAGATCGCACTGGCCTATCTATTCTGAATGTATTCTGAACGTTCTAATGTGATGCCGATAAAGGTTACTTGACTCGACTAGACTAAATGGATGCAAAAGGCGTTCAGTAAAGCCTTCCAGAATGATCCCTGTTAAGAAATATAAGTCATTTTGATCTCTTGCGCTTTCACGGTCTACACTCTGAGCTGACTTCTTGCAAAGCTGCCTTCTGCTCTTGAGGCTCAACCAGTGGCGAAGCGTGGGGGGTGCAGGGGGGCCGGCCGCACCGGGCGCAACATCTGGGGGGGGGGCGCTCGCACTCGCAGCTCTCTGCCCCTACCTGGCTCACTCACTCTCTCTCACTGCAGTGCTGGCTGTGCGAATCCGATCCGAGCCGCCGGGTCGCCGCCCACTGTGGAGGGGAGGGTGCCAGGCGTGCGGTGCGGTGCGGAGAGAGAGCGAGGGACTATCTGGGGGAGGGACAGTGCAGCGGGGGGGGGGGCGCAAATTACTTGCCTTGCCCCGGGTTAGGGGGCGCAAATTACTTACCTTGCCCCGGGTGCTGACAACCCACGCTATGCCACTGGACTCAACAGTCTTTATTTTGCAGCTCAGCACTTGCAAAGTGTGTCTCTTATTGGCCAGTGTCTCCGGAGAAACAATTTGCAGTTTTAGAGGAAAGGGGCAAAAGCAAAAATTAAATGTAGAGATGAATCGTAGAATTGTCGAGTCGGAAGGGGCCATCTAGTCCAACTCCCTGCAATGCAGAAATCTCAGCTAAAGCATCCAGGACAGATGGCCACCCACCCTCTGCTTAAAAACCTCAATGGAAGGAGAGTCCACAACCTCCTGAAGGAGACTGTTCCACTGTCAAATGGCTCTCACTGTCATAATGGGTTCTTTTTTAAAAAATAATTATTATTATAATAACTTTTAAAAAGCAGCAGAGATAAAGTCCATTCACTGATAGCATCCTTGGGTTTCTGAGTCCAGTCTCATTCATCCAGCTGCTGCATAATGGCATAATGCTTACCTGAGCTTACCTGAGTAAGGAAACTTTCCCACAGCAAAATGACTCACAATTATTCCGATCTTTAACCAAGGCTCGTGCTCCCCCTTGCGGACATGCGAGTGCCTGCAACCCGAAGCCAAAGCGAGGGATCGGAGGCTTTCTTATTATTATTTTGTTGTTGTTGTTGTAATAACCATAAATAAACAAGAATATAAATGTGCACCCCACCACCGAGACCATTCTACTGTAACTATCCAACCTCCCAAAATTTCAACACCTCTTGCGATGGTTGACCCCTTTCCGGTTTAACAGTACAAATTCTACAAACACCCTCCATATCCCCCCAAAATCATTTCTCCTGCGTATTCCCCTGTCTTACCTTCACAGCACATCTTAATTTATCACTAATAGCTATATCCCACACCTCTTTATACCATTCTTCCATTTTATATTCTGCTTGCCCCTTCCACCTCCTAGCAATAATAATTCATCCAGCTGTCAATAAATTTGTGAGCAAGTCCTTCATAGCCTGCAAACCTCCCAACCCATCATAAATTGATAATAATGCTACCTCTGGACTTTCGGTCAGCTTTAACTCAGTGATTTCTGTTATCACCTTAAACACTCTTTCCCCCCCCCCCCAAATTGTACATATTTACACCTCCACCACATGTGAATATAATTCCGTTTCCTGGCATCCCCTCCAACATAACACCAAATATTCCTTGTTTATTTTTTAACTGTCACACTTCCAAAATTATGTTACATGCAAGGGTTAAAGAGAGCGTCGAAAGCCCTGGGGTGAGGACAGACTACAACATGACTGTCTGTGCTGGGCCTGGGGGTAACCTGAGTAACGCGGTCCAGGTCCGGTCCCGAAGGATAACAAGGGTACCGCGAGGAGTCAGTCCGACAGGGCCAAGGGAGGACACAAGGCAGGAAACCAGCCTAGGTCAGCCACAGGGTCTCAGGCAGGTTCTAGCAACCAGCAATGTTGCTCCCGCATCCTGGGGTGGGGTCCAACAGCCTTTTACCTTTGTCGGGGTAACGGCCGGTCCTGATCCCCCGGCAACTCACTTCCCTGTCTCGCCCAAAGGCGAGCACTCCTCCTGCGAGTACTCAGGTCTCTCCTTCTCTCAGACCTCAGTCTCTGCAGCTCAGGAGATGTCGGTGGGTTACTAGACCCAGGGGCCGCCTCAGCCTCCCCTGACCCAACTGAAGGCGACAAGGTCATCCCCACATCTGGAGCCAGGGCAGGCTCAGGCCCCTCACTCTGCCCAGCTGGTGTTTGTTGCAGGGGAACCTGTGCAGACTGGAACTCTTCAGAATCAGGCCCCAGACTTGGTTCAGATGCCACCTTAGGCAGAGGATCTGGTGCAGACTGAGACTCCTCTGGTTCCGAGTCCGAGCCCGAGTCCCAGGGCATCACACTATCACCCATCACCACTGCCTTGATGTGTCTTAATATTCTCTTACTGCCAGTGGCTGTCCCAGGTCTTAAGGAGGGTCATTTCTGAGCCATGCTACCTGTGGGATTATATGGGCCATTGGCCTGATCCTGCAGGCTCATCTGAGTTTGGTCCTTTTAGCTGGCATTGGGTGGGACTCAGCCTGGATGCAGCTCTGCCTATGCACACATTACCTGGCTTGACCACCTTTCAGCTACACCATTGCAGGGGAAGTTGTGGCATTCTTCCTTGGCATGTCTCCTCTTTTGTCTCAATCCGGGTTCCAACCATCATCCCAGGTTGCCTTACGAGTAGACAGAAGACCTTTCAGGACTCCAGCTAGGGTTTTCTGCCCTCTCCTACCACCGCTGCTACTTATTGATCCCGAATCATTCCCACCTTTCCCTCCTTTTAGTTTATTCGTATCGATTATTTGTGCCCCACCTTTCAGAATGCAAATAAGAAAGATACATTAATAAAAGCATTACAGGATTGGGGGTCAGTCTGGATGATATCCATGGGTCCCTTCCAGACGTGTGACCCTGTATCTGTGAGGTTTAGAATCTACTAGAAGTAAGCCAATGAACTGGTCAGATGATGGCCTTAGCCAGCCAGTTAAGCACCGCCATTTACATGTCCAAAGAAGTCAGTCTGTTGCTGTAGAGACAAACGGGAGGGCTTTTCGTCACCTCGGCTGGCTGAATGCTACATCCTAGGATGGAGAACAAAGAGAGGTTGAGTTTTGGCTGATGCCAGAAGCTTGCTGCATTCTAGACCCATAACAATGGTTTAAAGATCTCCCTGGGAACCTAACAGTGAGTCAAGATCGTGTGGGGTGTTAATGTTGTGAGCCCTCCTCCATCCTATGCTCAGGATATATATGAGTGTAAACAAAACCATGTGAAGACACCACAGTCCCACTGATCTTTACTCAAAAAAACCCCCTGAACCCTGGGTAAGTATTGGAAACCCTGGAGTCTCTTGCTGCTTGGAGACTGGGGTGCAGACAACAGTATTAACGTAATGTGTTCATTGGGATCCTTCCCTGTAGCCATGGGAAGGTAAAGATAAAGGGACCCCTGACCACTAGGTCCAGTCACAGTCGACTCTGGGGTTGCGGCGCTCATCTCACTTTATTGGCCGAGGGAGCCGGCGTACAGCTTCCGGGTCACGTGGCCAGCAGGACTAAGCCACTTCTGGCGAACCAGAGCAGCGCACAGAAATGCCGTTTACCTTCCCGCCGGAGTGGTACCTATTTATCTACTTGCACTTTGACTTGCTTTCGAACTGCTAGGTTGGCAGAAGCAGGGACCGAGCAACGGAAGCTCACCCCGTCTCGGGGATTCGAACCGTTGACCTTCTGATCGGCAAGTCCTAGGCTCTCTGGTTTAACCCACAGCGCCACCCGCGTCCCTGTAGCAATGGGTACTTGTATTTTAATAATAAAATTAATGTAACTTTGAACGAAGTGTGAGACGGTAAGGCTAATTATTTCTGCAAGGTTCTGTAGCAAGCAGACTTCTTGGAAACAGAAGCAGTTTGTGTAAGGTGTTGTTGGCCCAGGACTAGACACAAGACAAAGTTGTTTCTGCTTGGTCTGAAGCCCCAGAGGCTGTGATGAAATCCACTTGACACAACAGGTACCAGGCGCCTTGACATCCACTTCTGTAGTTCTGTAAGCTGATTCTGACTCAGTGGGGAAGCAGGCTGATAAAACTGTTCTCCAGCAGAGCTCTTTTTGCCATGCAGGATTAATAGCCCGGCTCTTTGCTCTGCCCAGAGTGCTGAGAATTAAGCACCTGTGAAGAGAAGTTCTAAAGCCCGGAGCAAATGAGACAATTAAAAGCTCATTCCCTTGGCAGAGGAGCAGAAGCCCCAAATGAGCTCTGGGGTTCTCTTCCCCCTCCTCCTCCCCCCTCCAGCCTCAAACTTTGGTCCCTGGAAGTTCATCTGCCTTTGGAGTATTTTGATGCTACCGATGCTTGCTGGATTTGGGGCAGAGGCGGAGGAAGGGGGTGCGGTGGGGGTGGCTCACCCCAGGTGTCACCACTGGGGGGGTGACAAAATGCCAGGCGGCACTCACTGCGAGGCCTGCAGTGTGTCCAAGCCATGTGTCTCTCCTGTGAGAGACACTGTGGCTTGGGCGCCCGCAGGCTCCACGCTGCCGAAATGGTCCGCCCGCTGCCTCCCCCCCCCCCAACTGTTCTCCCCACTTTTGGAATGCTGGGGGGGGCATATCCAGCATCATTGCTGGCCACATTCACACCTTACATTTAAATTTACTTACAGTCATACCTTGGGTTGAAGTAGCTACAGAATAAGTATTTTCAGGTCGCGTGCTGCGGCGACCCGGAAGTAACGGAGCGTGTTACTTCTGGTTTTCGCCGCTCATGCATGCGCAGATGGTCAAAATGATGTCATGCGCATGCGTGGAAGCGGCGACTTGCGACCCATGGACGCGGGTTGTGTTTGCTTCTGGATGCGAACAGCACTCCGGAACGGCTCCTGTTCGCATCCAGAGGTACCACTGTACTGTTTTTCTTTCACTCTTTTTTCCCCTTGGGCGCAGAACTTCACCGTCGATTTATGCTGCTTATACAAAGGTGCATTCGGGGTAGTAAATTAAAGTCTTGGCTCGGGTGACGAGTGCAAAAAAATACAGCATTGCGGAGAGGGCTGCAAATCAAGAAACGGGCACTTGAGTCAGCTTAGCCTGGAGGTGGGAAGCAGAGCATTTCATCCTCAGCGGGTTTTGAGTTTTGCAAACAGGTGCCCACCAGTTACCAACCTCTAGACCCATGGTTCCCAAACCTTTGGGGGCCACTGCCTCCTTGGTTCCATAAACCCATCCCCAGTGCCCCCTACCCTATAAAAAGCATTGTTCAGAATAGCAGTTTGCACGACCCACTAAGGAAGATAACAGCACCATGGAATTCAAAGCAGTAGCAATTCATTGCACATTTATTCAAAACCCAATTAAAACCACTGAGTTTAATTAATTCAATTTGATCCAGTGATACAAACTTTCCAGTACAAGTCTGATAGTCATTTGTACCTCCAGCACACCCCCCCCAGCTGCCCCATTGCCTCTTATTCCCCCATAAAATATTTGCCAAATTGCAAGAAGTAAAAATCCAGATGCAAAAAGTTGTGCTTTTTTTTAAATCACCGAAAGAAAGTTGTCGAGCTTTCTTGGGGAAGTTGTTTTTCTGTTTTGTGTTTTAAGGGGAAGGGGAACTTTCAAAAACCCAGACATTTTGACAATTTCCAGAAATTTCCCACTGACACTGATTCTGTCACTGGGATCACATAGGTCTGGACATTTGGCAACCCTACCAGAAATAGGGTTTGCAACTCCCAGCAAGCCCAGAAATTGGGAGTTGTAGCAAAATGAGAGGTGAGTGGTCTTTAGGCTTGGGGAATTTACCCTCAAAAAAACTAGAACCCTGAGATGCAGGAAGAGGAGCCTGTTGCAAAAGGTACCTGCTTGGAATTTAAAAATCCTGAGCCCAGGCATTTGGGTAGCAGGCCAAGACAGGACAGAACCGCCACCCAGAAATCCACTTTTGGGTGGAAACTCAGCCACTTCCTTCCTTCCAGCAATATAATATACCATTGGGATAGGTGGGAGTTATTTTATTGGGAGTCCTTGCTAATGTACTTCAAAACACCCAAAGATCTAAAAATGAATATATATATATATATATATATATGCAGGTTTTGGTGTCCTCGGGTGTCTTCCCGTGTAAAAGTTGGGGTGTCTAGGCGACGTTTCGACGAGGTCTCACTCGTCATCTTCAGGCTGGTGCTTTCGGCTTCTTGTTACTGGAACAGAGCAGGATCTCAGTGTTTGAGTTCCTATAAATACTGTTGAGGAGGTGTGGTGTATAGCCTCCAATGTTCTGGGCAGAGAGGAGGTTCCCAGGCTAGTGTGCCTTTTCTTCTTTTGTTCCTTAATTACTTGAGGGATATCTTGAGTGATTTCTTGAGTGATTTCCTGAATCCCACTTAGGTGGGTCATTAGGTGTGGATTAGTTGCTAAAGCCTTCGTGTCTTGAACTCTTGAACTTTGTGAAGAGTTTTTCTGAGAAGATGGCTGTACTGCACTTGGTTGTGCTCTGGCTTGGCTTCGTGTATAGGGGCGAGCTGTGGTTTTGTGGCCTGTGCCAGCCAGATCTGTGTAGGGATTGCAGGGGGGTGCAGCATCCGGAGGTGCCACCCTGGTTTGGCTACTGGATGGTGTCTGTAATTTATCTGTGGAGAGGGTCTGGGTTTGGGTCTGGTGTGGTTGATTGGTGATGGCGTTCTGTGTGCCTCTGGATCTGGTGTCAGATTTTGTGGGGAGGGCTAATTTCCAGATGTCTGGCAAGCGGGATGTGTCGTCACGCTTGTTCATGTTGTGAGGGTGTTTCTCTATCTCGATGGCTTCCATGATTATTCTCTTGTGGTGATGTTCCATGTTAAAGAGCAATTTGGAATCTGCAAAATTAATTTCGTGTCCTGTTTCTTTCATGTGTTGGAAAAGAGAGGAAGTTTTTTCTTCTTTTTTGACGGCATTCTTGTGTTCTGCGATCCGTGCATTTATTCGTCTGTTTGTTTGTCCAATGTACGTGGCTGGGCAGACTTTTGTGGCACAGGCCACAAAACCACAGCTCGCCCCTATACACGAAGCCAAGCCAGAGCACAACCAAGTGCAGTACAGCCATCTTCTCAGAAAAACTCTTCACAAAGTTCAAGAGTTCAAGACACGAAGGCTTTAGCAACTAATCCACACCTAATGACCCACCTAAGTGGGATTCAGGAAATCACTCAAGAAATCACTCAAGATATCCCTCAAGTAATTAAGGAACAAAAGAAGAAAAGGCACACTAGCCTGGGAACCTCCTCTCTGCCCAGAACATTGGAGGCTATACACCACACCTCCTCAACAGTATTTATAGGAACTCAAACACTGAGATCCTGCTCTGTTCCAGTAACAAGAAGCCGAAAGCACCAGCCTGAAGATGACGAGTGAGACCTCGTCGAAACGTCGCCTAGACACCCCAACTTTTACACGGGAAGACACCCGAGGACACCAAAACCTGCATTCCTGTACCCGTGAAAATCTACGAAAGCATATATATATATATATATATATATATATATATTATTGGGTTTTGCGCATGTTTTCCAAACATAACATCCCGTCTGATACAATATAATAAACCTTTGGCTATCACAACCTAGGACTTCCATCAACCTTGACTAATAGCTTTCTAACTTTCTTTCTGATTTTGCATTTTATTTTAATAGTTATTGCTATAGAATCCAGATCTTAAATAAACTCCTCCTTAGTCCTTTTTCTCAATAATTCATATAGTTCTCCTTACAAAACTTCTTGCAACCCTACAAGCAATGTCAATTGATTACAGTTGTCTTTCAAATATATCATAAATTTCTTCCAACCTTTCAGGAAAGTCTGGTCTTGCTGGTTCTGAATTTTCCCAGTTAATTTTGCCAACTTGGCATAGTCCATCAGTTTCATCTGCCACTCTTCTTTTTTTGGTAGTTCTTCTTGCTTCCATCGCTGGGCTAATAGTATTCTTGCTGCAGTTGTCACATATAAAAACAATTTTTTTATCATGCTTATAAATCTCTGTATCTACTATACCAAGTAAAAGGGCTTCTGGGGTTTTTTTGCAAATATATATTTCAACATTTTTAAAATCTCATTATAAATCATTTCCCAGAAGTCCTTTACTTTCTTACATTCCCACCACATATGGTAAAAAGTACCTTCTTTTTCCTTACATTTCCAGCATTTGTTATTTGTTTTGTACATTTTAACTAATTTCACTGGTGTTATATACCATCTGTACATCATTTTCATTATGTTTTCCTTTAAAGCTCTTCTTCATCCATCGTCTCTTCTTCCTGGTCTCGGGTTTTGTCAGTCCTTTCTATCCTTTCCATCTAGTCCATCAACCTGGTGACCTTATATCCGAGGCTCTTAAGTCTTTTCCATGTCCCTTCTGCAGGTCTTCTTCATGTTTATACCTGCACTTTACTTTGTCTTCTGCTGATCTTATTCATAGTTTCCTTCCTTTCTCACTAAGGGGTAGATCACGGGGAAACTCCAACTTGACAATATCTTTATCCCTTCTTGGCAGGTCAGCCCATTCTCCATAGTCAGCACTGAAATCCAAAAAATATTTGAGGGCATGTTTCAAAATCCCTCCAAGGTTAAGGGCCCCCACAACTCCACCCCCCCCCCCGGCGAAAACCAGATCCCAAAAGTCAAAACATCCCTGCATAGGGGGATCTATCCAACTTCCCATCTCCAAACATAACAGTACTCCATCTCCAACCCTTTAAAGCTCTCCTGCCCACCTTTCAGACCAAGGCATCTGTAGGGCAACAGGTTTGGGGACAGCTGCCGCAGATTATTAATTCCCCCCCCCCAATTCCTGCCCATATGGATCTCCCAAATCATTTGTCTCTGAGATGTAGGCCCAAAGGTGTGTTATGTTCATCATGCCAATAATAAAACAGTCATACCTCGGGTTGAAGTAGCTTCGGGATGAATATTTCCAGGTTGCGCTCTGCAGCGACCCGGAAGTAACGGAGCACGTTACTTCCGGGTTTTGCTCCTCACGCATGCGCAGACGCTCAAAATGACGTCACGCGCATGCACAGAAGTGGCGAATCGAGACCCGCAGATGCAGGTTGCGTTCGCTTCAGGGTGTGAACGGGGCTCCGGAACGGATCCCGTTCGCATCCAGTGGTACCACTGTAATAATAATAATAATATAAAAGCTTGATACAGCTACTTTTAGTCTGAAGGCAAGACAGCTGAGGACGTCCCCTCACGTCCCATCCCAGCTGTCGCTTGCACCTTCAGGGTCAAATTTCAGCCAAGGAGAAACTGGCACACATATGGGCATCCGTCCCTGGTTCATCTATGCCAGGGGTAGGCAACCTAAGGCTCATGGGCCACAAGCAGCCCACGGGGGTCATTTAACCAGCCCACGGGCCGCCCCTCAACCGAGCTGCCCGCTCGGCGAGTCCCCACACGCTGTGCTAAACTAGCACAGCACAAGGACTCACTTTTGCAGTGATGGAAATTGCGTCTGCGCATGCTCAGATGCCGAAAATCTTATCTGCGCAGACACAGATGCTGGAAATTGTGGCTTGTGCACAATCCGGCCCACGGAAAGATCTCCAGGGGTGTGAACCGACCCAGGCAAGATAAACCTTGCCACCCCCTGATCCATGCCAAGGATGGAAACTCTAGGCCTGAGGGCCGAATGTGGCCCTCCAAGCTTCTCCATCTGGCCCTTCAAACTCCCCCCAGCCACACACCCCTACTAGCCCAGCTTTGCATGCTCCTCAAAGGCTTTTGCCAGACTGGGATTTGCCCTTGAACTCGTACAATGCCTCTTGCTTCACATTGATTGCTCTGCCCACTTGTGACTCTGTCCTCACTCCCAAAGAAAGGTTGTCTGGAAGAGAATGCAGCCCTTAGGCTGGAAAAAAAAGGTCTCCTTCTCTTCCTCTCTGACATCCTGACGCCAAGGACCCCCAGGCACAGCATGCCCCCAAAATGGAGACAGAATGAAGCCACTCTGTCCATTATTTTCCTCTCTCCGTTTTCCCCAGCGCCCCGCAACGCTGTCCCATAAACTCAACTGACATGAACTACGAGGGCAGAGATTGCAAGAGACTTTTAATTTGGGTTCAGCTAGTTCTTCCGCCCCGAGAGATCAATTTCCTACGAAGATGGATCGCGGGTGTCGGGGCCCGGCAGACAGGTGGCATACGAGCGTTTTTGCTTACTCCTGGCACGAGGAAATATAACGTTTTATTAAGTGTCAGATCAGAGAGCAAGCAAGAAAGGAGGGGGCGCAGAATCAATCCGGCTCCTTTATATTTTGATCCCGAAGGCAGGAACGATGACACACACTTAATTTTGATTGCAAAAAGGTCGGGCTGATTAATGCCTCGGACAACGGCAAGCAGCTCGTTGACAGGGAAATCTCGCTGATAAAGGGGAGCGTGGGACGAGACGCCTTCATATAAATTTATATTTGCATTAGTTCCCAGAGACTCATAGCCTTGTAAAATTTACTGGGCCAAGTGGAGGTCTGGTGTAATGTCTCTGAAGTTCATTTGTGTGCTGGCACAGGCCCTTTCACATAAATTTATGCATTCCCCCCAGAACTGACACCTTTGCGAACTCGCACACCAGCAGCTCAGCTTGAAACTCCATGTTCGCTTCCTACAGAGATTTCCAATTACAAGGCCCATATCTGCCTTGCAAGCAGAAGGTCTCAAGTTCAATCCGCTGGCATCTCCAGATGGGGTTGGGAGATACTGTCTACCAGCTCCATCTCATACGCAGGATGAGACCCTACCTGCCTGCAGACTGTCTCGCCAGAGTGGTGCATGCTCTGGTTATCTCCCGCTTGGACGACTGCAATGTGTTCTACCTTTGAAGTGACTCAGAAACTACAATTAATCCAGAATGTGGCAGCTAGACTGGTGACTGGGAGCAGCCGCTGAGACCACATAACACCAGTCCTGAGAGATCTGCTTTGGCTCCCAGTACGTTGTTGTTCAGATGTTTAGTCGTGTCCGACTCTTTGTGACCCCCTGGACCAGAGCACGCCAGGCACTCCTGTCTTCCACTGCCTCCCGCAGTTTGGTCAAAATCATGCTGGTACCTTCGAGAACACTTTCCAACCATCTCGTCCTCTGTCATCCCCTTCTCCTTGTGCCCTCCATCTTTCCCAACATAAGGGTCTTTTCCAGGGAGTCTTCTCTTCTCATGAGGTGGCCAAAGTATTGGAGCCTCAGCTTCAGGATCTGTCCTTCCAGTGAGCACTCAGGGCTGATTTCCTTCAGAATGGAGAGGTTTGATCTTCTTGCCGTCCATGGAACTCTCAAGAGTCTCCTCCAGCACCAGAATTCAAAAGCACCCATCCTTCAGCGATCAGCCTTCTTTATGGTCCAGCTCTCACTTCCATACATCACTACTGGGAAAACCATAGCTTGAACTATACTGACCTTTGTCGGCAAAGATTTGAGCACAATTCAAAGTGTTGGTGCTGACCTTTAAAGCCCTAAACTAGGCTTCCTCAACCTCGGCCCTCCAGATGTTTTGAGGCTACAATTCCCATCATCCCTGACCACTGGTCCTGATAGCTAGGGATCATGGGAGTTGTAGGCCAAAAACATCTAGAGGGCCAAGGTTGAGGAAGCCTGCCCTAAATGGCCTTGGCCAAGTATACCTGAAGGAGCGTCTCCACCCCCATCGCTCATCCTGGACACTGAGGTCCACCACCTAATGACAGTTCCCTCATTGCAAGAAGTGAGGTTACAGTGGCACCCGCCCTGTGGAATGCCCTCCCATCAGATGTCAAGGAAATAAACAACTCTCTGACTTTTAGAAGACATCTGAAGGCAGCCCTGTTTAGGGAAGTTTTTAATGTCTGATGTTTTATCGCATGATGATGATGATGATGATGTTGGGAGCACCCAGCCAGATGGGTGGGGTATAAATAAATAAAGAAATTATTATTACTACTACTATTACTACAGTCATACCTCGGGTTATGGTTTGCGTTTTTTCAGGTTACGGAAGCGCCAAACCCGGAAGTACCGGAACGGGTTGCTTCCGGGTTTCGGCGGTTGCGCTTTGCGCATGTGCAGAAGCACAGAATCACAATCCCCGCATGTGCAGATGCAGCGCTGCATGTTGCGGACGCTGCGTGTTGCGGACGTGCCTCCTGCCCAGATCACGTTCGCAACCCAATCATCCACTGTACTACTATACTCCCTGCCTGAAATCCTGGCGATCTCCTTTCAGTCAGTGTAGACAGTACTGTGCTGGATGAGCCAATGTTCTGACTCGCTATAAGGCAGCCTCCTATGTTCCTACATCTTGTTCCTATGATCTTCGGTTATGGAAGAAGACAAACTGCAGCTCGAAACAGAACTAAAAGATTGTCTCACCCCTTATATATTCCATCGATCTCTGCGCTCTGCAGGAGGGGGCCTCCTGCGGGTGCGATCTCACCAGGAGGTCTGTTTCATGCGATGTGGGAACTGGTAGCATCAACCCTTTGGCGGTCTCTCACATTGCGCATCAGACAGGCTCCATCTTTACTGTCATTTGTCTGCCTGCTGAAGACCTTCCTTTTCCGGTGAGCCTTTTAACTGCAGTTCTTATCCCCGTCTGCATCTGTACCGAAATTGTCTCAGACGAGTTCATTACATGCCACCCCAATCTCCAAGAGGCAAGAGAATCCCGGGGTTCCCAGAGCTTGCTCGGAGTTTGGTTTCTTTGGGATGAAGATCAGCAGAGACTGCAGTGTCTCTAGGATAGAAGGTTTCATTTACACATAAATACAAACTGAGCATAAGATGGGGGCGGGGCTTAAAACATGAACACCCCTCACCAAGAGATCCCAGTACATTCCTGAGCACAATTCAAAGTGTTGGCACTGACCTTGAAAGCCCTAAACGGCCTTGGCCCACTATATCTGAAGAAGCATCTCCACCCCATCGTTCAACCTGGACATTCAGGTCCAGCACCGAGGGCCTTCTGGCGGTTCCCTCATTGAGAGAAGCAAGGTTATAGGGAACCAGGCAGAGGGCCTTCTCGGTGGTGGCACTCGCCCTGTGGAACGCCCTCCCATCAGATGTCAAGGAAATAACGAACTATATCTGACTTTTGGAAGATATGTGAAGGCAGCCCTGTTTAGGGAAGTTTTTAATGTCTGATGTTTTACAGTGGTACCTCGGGTTAAGTACTTAATTCGTTCCGGAGGTCCGTACTTAACCTGAAACTGTTCTTAACCTGAAGCACCACTTTAACTAATGGAGCCTCCTGCTGCTGCCGCACCGCCGGAGCATGATTTCTGTTCTCATCCTGAAGCAAAGTTCTTAACCTGAAGCACTATTTCTGGGTTAGCAGAGTCTGTAACCTGAAGCATATGTAACCTGAGGCATATGTAACCCGAGGTACCACTTTATTGTTTTTAATATTCTGTTGGGAGCTACCTGGGGAAAACCCAGCCAGATGGACGGGGTATATTATTATTATTATTATTATTATTATTATTATTATTATTAGACCAGGTAGCAGTAGATACTGGGACAGTCGTCTGCCAGAGACCTTGGAGGGTGGCTGTCTGTCAGAACAGGCAATACTGAACCAACTGGGTCAATTGGACTGGCTCAGAATAAGGCAGACTCTTTTACCTCCCACATTTTTGGGAAAGGAAATTCTCCCTGAAGGCTTACAAGCCCGAAGCTTCCTATGTCTGCCTGTAGCACCTCCTGCCACCCCCTCTCCTTTCACACAAGCCAACTCAGGCAGCTGCCTCTGCACTCCAGAAATAAAGATTAACTTGGCAAGCTACAAGTTCTCGCAGCTAAAGGAAAAACCTCCCAGAAAACCAAAAGCCTAGTCCGGCAGCGATCCTTCTCTCTGGGCTTTGCAAGGCAAAGGAAGAGGCAACGAGATGAAAGACTTTCTATTTCGGAGACATTGTCAGATCTTCCTAGGGTTGAGGTTAAGCAGGTTAAAAAAGAGGATTTCAGCATCTGAGTTGCTTGTAGCTGTTCTAACTTGAATCTGATTCATGGTGGGATGTGTGTCTTCATTGAATACCACCCATTCTGACCATCGTGGGCAGAGTGTCTATTCTACAAAGGCGAGAAGAATAATTCCTGGACAGAGGAAGATTGCATTTTAGTCTTTGCGACTCACACAGACTTAGCAGCGGTCTGTTCCTGGGCCATGGGAAACCATTCACTTTTGATGAATGCTCTCACGCACTGTCAACATCCAGATATATGCTTCAAGCTGTCAGCTTCAAAGATAACGTCCGAGTGGCGCAAAAGCTGTATTTGCAGTATCTCTGATAGGTGTTTACTCTCCACAAGTGACTTGTGAAACAGCTGGCCGAGCTCAGTCATCGCCACTCTGAGTGATGACTGGGTCAATGCCCCGGTATGTCACAGGCTCAATCTACCCAAATGCAGGACTCGTCAGGATAAAGCGTAGACTGCTGTACAGGGGAAAAAATCTATTTTATTTGTTTAGCGAGTCTATCTCCTGCCCAGGGCAGAAAGATCACAGAGATGCAAATTAAAAACCAATAAAACCAATAAACTACAGCAATTGTACAACAACCGTAGCAGCATCTGGGGTTTTGTTTTTTGATTAATTATGTTGCTACACCACGCATTCTCCTGAAGGAGCTAAGAAAAAGATATTTAAAATATAAAAGCTTTTCTTAAAAAAAGTACAACCGAGCTAAGTTCCGTAACACGTTGTAAAAACCAAATCGTTTCTCATTTTTATTCCCCTACATCAGGGATGGGGAGCTAATCAATGACCCTCCAGATGTTGCAGGAATCCAACCCCTGGCAACTCTGACCTTTGGCCACTCTGGCTGCAAGGCATGATGGGAGTCTGATAGTAGCTGCTCAGGAGAATATAAGCGTCTTCGGTCGATGCCAGAATGTTGGCAACTGGGGGGACAAGTGCCAGCTTGCTGGATATCCTTGAGCCAGTCTCTCTGCCTCTCAACCTAACCTACCTTGCAAGGTTGTTGTTGTGGGGATTAAATGGGGAGGAAGAGAACCACATACCCCACCTTGAATTCCTTGGGGGGGGGGAGTTGGGTTATAAATGCAACAAATAAATAAATCCATGTGGGAATGTTCAGGGATGCAGGAGAGGATATATTGTTTGATTACAGCCTTTCCAACTTGTGTTAACAAGTTCACAATTTAGCAGAGTAACATTCCCCTTTTTAAATTCACAGCGGATGCGTTTGCTCAGGCTCGCTAAAGCCTCTATAATAACTGTTCTGGTATTTTCCCCTTATTCCCTCATAAAAGATAAGACACGACACAGTCTTCTATAAAAGTATAAAAAGAGTTTACTCACATTCTGTTCACAATCAGATCCCAGAAGGCAGACTTGGCTTAGAAAACTAACATACACCTGGAAACTATCTCATAAGGAGACAGTCCCTCTGTCCTCTCTTAGCTGGAAGCCAAGAGAGCATCTTTGGCTAAACAGTTTTTGCTTCTTCGATGCATGTAGTCAAAGAGAGAGAGATGGCTGCCCTGCCCTGTGCTTTTGTCGTTACCTGCACAGGTGAGGCCACGCCCACCTCTAGTCACATGCCCAGAAAGTCTGTCCCAACCCAGGAGGAAACAGGAAGTTTCCTTGCTGGCTGGACAAACATTCCTCCCCATGTGTAAACATGTTCACTCTAGGAATGCTGTACTTGACTGCTCCTGTGTTTCACATCCCACACTCCGGGGGTGGGGGGAGGCAAGTTCCAGGGTGCCAAACAGGCTACGCCTGTCAGTGTGACTGTTGATGGGCTTCCCTGCTGATCTCCAGGCCCAGGTCAGCAGATATTGGAGGAGGTGCTTCTTGAAGCACGTGAGCCCTAAGCCAACATCACTCATCGCTTTTGACTGTGTCATTCCCCTCCCCGCTGGGAAATAAAAAGATAAAACTATGACCAGCCTAAGAAACAAATATTCCTCTCCTTCTCCTTGCTCTGTACTTTCTAGTTTTTCCTGTGCCGTTTCTGCTTCACCACATCAGGCACCTGCAACCCTCATCCCAATACCTGTGCTAAAGGTGTTCTGGAGTCTCCTCCACTAGACGCTGGTTTGGGACATCGGAATGGAGGCTGGTCGATTTGGCACTCCGCTTGCTTGTTTTGCAATATTTGTACATTCTGGCTTCTACTCAAAGAACTCAGAAATAGGACTCAGCTGCTTATATATGTTTTCTGGGAAAGGAACTGTTGTGGCCAAACACAGCGCTTCCGTCCTTTGAAACATCGCTTTATTGCATTGCAACTATCGCTGTTTTGATTATATAGCAGTGAGCCATATGCTGATGATGTGTTAAACTGAACATCTGGTAGGTAAGCAAACCCCTGCTTTTAACACATGCTTTTAACAATAATGCAAAGGGAGCTATTCCTTTTCTGTTTTGTTTCACACATAGTCAGCCTTCCTAGACTGCCATCTGCAAGCAGAGGCATACCTAGGCTCCCTTGCACCCTTGGCAAGGAGCTGTATTGGCAGCGGCGCCACCCCCGGTCCCTTGCACCTGTGGCATGGAGATGTATGTGCATCTCCAAAGCCAGAAAGAAAGAATGGGCAGGTGAGCTCCTAGCCACCCCGAGCCAGAGTGGAGAGGTGCAATTTTTGCACCTACCTGGCCCTGCACCCTTGGCTGGGGCCAATCTATCTAACCCTTCTGGCTGCAAGACTAGCTCCCACACTTATGCTTGTCGCATGATTTCACATCACAGGTTTTCTGCCAGTTGATGTTTGCTCTGATTCAGCGGTAGACAGGTTTTCCCAGGGAAAGTAGCAGGAGGAAAAGACAATAAGTCCCCTTGGATCCTCAACTTGAAATCAGGAGGGAAAACAGAAATATGGATGGACCCTTAGTCTACTTGTTGAGTTCATGGCAGAGGTGAGGTTTGATAGATCAGTCTTGTCTGCAATGACACTAGGGTCATTCCAGGCAGGTAGGTTTCGTGTGTCTGTGTCTATGTATTCCGCAACATGTCACTGAAGCAATAATAGGGAATTAGTGGTGGATTTGTACCGGACCATATCCACACGTCATTCCACTTTCTTAACTGTTCTGTGGTCCTTCCCCAACTTTACAGCATTATTGCTTTCTGGAGGGGCTGTCAGGCTTCAGAGAATCCTATTCTTCCCACAGTGGGATGCCAAGAAGCAGAAAAACAAGAAGAGTTCTTACCAAGTAGAAGTTTATTCAATATTCACAGAGAAAGATGGAGGAATATGGTCTTTCTTAGATAATGGCGTTTCTCCAAGTAAAGTCCCACCCCCTCAGCCCCTCCTATTCTACGTCACCTACGCCAGCTGATCTGTGCTTTCTGCCTCTGAGCTTTCTGTTCCACTATTCTCTAGGCACGCCTGGTCCTGGGGGGGGGGGTCAAGAATGCTTTCTAGAAACTCCGAGTCTGTCAGCTGTCTCTCCCCTGGTACTTCTTCTTCCCACTGCTCTCCCAATATTTCCCAGCTTCTCCCCACTGCAGCCTCTGAACTGTGACCTTCTGCAAACCGCAGTTCTAAATCTATACTGTCCTCCTCTTCTTGGCAAGGTTCCAGGGAGGGAGGGCGGTCCCCACCATTCCTCCTCAGTCCAGTCCCTGACAGGGTATTCCCTTGAGTTATAGCAACAAATAATAGGACAAAATGTTAACTGGAACCTTTGTAGTGTAAGTTATGGGACATGCACTGATTGGAAATGAAGCTGTCTGTCCACCCTGAAGCTTTCATAGGCATGAACACTGAAATTGGGATAGCCTAAAACCACCTTGTGGACGCGGGTAGTGCTGTGGGTTAAACCACAGAACCTAGGACTTGTCGATCAGAAGGTCGGCGGTTCGAATCCCCACGACGGAGTGAGCTCCTGTTGCTCGGTCCCAGCTCCTGCGAACCTAGCAGTTCGGAAGCACGTCAAAGTGCAAGTAGATAAATAGGTACCGCTCTGGCGGGAAGGTAAATGGCGTTTCTGTGCGCTGCTCTGGTTCGCCAGAAGCAGCTTAGTCATGCTGGCCACACGACCCAGAAGCTGTACGCCGACTCCCTTGGCAAATAAAGCGAGATGAGCGCCGTAACCCCAGAATCGGCCACGACTGGACCTAATAGTCAGGGGTCCCTTTACCTTACCTTTAAAACCGCCTTGATACCATCAGCACAATCTTAACCTTGCTTGCCTAGGAATAAGTGCCACCATATTCAATGGAACTTACTTCTGAGTAGACATGATTAGGACTGCCCTGTATGCCAGCTTTCTCCCCTCCCCTCAGGACATGCAGTTTGCCTTGATCTCTTCATCTCCCACACAAGTTGTCATTGGAAATGGCTTCCGCCTTGGTGGGAGTTCAAAAGCACACGCACGCACAATCGGATGTGGTCTGTATTTCGCTCACTGATGGAGATGGAGTTGAAACAGCAATCCCAAATGTGTTGTGTCAAAGCTGTGGGTTGGAGGTGAGGGGCACCGTGCAAGAAACTGACGAGGGTGGGTTAAAAATAAAAGGAAAGCGGTGGGTGGGCGGGTGGCTCAGAAACGAAAGAAAGCATCACTCAGGTGCTTGGGGAATAGAAAGGTGAAGTGAGTGGGCTCTGGATAAGACATCCAGAGTGGCAGATGTACGATGGAAACGAATCAGTGGGGGTGGTAGCAGAGGAGAAAAGTTGGTAAGTCCCCTAGGGTGCCATTGGTGGGTAAATTCCATGGTGCAGCTACTGACATTTCAGCCCTGGCTACATCCAGGGCATGTTGGAGGGCAGCTTTCTCTTACTATTTTTCCTTTGCCAATTCCTTTGCTCCCTTGCCTCCTGCAGTCAACAGGAAGGTGTTAAGACACCTGTTTCCAAAGGGAACTCCTTGATCGCTTGAACCAAGTCTCCTGCTCTGGTTGCTGTGTGTTTTGATTGCGTTTTGTATTACAAGAAGAAGAGGAGGAGGAGGAGTTTGGACTTGATATCCTGCCTTTCACTCCCCTTAAGGAGTCTCAAAGTGGCTAACATTCTCCTTTCCCTTCCTCCCCCACAACAAACACTCTGTGAGGTGAGTGGGGCTGAGAGACTTCAGAGAAGTGTGACCGGCCCAAGGTCACCCAGCAGCAGCATGTGGAGGAGTGGGGAAGCGAACCCGGTTCACCAGATTACGAGTCCACCGCTCTGAACCACTACACCACACTGGTCTATCTTGCTACATGCCATCCCCCAATCTCTGAGCGACGAGAGAACTCCAGGACTTGCTCAAGTTTGGCTTCTTTGGAATGAAGGTCAGTGGAGAACATGAATATATGGTTTTATTTGTACACATATGCAACCTACATCATAAGGTGCAGGGGCTCACAGCACAGACACCCCAGCACATCTTGCTTCTCCATTAGTCACAGCTTTGGATTCAGCACAGAGCAAGCAGGTCTCTATGTCTCCAGCTCCCAGCCTGTTTGCAGTTCTGCCCACTCACACTACACTGGCTACTGTTCTCCTACCCAGTATAGCTAGGTGAGGGGGTGGAGGAAAGGCCCACCAATTTTGTTACAAGGCACTGAGCAACTTCTTTTGTTATGCTAATCATGGTGCTTTTTAGTCAGCCAAAGCCATTGCCCCGACAAAGGGACTGGTTTGGCAACCTTTCTACTTAAGAATTCTATTTTGGCATTAAGTGGTGTCACCTTGCCAACAAAGCGATGGTTTACCCAGTAGTGATGTATGGAAGTGAGAGCTGGACCATAAAGAAGGCTGATCGCTGAAGAATGGATGCTTTTGAATTATGGTGCTGGAGGAGACTCTTGAGAGTCCCATGGACTGCAAAAAGATCAAACCTATCCATTCTGAAGGAAATCAGCCCTGAGTGCTCACTGGAAGGACACATCCTGAAGCTGAGGCTCCAAGACTTTGGCCACCTCATGAGAAGAGAAGACTCCCTGGAGAAGACCCTGATGTTGGGAAAGATGGAGGGCACAAGGAGAAGGGGACGGAGGACGAGATGGTGGGACAGTGTTCTCGAAGCTACAAATATGAGTTTGACCAAACTGCGGGAGGCAGTGGGAGACAGGAGTGCCTGGTGTGCTCTGATCCAGGGGGTCACGAAGAGTCGGACACGACTAAACGACTAAACAACAGCAACAAATGAGTAAACGATGGTGATGGCACCACCTCTAGAGCTGGCATAACTGAGAGCTCACTTCTGACTGTGCCAAGGAAATGAGGGCACTCAAGAACCTACAAATCCATGGCTGCCCCTTCAGTCCTAAGACCATTGGAATGCCACCAGTGGAACGTCTATACACACAGTTTTTCACAGACATGCCAAGAAGGGCAGAGGGGCGTCTGGAAGCCTGAGTGCAATTCTTTGCACCGGCAGAGTGGCACACATACACGGTGCCATCTGATTACCGGCTCTAGGGTGGTGCTCTACAACTCATTTTTGGTGCCCAGAAAGGCAGCGCAGGGTACAGCAATACTGGGATAAAGACAACCTCCTAGCTTTAAAACAGCCATAAGACACACACACATACACCCCGCACACATACACAGAAAATTACATCAATGCACGGGACCAGGAAACATACCCAAGTGTGAATTGCACCCATTCACTGACAGCAGCGATGTGACTTAAAACACGAATGATGCCACCCACCACATCCGCAGCACGTAGACAAAAATAGTTCAACAAAAATATTGCATGCATGACATCTTGCACAAAGTCTCCCTCAGAAGCTTGTACTGGGTGCAGCCTTAGCTGTGTTTGATATACGCAAAGCAGTTGCACCTTAAGGAAGACCAAATCTGGCAGATGAGTAATTAATAAATTAATTTTTAGGATCATTTACTATCCTGCTCCCCAGGCACACTAAATTCTCAGTGGTGCAGGATCAGAGTACTGGAAGTTTTTTGTTTTTCTCCAACCTCTGAAAATTGTTAACTAAGTGTTGCCCTTTTCCTCCCCCCCCCCTTTCTTTCTCTTACAGATATATTTGCACTTAGGGCCGAATCAAACACATCCCTGACACGCGGAAATGATTTAGAATCCACGTCATGAGACTGTGCTCCAGATGGGCACGGTTCACATTTTATGCAGCTTGGTACGTGCTTGGGCATAATTGCATGTAGGTGTCTCCATGCCAACAACACCCTGGAAGATGTGGCGGTGACATGGAAGATTTCTGTGCGATTGGGCCAAGAGTGGTGAGCATCATTATGCAAAGGGGGGGGGAGGGAGGCATCCACAAATCAAGGAACAGGTGTGCTCAGAGTATTTTGCAGTTCGTTGCAGCTTCCTGTCACCAACCGGTCTATACATCATGGGATAAAGACTCAGATGAGTGGGAAATAATGTTGCTGTAATAAATAATAATAATTTTTTTTATTTATGCCCCACCCTTCCCAGTTCAGGACAGCTAACAACAAATTTAAAACACTTAATTAATGCTACCAAAAAAAACCACACAGCATAAAATTCAGTATAAAACGTGAATAACAATAAAATCAAAGATCAAACTTAGGGGGGAATCCATCCAATAAACATTAGATGATCACCAGGGCTAGCTGGCTAAATTAGTCCTATTTGGGCCAGCGAGGAGACCAGGGGAGAATTACCAGCTGTGGGATCCCAGAGCGGGTAATCTTCATAAAAAGGGGAGGGGGAGGGAAGGAAGGGGAATAAAAGATCAGGCTAAGTTCAAATGGAAAGCCAGGCGGAATAGCTCTGTCTTACAGGCCCTGTGGAAGGAAGTTAAATCCTGCAGGGCCCTGGTCTCATGGGACAGAGCATTCCACCAGGTCGGAGCCATCACTGAGGTCCTGGCCCTGGTGGAGGATAACCTGACATCCTTAGGGCCTGGGACCTCTAAACTATGATTATTCATGGACCTTAAGGTCCTCTGTGGGGCAGACCAGGAGAGGCGGTCCCGTAAGTACGAGGGCCCTAAGCCACAAAGGGCTTTAAAGGTCAAAACCAGCACCTTGAACCTGACCTGATACTCCACCAGGAGCCAGTGCAACTGGTAAAGCACTGGGTGAATATGCTCCCATGGCAGGGACCCCGTGAGGAGCCTCGCTGCAGCATTCTGCACCCGCTGGAGTTTCTGGGACAGTTTCAAGGGTAGCCCCGCGTAGTGCGAATTACAGTAGTCAAGCCTGGAAGTGACCGTCGCATGGATCACTGTGGCCAGATCGGGGCGGGAAAGGTAAGAACATCCGAGCCCTTTTGGATCATGCCAAAGGCCCATCTGGTCCAGCATTCTGTTTTCACAGATGCCCCAAAGCAAAGCCAAAAAGCAGTGCATCAGTGCTCTATATGGTATCTGCCACTGCTGAAAACCCCAGCAGATTTGGAACCCATGTGTGGGACAAGGCTTCCCACGGATGATGATCCTGGCTAGCTCTCACCAGGTCCTAAATTTTGGAAGTTCTTAAAGCACAGCTTTTTCCAGGAGGTTCATTGATAATTTGAACTCCCCTCCTTGAGGATCAAGGGATGCGGGTGGCGCTGTGGGTTAAACCACAGAGCCTAGGGCTTGCCGATCAGAAGGTCGGCGGTTCGAATCCCCGCCACGGGGTGAGCTCCCGTTGCTCAGTCCCTGCTCCTGCCAACCTAGCAGTTCGAAAGCACCTCAAAGTGCAAGTAGATAAATAGGTACCACTCCAGCAGGAAGGTAAACAGCGTTTCCGTGCGCTGCTCTGGTTCGCCAGAAGTGGCTTAGTCATGCTGGCCACATGACCCAGAAGCTGTGCGCCAGCTCCCTCGGCCAGTAAAGCGAGAAGAGCGCCGCAACCCCAGAGTCGGCCACGACTGGACCTAATGGTCAGGGGCCCCTTTACCTTTACCTTTACCAGGAGGATCAGAGAAATTCCTTTTAAAAATACACAAAGAGCTCTGCAAGATCACACCGAAGATCTGTTTTGTCCACCTTCCCGTTTCTACCAAATACTTTTTGAGAAACTCCAAAAGGCATGAAAGGAACAGGTCGCCCGTGCTGTGAGCCCTCTGACAAATGGTATACTGCCTATGAATATGGAGGCTCCATTTAGGTGTCACGGCTAATAGCCACCTGTCCTTCAGGAATCTGTTTGTCTAATCCTATTGTGTTAAGCAGGTAGTCTAATATTTTAACCAGTAAACAAATGAACTCCTTCAGGGTGGGAATTATGGATTCCCACATTTCAAATTCTAACATGTAAAATCCATCACTGAAAATCCATCACCTTTTCAAAATGTCCTGGATTTAAAACTTAGGCGAAATATCTGGCTCCCCACCCAACCGACATTTAAGACTGCTTCTTTTGGGGCCTGAAGCCACGAAATCATTAAGGCTACAAGATCCTATAAACAACCCAACATTCAAAGCCATTTCAGAAGTGGAAAAAGACAACTTTGCTGCCCTCTTGTGGGAGGAAAAAAATGTCCTTTTGTAAATCAGGAACTGGGAATCCAGAAGGATTTGCACAGAAAAAGGCTTTTGGGCACAAAGGGACCCTTCTACTTTTGCAAGAGGTTTTGATGTGGGGATTGAGGGGGCAGCTGCCTCCCCTAGCTAATCCCATGATGATGATGATGATGATGATGATGATGATGATGGGCATGGTCAGGATTTTTTTGGGGGGAAACCTTTTCTTAGGAGGGTCAGAACCTCAGTTAAGGATTTTTATTTTTTTACTGATTTTCATTTATTGGGTGGGGCACCTGTCCCCCCTTGACTAATCCCATGATGATGGTGGTGGTGAGGATTTTTGTTGCAGGAGCAGAACCTCAATCAGTTAAGGATTTTTATTGTTATTGGTTTTTATTGAGCGCTCCCCCCCCCCCACCGCTTGGCTAATCCCATGATGATGATAGTCAGGATTTGGTGGGGGGCAGGCTTTTGTTAGGAGGGGTAAAATCTCAGTTAAGGATTTTTATTATTTTTTACTGGTTTTAATTGATGGAGGGCAGCTGCCCACCCCAGGCTGATCCCATGATATTGATGAGGACAACAACAACTGAATTTTTCAGTGATGATGATGATGATAACTGAGTTTTCCAGTGAGTTGTAAGTCAAGCGACCTGCATAATAATAATAATAGTAATAATATTAATAATAACTGAGTTTTCCAGTGAGTCATAAGTAAAGCCACCTGCATAATAATAATAATAACACAAAAGTTTTCCAGTGAGTCGCAAGTCAAGCGACCTGCATAATAATAATAATAATAATAATAATAATAATAATAATAACTGAGTTTTCCAGTGAGGCACAAGTCAAGCAACCTGCATAATAATAACAACAACAACAACAACAACAACAACAACAACAACAACAACTGAGTTTTCCAGTGAGTCGCAAGTGAAGCGACCTGCACAACAACAACAACGTTGGTCTATAAGGTGCTACAGGACTGCATCACATCATGGAAAGCACCACATTGAGCTGCATGCTGCTTCAGTGTATCTGAAGAAGTGTGCATGCACACAAAAGCTTATACCAGAACAAACATATCTGGTCTATAAGGTGCTACTGGACAATTTTTAATTCTTTTTATTTTTAATAATGATGATAATAATAAGAGTTTTCCAGTGAGTCGCAAGTCAAGCAACCTGCATCATCATCATAACTGATTTTCCAGTGAGTCGCAAGTCAAGCAACCTGCATAATAATAATAATAATATTAATAATAACTGAGTTTTCCAGTGAGTCATAAGTCAAGCGACCTGCATAATAATAATAATAATAATAACTGATTTTCCAGTGAGTCGCAAGTGAAGCGACCTGCATAATAATAATAATAACTGATTTTCCAGTGAGTCGCAAGTGAAGCGGCCTGCATAATAATAATAATAATAACTGATTTTCCAGTGAGTCACAAGTCAAGCGACCTGCATAATAATAATAATAATAATAATAATAACTGATTTTCCAGTGAGTCGCAAGTGAAGCGACCTGCATAATAATAATAATAATAATAATAATAATAATAATAATAACTGATTTTCCAGTGAGTCGCAAGTCAAGCGACCTGCATAATAATAATAATAATAATAATAATAATAATAATAATAACTGATTTTCCAGTGAGTCGCAAGTCAAGCGACCTGCATAATAATAATAATAATAATAATAACTGATTTTCCAGTGAGTCGCAAGTCAAGGGACCTGCAACGACCCAGACGGACGGGCCCCTTCCTCACGTCGCCCCCTCGGAAGCCTCCGCTCTCCCCGCCCGCCCCCCGCCGGCCCCGGGTTCAAGCGCGGGTCGCCCCCCTAGGCGCGGCCTCGCGAGGCCTGCGGGCTCCAGAACGCGGCCGCGCGGAACAATGGGTTGCCATGGCGACGGGCGAGGCCTGCGCGCAGCCCCGAGCCTGGCTCCGGCCCCGGGCCCGGCAGATGGGGGGTGTCGGGTGAGCGGCTGCCCCGGGAGCAACCATGCTAAGCCACAGGTAAGGCTCCCGGGGGAGGGGACGGGGAGAAGCCTCGGGACCCGGGGCGGGGGGGGGGCGAAAACGTTGGGGGCTGCATAGGTGGGAGGGAGGGGAAAGGGGCGCCTGGGGCATTGGCCATAGGGGGAGGTTGCTCCGCGCCTTCCCAAACGTGGGTCTCCAGCTGTTGTTTTGGCCTACAACTCCCATCATCCCTAGCTAGCAGGACCAGTGATCAGGGATGATGGGAATTGTAGTCCCAAAACAACAGCTGGAGACCCAGGTTTGGGAAACCCTGCTTTATGGGGGTGGGTGGGAGCCTTTGCAGGTGTCCCACCTCAACAAATTATTATTATTGTTATTGTTATTGTTGTTGTTATTATTATTATTATTATTATTATATATTATTAATTATTAATTATTATTTTATATTATTATTATTTTATATTATTAATTTATTATATTATTATTTTATATTATTATTATTATTTGTTGTTGTTGCTATTTTTTATTATTATTATTATTATTATTATTATTATTATTATTATTATTATTACTACTACTACTACTTATACCACGCCCATCTGGCTGGGTTTTCCCAGCCACTCTAGGCGGCTTGCATTACAGCAAAATATTAAAATACAATAATTCATCAGATATTAAAAGCTTCCCTAAACACGGCTGCGGGCGACAGAAGTGGAAGTAAGGCCACCTTTTGCAGAAAGGAACTCACCTGTCTCACAGGTAGGGAAGGAGTCAGCTGAGGGAGAAAATCTCTTGCCACCTCCACCCAAATCCATCGAGGGGTTCAGGGGGTGCAAAGTGAGGTGCCCACTGAGCCGAAAGCACAGTGGGGCTACAGAAAGGAGGATGAGCCGCAGGCTGCAATGTTTTGTTCGTTTAATTTCATAAATTGATATGCCGCTTGGTTGTACTGGGTGGGGGGCAGACGGCGGACCTCAAAGCGGTTTGCAAAGAAAGAGGAAGCTCTTTTTTTTTTTTAATCACACACACAAAAATTGCAAGCATAATTTAAAATGTACCAAAAGGTTAAAGCCACAAATGGCACGGACTAAAACAAATTAAAACTCATGCATGGAAGAGGAATCCCAGGGTCCTTTAGTACAACATTGCAGGAACTGTAATTAAATCATGCATTACACCTGGGCACGCTTGTCTAAATGAGAAGGCCTTCAGCCCATGCCAAATATATATATATATATATATATTTGCTTTCGTAGATTTTCACGGGTACAGGAATGCAGGTTTTGGTGTCCTCGGGTGTCTTCCCGTGTAAAAGTTGGGGTGTCTAGGCGACGTTTCGACGAGGTCTCACTCGTCATCTTCAGGCTGGTGCTTTCGGCTTCTTGTTACTGGAACAGAGCAGGATCTCAGTGTTTGAGTTCCTATAAATACTGTTGAGGAGGTGTGGTGTATAGCCTCCAATGTTCTGGGCAGAGAGGAGGTTCCCAGGCTAGTGTGCCTTTTCTTCTTTTGTTCCTTAATTACTTGAGGGATATCTTGAGTGATTTCTTGAGTGATTTCCTGAATCCCACTTAGGTGGGTCATTAGGTGTGGATTAGTTGCTAAAGCCTTCGTGTCTTGAACTCTTGAACTTTGTGAAGAGTTTTTCTGAGAAGATGGCTGTACTGCACTTGGTTGTGCTCTGGCTTGGCTTCGTGTATAGGGGCGAGCTGTGGTTTTGTGGCCTGTGCCAGCCAGATCTGTGTAGGGATTGCAGGGGGGTGCAGCATCCGGAGGTGCCACCCTGGTTTGGCTACTGGATGGTGTCTGTAATTTATCTGTGGAGAGGGTCTGGGTTTGGGTCTGGTGTGGTTGATTGGTGATGGCGTTCTGTGTGCCTCTGGATCTGGTGTCAGATTTTGTGGGGAGGGCTAATTTCCAGATGTCTGGCAAGCGGGATGTGTCGTCACGCTTGTTCATGTTGTGAGGGTGTTTCTCTATCTCGATGGCTTCCATGATTATTCTCTTGTGGTGATGTTCCATGTTAAAGAGCAATTTGGAATCTGCAAAATTAATTTCGTGTCCTGTTTCTTTCATGTGTTGGAAAAGAGAGGAAGTTTTTTCTTCTTTTTTGACGGCATTCTTGTGTTCTGCGATCCGTGCATTTATTCGTCTGTTTGTTTGTCCAATGTACGTGGCTGGGCAGACTTTGCAGGGTATTTCATAGACCCCTTGGTTTTCCAACTGAATTTTATCCTTGGGGTTTCTGAGGATATTGGCTATTTTTTGGTTGGTGCAAAAGGCTGTTTTGATATTGTGTTTATGGAGCTTCGATGTTGTATCTCTCTTCACACAAGTGCCCATTAATGAAGCCTTGACAGCCATTCAAAACAAATACAATCCCCCCGAATACATCTTGGACCTGACCAACCACTGCCTAACCAACACGTACTTCATCCACAATGGACAAAGATACAAACAGATAGAAGGAGCACCTATGGGATCACCCCTCTCACCGGTCATCGCTAACCTGTACATGGAACACTTTGAAACCAATGCTTTAGACAAGTCAGAACACAAACCCAAACTTTGGCTCAGATATGTTGACGACACCTTTGTAATTTGGCCACACGGGAAGGAAAAACTGGATAGCTTCCTCACACATCTCAACAGCCTACACCCCAAAATACAATTCACTATGGAAATAGAAGCCAACAACCAACTTCCCTTCCTTGACGTCCTAATCTACAAAAAACCTGATGGCTCCCTAGGACACACTATCTACCGGAAAAAAACACACACCAACCGCTACTTACATGCACAATCACACCACCACCCTGCACAAATAAACTCCGTAGCCAAGACTCTCATCTCCAGAACCAAACGCCTGGCTGACGAAGACCACTTGACAACTGAGTTACAGAATCTCTCAAATGTGTTAATTGCCAATGGATACCAGCAAAACAGGGTTACGAAGCTAATCCAAAAAGAAACACCCCCCAAAAACCAAGACACAGAAGAAAACAATGGCATAGCCCTCCTTCCTTATATCAAGGGCACTACAGATAAAATTAGCAAAATCCTCCATAAACACAATATCAAAACAGCCTTTTGCACCAACCAAAAAATAGCCAATATCCTCAGAAACCCCAAGGATAAAATTCAGTTGGAAAACCAAGGGGTCTATGAAATACCCTGCAAAGTCTGCCCAGCCACGTACATTGGACAAACAAACAGACGAATAAATGCACGGATCGCAGAACACAAGAATGCCGTCAAAAAAGAAGAAAAAACTTCCTCTCTTTTCCAACACATGAAAGAAACAGGACACGAAATTAATTTTGCAGATTCCAAATTGCTCTTTAACATGGAACATCACCACAAGAGAATAATCATGGAAGCCATCGAGATAGAGAAACACCCTCACAACATGAACAAGCGTGACGACACATCCCGCTTGCCAGACATCTGGAAATTAGCCCTCCCCACAAAATCTGACACCAGATCCAGAGGCACACAGAACGCCATCACCAATCAACCACACCAGACCCAAACCCAGACCCTCTCCACAGATAAATTACAGACACCATCCAGTAGCCAAACCAGGGTGGCACCTCCGGATGCTGCACCCCCCTGCAATCCCTACACAGATCTGGCTGGCACAGGCCACAAAACCACAGCTCGCCCCTATACACGAAGCCAAGCCAGAGCACAACCAAGTGCAGTACAGCCATCTTCTCAGAAAAACTCTTCACAAAGTTCAAGAGTTCAAGACACGAAGGCTTTAGCAACTAATCCACACCTAATGACCCACCTAAGTGGGATTCAGGAAATCACTCAAGAAATCACTCAAGATATCCCTCAAGTAATTAAGGAACAAAAGAAGAAAAGGCACACTAGCCTGGGAACCTCCTCTCTGCCCAGAACATTGGAGGCTATACACCACACCTCCTCAACAGTATTTATAGGAACTCAAACACTGAGATCCTGCTCTGTTCCAGTAACAAGAAGCCGAAAGCACCAGCCTGAAGATGACGAGTGAGACCTCGTCGAAACGTCGCCTAGACACCCCAACTTTTACACGGGAAGACACCCGAGGACACCAAAACCTGCATATATATATATATATATATATATTATAATAATATTTATTAAACGTTTAATAGTTACAGAAAAAAAAAGAAAGGAAAGGAAATAATAAAAAATGTAACAAACAATACATCAAAAACAAAAAGAAAAACACAAAAAAATACATCAAAACAACAAGAAAAACAAAAACATTTCAAAACACATCCAATATTTCCATATCTTTACCTTTCATTTACTAGTTTCATCGACCTCCTCACACCTCCCTTTTTTGTATTCTATTGTATTCAATTAGCTATTTCAGCAAATCCTTTCCATCTTTCTCAATTTTTGTTCTAAAATCTATCTTAACACAATCTAACTTTAAATTTTCCACTTTAACCCCTTAACAGTCAATTTTTACTTAATTCTTTATAACATTTCTGCTAAAACCGTATAACTTCATTCCAGCATCCTTCTAACATTCTCCTAACATTCATTAAGCCAAAAATATATATGGAAGGTGACTGCCTATTATCAATGGGCAGGGAGTTCCAAAGTGTCTGTGCTGCCACACTAACAATACCACACACACCAATATATGGGTAAAAGGAGGGAGGCTCAGGTCCTAGGAGCTGGTTCATGCAGTCATTTTGCCCGCTGTACTCATACAAACACCTTGCATCCATTCTTAATGGGGAAATGTGCCGTGTGAACAAGGTGACAGTGGCAGCGAATACGCCTTGGGTATGATTTTCACATTTCACAGTTTTGCCAAGGTTTGGCTGCCAGGCAACCAGCTGTCCAGTTGTGCTTTTGCACACTACAGTACTTTCTCCCCCTATGGCTGTGGTTTTGGTGCACAGAGGAGCCAGGCTGAGAAAGTTCAAGGGTAAAAACAAAAAAGCCCTGGGCGCTCTCTGGTTAAATGGCCACTGATAAACCAGCAGGTTCCAGTCTGGTTGTTGCAACAGATCACAAGCTGAAGCGTTTGTGAGCATCTTTAATTGGCCTCTTCCCCCTGCCCTGAAGGTTGAGGAATGAGAATATGGGACATCCTGGGGGATGAGAAGAAGGGGTTCATAGAAGTCCAAGAAACAGGAAGGTTCATGGTTAAGTCAGCTTTCAAGTTCTTAGGATTTTAAAGGCTCAGGGTATAGCCAAAGGCAAATACAGCATTGAAATTAAAGTTATTTTGGGGAACCCTCAAGCTGCCTACTATATGTCCCCTTGGCTTTCACAGCTCTTTATTAGTGCTTTATAGTTGGCATTGGACACATTTAGCCTTAATTTATCTCTTAAGGCAGATGATATTTTAAGTAGGTTTTGGGATCCTTAGCTAAGGAGCTGAGCTATGAACCACTTTACCATTCGAGTTTTACTGAATGGTGGTAGTCATTGCATATGACATCTTACAAAAAAAAAATACTGCCTTTGACTTTTTTTTTTTAACGGAATACAGTATGTCTCTAGAGATCATGGCTGTGGAGATGAGTAAAAAGCTGAAAATAGTGAGAATTGAGAAGGCCTGAAAGAAAGTCACAGAGTGACCATGCAGATGATCCTTGTTGATCTCCCTAGGCTAGCTGTTCTCTACATACCCAGACTTCATCATCTTGTTTATTTATATGCCACTTTCCTGCACAATTGTGCCCAAAGTGGCTTACAAAATATCAAATGAACAATAGCAATTCAAATACATGAATAAGTTAATGCAAAAGAAAACCCCACATGCAGCATTGCATAAAACAATCTGAATAACCTAACCTAATTTATTTGCACAGTTTAGCCTTTAAGAGAGAGCACTTTCCACAGGCCCAGGTAAACAGCTGCCACAGAACGCCTCTAGTTTCAAGGACATGGTCCATCCTTGCATGATATGCTCATATTATTGGAAAACCTGCAGAATGTTACATTCAGGGTCATGACATCTGTCAGGTTTGCAGAAAACTACTAGTGCCTGTGTTTCAACTTGCAGCCATTCAGGGATGTCTCATGGCAGGGCTCCCTGTCCTTACGCACGCTTCAGATCTTCTGAGAGTTCTGCTGTACAACAAAAACATGAGTCCATCCACCATTTTCAGGCTTTGGGTCACACTGACATATGCCCACTCCCAAGCGCCTATGTGTTTGCCTTGATATTGCACTCCCTGACAGGCACTCAGAAAGGCCAACATAAGTGGATTCCGCCCCCGCCCCAAAAATGGAATAATATAAAGAGGAGATGGCATAAGCATAACCCCACTTTGGTAAAGGTAAAAGGACCCCTGACTATTAGATCCAGTTGTGACCGACTCTGGGGTTGCGGCGCTCATCTTGCTTTATTGGCCGAGAGAGCCAGTGTACAGCTTCCGGGTCGTGTGGCCAGCATGATTAAGCCGCTTCTGGCGAACCAGTGCAGCACACGGAAACGCCGTTTACCTTCCTGCCAGAGAGGTACCTATTTATCTACTTGCACTTTGACGTGCTTTCGAACTGCTAGGTTGGCAGGAGCAGGGACCAAGCAACGGGAGCTCATCCCATCGCGGGGATTTGAACCGCCGACCTTCTGATCGGCAAGTCCTAGGCTCTGTGGTTTAACCCACAGCGCCACCCGCATCCCAGCTTAGCCATACCTCTTAAATAAAGCAGAGTGTAGCGCCACAAAAGTGTGCCAGGGAAACACCTTGTTCCGGGATGAGCAGCAGACATTATTGTAGCCTTGAAGGATTGTTGCATCTTGTCTTTCCTCCTGCTGCTTTCCACACATACACTATAAATGCACTAAGGGATTGTCTGATGGTGGTAAGGTAGCCTCCGGGAGGAATTAACTTAGTTGCCTACTGGTCACTGCAGAGCTACATAGCCAGAAGGCCTCTAGCTCCCATTGGTGCAGATTCTCTTGTTTCCTAAGTATATCTGGCTGGACTATCGACTGGAAGTATGCATTGGCAGAACTGCTCAGATCCTAGAAAAAGGCATGTGTGGCTTTCCATGTATATTGTTTTACTCTGGCTCCCATCAACCACAGCCAGGATGGCTCAGTGGTCAGAGATTATGGGAACAGCAGTCCCAACAACCTGTGGACAGCCATGGGCTCCCTATCCCTGCCATAGGTGTATAGACTAAGCAAGAGCCCCGGAAAGGAGAACAGCAGCCAGCCAAGGAACCCAGAGGAGTCTAGGAAAGTAGGGTTCCCATAGGGAGTGATCCAGATGAATAAAAGGTCAGTGGGAGGAGTTTGAGAGGCAGAGGGAAACCAGGAGAGGAATGGCAAAGGGTCCAGGAGCTTCAGAACAGAGGAAGACCCTTATCACATTTGTAACTGGACAAACTTTGGGTTACAAGCCTCTGAGAACCAAAATTAAGAGGGGTTCAGAAGCCACCGCGATGGCAGTCTTTCAGCTGACCTGCTCTTCCTTTGTGTGCCTGTTTTGTTCTTGTGTTCCAGCCCAGGCATGATGAACATTGGAACTATTGATGTCTATTTGAACAAGTTAGGGGCCAACCTCCAGACGGTGGTGTACAGCGAAGAGGAGCAGGAGAATGAAGCCTGGAGGATGTACATGGAGAGGAAGAATGTTGTGCTGGAGTTCCTGCACTCAGACCTCAGCCTCCACCTGCTCAAGCGCCATCACAAGAGGATTGAGCTTCTGAAAAAGTGCTCCTACTACATTGAAATCCTGCCTAAGCACTTGGCACTGGGAGATCAGAACCACCTGATGCTCCCCACCACCATGTTCCAACTGATAGACCCCTGGAGGTTCCAGAGGATGAAGAAAGTGGGGACCATCCAAACCAAAATCCAGCTGCTGCTCCTGTCTGACCTGTTGGAAGAGCTGGAGAAAGGTCGGGAGGAGCTGGTCCACCTTCTGGAGACCTACGACATGATGACTTTCCTCTCCAGATGGGACGCTGTCAAACCAAGGCTGTCGAGTCTCTCTGAGCAGATGGATTATTTCCTTGCTATGCTGGTACCTGGGAGGCTGTACGTCAAGCACCGCCTGGTATCGGACGTCGGGATTACCAAGATCCCTCACATCAGGCTTGTCCTGAGCACAAAGATGCCCGTGATGTTTGACCGGAGGGAGTCGGTGGCTCACGAGGACTGGGTGAGTCTCAAGTGGTTTGTTACCAGCCAGCAGCCGCAGCTCGAACAGTACGAACTCAGCTTTAAGCTGCTGGAGCCCAGAACTCCCCAAGAGCGAGTCCACTGCGGAATCATGCCGGTCACGTCGCACACCTGCGAAATCCACAACCTGTTGCCCGACCGTTTGTACAGGTTCACTGTCAAAAGGGCAGAGACTTACACACTTGTCTATGAACAGTGGCACGATTCCATCCTGCTTAAGACAAAACCGTACCTTGAGGAAGAAATGGAGACTTCTATGTCTGAACCCTGACTTTCCCATCGTAGCAATTCACAAGGAATGTAAAATAAGTCAAATTAAAAACTTATTTTTAAAGGTTTTGCATCAAACCACCAGCTTTTTCTGGTCTTGGGTGGAAATTTGGCAAGCCTTCAGCTGCCAAAACAGTAGTCTGTAGACCACTGAGGTGCCCACAGCAGTGGGAGAGAATGTCACCCAGTCCAGATTTACCGCCTTTAAGGCACCAGACCCACATCCAAACACCAGCCACCCACAGGCAAGAAAGGAGTCAGTAACCGTGTACCTATGAAGGTAATTTTTGGTAATCTCATGGTGCTGACTGGTGATTCTTAAGGTTTTAAGGGGGACAGAGAGAAATGAAATGAACTTCTGACATTTCCCCAAAACTTTCAAAACTTTACTTTCAGTGTAGGTCCAGATATCATCCTCATTTCTATTAGGAACTGGCAAAGATGTAATTGGCAAAAACAAGCTTCACGGTGCATTTCTAACATTTCCTTCCTTGTACCAATTCACTTTTTTCTTTTTTTTTTACTAGAACATGTAGATAGCAGGGAAGACCTGGTTTTGGCTTCTCCAGTTGGATGGTTGGCCAAGGAAATGCTATCCAAAGGGCTTTCAAGTTAGGGTCCTCTAGATTGGGTTGGGGGGAAAGAGTTGATAGTAGCCCTGGTGGATTTCACTGGTGGGCCATATGAAGACATGCAGCTCTTGGTCACATAAAGAGATATTCTTGGTCTCCCCTGGTGTAAATGGAACTCAGCAAAATCATGGAATCATAGAATCATAGAGTTGGAAGAGACCACAAGGGCCATCGAGTCCAACCCCCTGCCAAGCAGGAAACACCATCAGAGCACTCCTGACATATGGTTGTCAAGCCTCTGCTTAAAGACCTCCAAAGAAGGAGACTCCACCACACTCCTTGGCAGCAAATTCCACTGTCAAACAGCTCTTACTGTCAGGAAGTTCTTCCTAATTTTTAGGTGGAATCTTCTTTCTTGTAGTTTGGATCCATTACTCCGTGTCCACTTCTCTGGAGCAGCAGAAAACAACCTTTCTCCCTCCTCTATGTGACATCCTTTTATATATTTGAACATGGCTATCATATCACCCCTTAACCTCCTCTTCTCCAGGCTAAACATGCCCAGCTCCCTTAGCCGTTCCTCATAAGGCATCGTTTCCAGGCCTTTGACCATTTTGGTTGCCCTCCTCTGGACACTTTTGTTCTGCGAACCCACCACTGCCCCCAAGATATAGCAGTGGTCTTTAAGATGGCTACTAGTGGTTAGTTTGATGCTCAGAGGCAAAAAGCCACTGAAAGGACAGATGAGGAGGCTTCTTGTTTTCACAACCCCTTTTGAGACTTTCCACAGACATCTCAGTTCTTGGCAACCATGACATTTTTTAGCCATGAGGGTATTTGATTGTTTTCAATTTATTTTAAAAATATTTTGTTTGGTGTCACTTTGGGCTCCTTTGGGCAAAAGGGCTGAATAAAAATCCAAATATATCAATAATCTAGTTTGCCATAGTGAGAAACGGACTTGATCTAAACCATCAAGGCTCATCTTGGGCCACTGCAAGCCTCCTTTAAACTAGCGGCCCAGTGTTTCTCAGAGAGATGCTGGAACTCAAACTGATAGCCTGGCTTGCCTCAGGGCCACTGCTCTTTTCTCCCAGGCATGGGGAACATCCTCCTGACATGCTCTAATGCAGGGATGGGAGAGCTGTGGACCCTCTGATGTTATTGGAGTCCAGCTCATCACACCAGCCGACATTACTTATGGTCTGATGATGGCAGCGACATCTGCCTTTTCCTTGCTGTCCAGGAAACAGATGATGGCTTGTGTTCCCTCTGTCAGCCATATTTAGACACGCGGTTCTGTTTATTCTGCCTTCTCTTGGGTCTCCTCCAAAATTCGCGCCAGCTTTATATGCAACTATAATTTGGAGCCTGGACAGCTCAGTTGGTTAAAGTATTGTGCTGATAATGCCAAGGATGAAGGTTCGCTTCCCGTATGGGACAGCTGCATATTCCTGCATCATGGGGTTGGATTGATGATCCTTAGGGTCCCTTCCAACTGCAGTTCTATGATTGTTGGGTCCTTCCACCCACTGTGGAGTGTTAGGCGTTTCTTTTATTTCTGAGCTTCTCTAAGCTCCAGACTGCAGCAAAAGAGGAGAGTTTTACTTGAAACACCTCTCTCTTTCACTGGCTTCCCACAAATCACTATTGTTGTTGTTACTACCCCAGGGCATCTGAAGAGCAGGCAGGTCACTAGTTCTAAATACTGAGAGCCAAATTCTCATGGGGCTACAGGGGTTAAGGAATTCCGTTCCAACTAAACACCAGGAAGAACTTGCTGGCAGTAAGAGCTGTTTGACACCCCCCACGAAACCCACACCGTGTTTCTATTGTTCATGATTTTGCTGTCAAATCACTTGGCGATGTTTCATGGGAAGGGAAATGAATAAGAGCTTTTTCACAGTGGAACGGACTCCCTCAGGAGGTGGTGGACTCTCTTCTTCACTGGAGGTTTTTAAGCAGAGGTTGGATGGCTGTCCGTCATGGATGCTTTAGCTGAGATTCCTGCATTGCAGAGGGCTGGACTGGATGAACCTGGGGGGTCCCTTACAACAGTAGGATAGGATAGTAGTAGTAGTAGTAGTAGTAGTAGTAGTAGTAGTAGTAATAAAAAATAAATAAATAAATTAATAAATTAATTAATTAATAATAATAATATTTATTTATATCCCGCCTCAGGGTGGCTAACACCAATAAAATTACAGTAAAAACTTAATGGGTGGGACCCCAATTTAAAATACAGGTTAATTAAAAGGCCAGGCGGAACAGCTCTGTCTTGCAGGCCCTGCGGAAAAATGTCAAGTCCCGCAGGGCCCAGGTCTCTTGTGACAGAGCATTCTACCAAGTCGGGACCAGTACTGAAAAGGCCCTGGCCCTAGTTGCGACCAATCTAACCACCTTGCGACCTGGGACCTCCAAAATGTTGTCATTTGTGGACCTTAAGGTCCTCCGCGGGGCATATCAGGAGAGGCGGTCCCTCTAGAGACTAAAGGAGAGGGAGATCAGCCCTTTCACCCAGCATCATTTTGCCCCTGAAGATGCTCATAATTGTATGTGTAAATTTCCCCTAACTGGGCCAACAGCAGTTTGGGGGACAAGGGGGTCACTGGGAATATGGTGAGAGGGATTCTCTCATCCTCCCCCAGGGCCATAGTCCCAGTCCACATGCCCCAGTCCAGCTGGTTTTTGCAAACATCCAAGGAGGCAAAGCTATCAAAGGCTATGCCCTCCATCCATCCATCCATTATGCTTCTGAATCACAAGTGGGCAAAGTGCGTGCCCAGCTTGCAGGCTTCCCTCGGGCATCAGGTTAGTCACTGCGAGAACAGGATGCTGGACTAGATGCCCAATGGCCGGATCCAGCAGGCTCATGTTCTTGACATGTACAAGAGCTCCCAAAACCCAATCACAAATATCTATTGTATTGTGGGGCTCTTGTGTAGTTGTCTGTCGATTAACAAATAAGCCTGTGTGTGCTTAGGGCATAAATTCCGTAGCTTGGAGTTCTATAGTTTAACTATGAACTTTGTGAAGAAGTATTCTTTTATCCTGGTTCTTCCAACATTCAGTATCATCGAATTCTAATTTTACTTTCTCTGCTCCATGCATGATTTTATAGACTTGTGTCACGTTCTCTCTTACTTGCCTTTTCTCTAAACTAAAAAATTTCCCCCAAAGCTGCAGTTTTTCCTCGTAAGGGAGTTGCTCCACCCCTTGGATTATTTTCGTTGCTGTTTTCTGAACCTTTTCCAACTGCAATACGCTTTGATGCTTTTTAATTCTGGTGCTGGAGGAGACTCTTGAGAGTCCCATGGACTGCAGGAAGATCAAACCTCTCCATTCTGAAGGAAATCAGCCCTGAGTGCTCACTAAACAACAACAACAAATACCCTTTTAGAGGTGGGGCAACCATTAGCTTTCACCTTGTGGGGGTTTATTTAGTTGGGAGCATTTTTTTTTAAATGTGATCCCTCAAGTGAGGGGGCCGTAACTCAGAGGTAGAGAGAACGCTCCTACTTTTGTATAAGGAAGGTCTCAGGTTCAGTCTCTCAGCTCTCCGGAGTTTGCTGGGAAGGACTCTTCTAAAACACACACACCCCAAATAATTCATCACCCCAATCAGAATTCAGAAAAGTTTTATTTCGCATAATACAATCAGCATCATTGAAAATGTTAAGGTTCATATAAACATCACAGAAATATATTAATCAGCCTGTAAATTGAAACAAACAAACAAAATAGTACAAGGAGCCATAATTTATAGACATTAAAGCTTCAAATCTATTAAACTTAATTTCAGGCCCTCAAAAAGGGTGCTTAAGAAATTGTACATGCAAATCCAGTTTTTTTAAAAAAAAATTACAGTGCATCCTAAAAATGGAATCCAACAGATACAATCAAAACCAGCAAGTAAAGATAGCAGTATATGTATAAAAACAGCGTGCAACTTGGTTCCTGTATTTCAGGGCGTTGGGCTAGTGACCCTTTGGGTCTCTTCCAACGCTTACAATCCTGATTCTATGGTTACGGCTCATCTGTCTTTCAGTCCATTTCACAGAAAAGCAACATTTCACGCGTTGGAAACTCATTCAGCTGGAAACTCATGAAATGCATGGGGCCTGTGCAAGAGCTAGGCCCTGCTCAGTTCATTAGTGGGGCAGGGCTGAACCGTGCACTTCATTTGTGTTTAAACGACATTATTGCACTAAGTTTTTTGTTTTGTTTTCAAATTGCCTCTGCATTTATACTGATTGTCTTAAGTAGAAATGTATTGGGACGATACACAGCACAAACCTCTAAATACAGTGGTGCTTCGCAAGACGAAATTAATTCGTTCTGCGAGTTTTTTCGTTCTACGAGTTTTTTCGTCTTGCGAATCACCAATGTGTATTGACGGTTTCCCATAGGAATGCATTGGCTGTTTTTTAAAAAAGGCGCAAGACGTTTCGTCTTGCAAAGCAAGCCCATAGGGAAATCTGTCTTGCGAAGCAACTCAGAAAACGAAAAACTCTTTCGTCTTGCGAGTTTTTCGTCTTCCGAGGCATTCGTCTTGCGAGGTACCACTGTACTTAAAAAAATACTCAGTGTTGAACATTTTCTTGAAGCCACGTACGTTGCAGCTATTTGAAGATAAAATTCTACTGACGAAAAGCAAGTGGATCACTTGCATTCGCTGGATGCTGAGGCCAGGACGCAGCCAATTACTGCAGCGTTTGCTCCTCACGATAGACTCCAGGAGGAAGTCCTCCTTCGCGAGCCCCACTGAAATGAATCAGACTTGGAATCACAGAATTGTGGAGTTGGAAGGGACCCCTGGGGGTCATCTAGTCCAACCCGCTGCAATGCAGACCTGTGCACAGGTCCACTTACATACATCCCATTCATTTCAGCAAGTATGTGTAGTAGAAGAGCCCAGGGATTTGCGCCTAGCAGTACCTCTCCAACAATCACCAAACACAGCCACGCAGAACTGTAAACGGTCCCGACTACAGACTTCCAGCAGGGATGGGTACCTGAGGTCACTGCTACAGGGGAACAAAGATTTTACCTTGTATTTCCTTGCTATAACCTAGCTTGTGCCCTCTGGATAAAGATATTGGTCAGATAGGGGAAAGCGGGAGTCAACAGCTTGCTAACCTAGCAGAAGGGTGTGGAGGCAATTTTGGTTTGCGAAGGAGCAACAGTGCAGGTTGTAGATTTCTGCCAGGTATGCAGCAGCTACTGTATAAGGCACAAAGTTGGAAGTGGAAGAAAGTAACAGAGATGGCCAGGAGCAGAGTAGCTAATGTAGAATGGGCAGAAAGAACACAACCTGGTGTCTCCCATAAGAACAGCCCTGCTGGATCATGCCAATGGCCGATCTAGTCCAGTATCCTGTTCTCACAGTGGTCAAACAGAGACCTTTGGGAAATCCAGAAGCAGGATTCGAAAACAAGAGCCCTCTCCCTTCCTGTGGCTTTCAGCAACCAATCTTACTGCCTTCCCAAGAACTCCACCTTTGGGGCCGCAACTCTCATTGGCGAGAGTTGCCAAAGCACAAGATTGTGGAAGGGAGACAGGATGCGGGCGGGGAAGATATCAAGTCAGGGCACAGAGGTGGGAGAGTTTAAAATGAAAATGTAAACAGCCATATGCCTAGTCACCTGTGGCGAGTAAGGATCGCCCTCTGTGTAGCCTGCAATGGAAGCTTTATTATTCTATGTAATAAAATGTGGAGCTAATTTTCTTTTTATGCCACTTGCTACCCATGTAGTAAGCATGAAGGCTAGTGAAAATGGGCTGGCAGCTTTAATTTCCAAGGCTGGCTTAAAAGCTTCCACCACCGTTGCACAAAGAAAGGGCGAGTGAGTGCCAGGATACGATTACGTCTGTACAGTGGTGCCCCGCAAGACGAATACCTCGCAAGACGGAAAACCCGCTAGACGAAAGGGTTTTCCGTTTTGGAGGTGCTTCACAAAACGAATTTGCTATGGGCTTGCTTCGCAAGACGAAAATGTCTTGCGAGTTCCTGCGGGGTTTTTCCCCCTCCCCCCCCCTTTTTCCCAAGCCGCTAAGCCGCTTAACAGCTGATCGCTAAGCCGCTTAACAGCTGATTGCTAAGCCGCTTATCAGCTGATCCACTAAGCCCGCTAAGCCGCTAATAGCCTTTTAGCAGCTAATCCACTAATCCCTTAAGCCTTTAATAGCCGCTAAACCGCTAATCGCGCTAATCCGCTAAGAGGCTTGCTTCGCAAGACAAAAAAACCGCAAGACGAAGAGACTCGCGGAACAGATTCTTTTCGTCTTGCGAGGCACCACTGTATATTGACTTGCTCTTTCTTTATACATCCACTGCTGTTATTATAAGATCAGCACTCCTGTCCAAAACTTCCTTCCCGTTCCAGAGCAAAGTGATTCACGAAGCTGCATTTGCACTAACAAAGTTCAAACATTCACATTTAAAACAATCGAGGTAGAACTAAGGGGAAAAGAGTCTCCCCCCCCCCTTTTTTTTTTATTGCTATTAAGACTCCTGACAACAAGTAAACATTTCTAGAGGGGAAACCCTCATGCTACGAGAAAGGGGATTCCAAAGGTTTGCACAATAATTAGGTTTGCTGCTTGCAGAATTCTAAGACCCTCGTCCTATCACACCTGCTGTTAAAAAGCAGCCCCATATATACATCACGACAATATAAAGACAGTGGAGAGGTGCCGGAACAGAAAAACAGTCCCCACAACCCTCGTTATTGAAGAAAAAGTAGTCTAGCTTCAGCAAATTACTACAAACATGGCTCAGTTCACCTCCATGGGCTTTGCAGAGCTGGATGAGGCCAGGCCAGAACAGCTGAGTCCAGCAAAAACTGAGTGGCAACTGTGCATCAAGCCTCATGCAGACTTTCTGTTTTAAGGTAGGCACTTAATGGAATAATAAAAGGTAAGCCTTCTGTTCTCTCCTCTGATGCAGTTCACACAACCTGTGTGGAAACAGTGCAATGCACATGGATCTACTGAACTAGGTTCTCAAAGCCATGCGATATTGGGAGACGGTACCCAGCAAAACTGGACAGCTACATTCAGTTATCCTAGCCTGACCAGGCACTGGATTGGAAATGACGCCATCAAGGCCCATACAGAGATCATGTGTGTGTGTGTGTAGAGAAAAAGCTACTTTGCAACACCTGGTCATTCTTGGCATGCCAGGTTATTTTCTGGAGACTTGCACTGCATGTCCAGAACTGCTGGTGGATCAAAAAGCACAAAGCGTCACAGGGTTTGCGGTTCTACAGTAGGTGCAACTTTTGAAAAGCAAGCTACAAAAATATACATTGTATTCTTGCCAGGAGGAAACACTTTTCAAGTAAAAAATTTAAAATGGCCACTTTAAAAACATTTGTACAAAAAAGTTCCCCAGGAGAGAGGCCACCTTGAGTAAGTGATTTGGGTTTAATGGCTGTGATGGCCTCATCATTAAAAAAACAAAAACTTAACTTGGGCTTCGTCCTCTGTACATTGCGGTGTCTCTCTTCCCCAAATGCACTAAGCTGGTCTGCTCGCTTTGAGCAAGGAATTGGGTGGGATCCTGAACATCCTATTTTGGATCTCCTTTTGGTTTTCTACAGCATCCATTTGGACCCCAAAGCAAAAAGCTAAGATGAACATCCCAAACTGGACAGGCCGCAGGTCCACAGAGCCACCCAACATTTCGCCCACCCCCATTCTAAAAGATTCTCTACACATATACACAAAATCAAAAGGAATGCATTCAGAAAACAGCAGAGTGTGGCAGGTGGTGCCATCCAGCGAAGTCCAGCGTCCAAGACAGCACCACTGACGCAGCCCCCGTGTCCCTTGGTTTATGAGAAGGCAGCATGGCAGAGTCAGGCCCACCCAGGCACATCACAAGCTCATGCTGCCTGAGTCATGTGGTGCTGTGCTGGCCACAGTCTAGTGCAATCACCAAAATAAGGTTGGAGGTCGGTCGTTGTGCTTTCTTCCCGGCTGAATGGCTAAAACGGTAGCGCCTTGCATATCATCCCAGAGGCGTGTTCTTTACACAGTAGCTTCTGAGTAGCCATTCCCATGCGCCGGACAGGCCACTGGTTCTGCCTCCGGCCAGCAATTACCGTCTTCATTAAAAAGGTGCCTGTGAAACAGGTGCCTTAAAAACGCAGAGGGGTTCTCCCCCAAGAGCCGTTGGTTCTCATCGGCGAATTGCCTGCACCTTCATGACCTGGATCTCAGTGGCATCAGTGAGGCATCTGCGGCTCCTGTAGTGTTCGAGGAGTCTACGCCACAAAGGGTTGCTCTCCAGGAGGTAACGGTTTCCTGTAAGCAAAGCCGCGGGGGGGGGGGAGAGAGAAGAGTTAAGCAACAATGAAAAGCAGTCCATCCGTCTCTTTGCAGCTTCATCCTCTGCAGAAGGCATCTTTCCTAGCAAGAACAAGGCTCCACAGCAATGGACTTGCCCACCCCTCACTGTTTCCCTTTAGCCACGTACCTTTAATAATAATAATAATAATAATAATAATAATAATAATAATAATAATAATAATAAATTTATACCCCAGCCAAGGCCAGGCTTAGGGCAGCTAACAAACAATAAAAAAAACAAGTTGAGTGAATACAACTTAAAAACAAGATTAAAATACAACATTAAAACATTAAAAAGCGGCCTCATCAACAGGAGGAGAAAGGAAAAAGAAAGAGGGAGAGGGAATCAAATTTACTCCAAGCCAAAGGCCAGGCAGAACAACTCTGTCTTACAGGCCCTGTGGAAAGAAATCAGATCCTGCAGGGCCCGGGTCTCATGAGGCAGAGAGTTCCACCAGGCTGGGGCCAGTGTTGAAAAGGCCCTGGCTCTGGTTGAGGCTAATCTGACTTCCTTAAGGCCCGGGACCTCTAGGGTGTTGCTATTTATGGACCTTAAGGTCCTCCGTGGGGCATAGGTCACCTACCTATAATGCAGAGCCCTTCCTGCGCCCGAGTGATGCAGACGTTGATCTGGTTCGGGTCGGTCACGAAACCCAAGTGTTTCTTCTGCCAGCTTTTGGTAGGCTTCCGGTCGACCTCGGAACGGGAGCAAGACCGCACGGTGGACACCAGGACGTACTTCCATTCGCTTCCTGGAGGCCAGAAATTGCAACGTGGTTAAGCCCTGCTCCACCCAGGAACCTTGTAGGAAGACGAGAAGAAAAGCCCTTCCAAGGTTCGGACCAAAGTGCCTTCTAGCCCAGCGTCCTGGTCTCACAGTGGCCAAGCAGGGGCACATTATGGGGAGCGCATTTGAGTGCAACAGCATCCTCCTCGCTTGTGATTCACTTGGTATTCGGAGGAGAACTGGATACCGCTGAGTACTGAATTCAGAGGCATTCTGAATACCCCTAACTCACTAGCGTGGGGTGGATGACTCGGGGCCAGTGACTTCTCATGCACAGTTCTGCTCGCCACAGCACATGACCCAGCAAGCATGATGATGATGATGATAATTAATAATAATAATAATAATAATAATAATAATAATAATATGGATTATGGAAGATCGTAAGGGATCTAAAGGGATGGAAGGGAAGAACAGAGGCAAAGGAGAATTAAATAACCAAAGAAGTCTGGTTTAGGCGGTGGAAGTCTTTTAAGATATTTTAATTAAGATTTTTATTTTATAATGTAAGGTAAAGGTAAAGGTACCCCTGCCCATACGGGCCAGTCTTGACAGACTCTAGGGTTGTGCGCCCATCTCACTCAAAGAGGCCAAGGGCCAGCGCTGTCCGAAGACACTTCCGGGTCACGTGGCCAGCATGACATCGCTGCTCTGGCGAGCCAGAGCCGCAGACGGAACACCGTTTACCTTCCCGCTAGTAAGCGGTCCCTATTTATCTACTTGCACCCGGAGGTGCTTTCGAACTGCTAGGTTGGCAGGAGCTGGGACCGAGCAACTGGAGCTCACCCCGTTGCAGGGATTCTAACCGCCGACCTCTTGATCGGCAAGCCCTAGGCGCTGAGGCTTTTACCCACAGCGCCACCCGCGTCCCATTTTATAATGTATGTAAGTGTGATTCTGGAATTACTGTTTATGGAAAACAGCATTTTCTTTTTTCTTTATTTTCTTTTTCTTTTTCCGTTTCTTCTTATTTTCTATCTTCTTTCACAGTTTATGTTTGGCAAATATGTAAATAATTGTGTTTTTGCAAATTTTGAAATTTGATTGTATTATTCAATAAAGTTATATTTTAATAAAAATTATTTGTTTGTTTGTTTGTACCCCACCCATCTGGCTGGGTTTCCCCAGCCACTCTGGGCGGCTTCCAAGAAAGATTAAAAATACATTAAAATGTCACACATTAAAAACTTCCCTGAACAGGGCTGCCTTCAGTTGTCTTATAAATGTCAGGTAGTTGTTTATCTCTGACATCTGATGGGAGGGCGTTCCACAGGGCGGGCGCCACTACCAAGAAGGCCCTCTGCCTGGTTCCCTGTAGCTTTGCTTCTCGCAATGATGGAACCGCCAGAAGGCCCTCAGCGCTGGACCTCAGTGTCCGGGTAGAATGATGGGGGTGGAGACGCTCCTTCAGATATACTGGACCGAGGCCGTTTAGGGCTTTAAAGGTCAGCACCAACACTTCCCAGGCTCTTCCCTTTTCCTTGCGCTATCAGAAAAAGATAGGCCCAAGTGCGGTGCACTTCACCTTATCAAGAGCAGTTCCTTGCTGCAGCAAACGGAAGTTACAAACTTCGTTCCTTTGCACCGCTCACACAGCTAGCAGTTGGGAGTGGGAAGAGCAGGGAAGATTAGCCGTGGGGATAATTATAAACGCTTGTGTGCAGACACAGGATGTTTTTCCCAGTGCAGGGCGGCTGCTTCTCAGGTCATAAGAGCCTACTGGGCCAAGCCAAAGGCCCGTTTAGCTCAGCATCCTGTTGACACAGCGGCCAACCAGATGCTCGTGCGAAACCTGCAAGCAGAACCTAAGCCCAAGAGCCCTCTCTCCCCTCCTGTGGTTTCCAGAAACTGGTATTAATAAGAATTGCTGCCTCCAACAGTCATCACGGCTAGTTGAATTTGTCCAATCCTCTTTGAAAGCCACCTAGGCTAGTGGCCATTGCTGCTCCCTGTGGCAGAGAGTTCCACAGTTAACTCTGCACTGCGTGAAGGCCATCAACGCCCGGCAGGTCGTGCTGGCTAAAACACAGTGCCCCGTGTCACACGGGCGCGACTTACCTTGGCTTTTCATGATGGTGCAAACGGTGACATCTCGCAGCCCTGCCTGGAGAAGAAGTTTCTTGATTTCGACCACCTGAGCATTGTAAGGAGTCAGGATGGCAATCTCGGCAGGTTTGGTGGTTCTGTCGAGTGTCAGCTGCTTTGCTATCCTCACCTGAAAGGCAGCGAAAAGACAGCATCTTTGTTTACTTCAACCACAGTAGTGTGACTCAGAAACAGAACCCAAGATGGAAACCTGCTTGAGTCTCCAATTTAGGTCTGGCTCTCCAGATGTTGTTGTGACTACAAAGCCCATCATCCCTGACTGCTGACTGGGGTTGATAGGCAATGCAAGTCCATCAACATCTGATTGCCCCTGCAAAGCTATCCCAAAGTTTATTTTTATTCATTTATTTTGACAGCTTATATACTGGCTAATTGAAATACTCTCTAAATGGTGCACAAGGAATTTGATGAAGATAAAAATGAGTCAAAAGGGTAACAGTGGAAAGCCTGCTGCAATATTTAAAAACAACAACAAAAATCAAATCACGCAAAGAAATAAACTGTGATCTTAAAAATCTGGGTTCTTAACATCTTATGTGTAACTAGCTTTTTCTTTGCAGGCTGAAAAGGGTTTACGCTGGTATATACTTCTTTGGTTCTTCTATTTTAATGTCTTATTTCTTGCGAGTCACAGAAATAGTATGTTACTAGATGACCTGTATAAATACAGCAAATAATACAGTCGTATCTCGGTTTAAGAACAGTTCTGTTTACGAATGATTCGGTTTAAGAACTCTGCAAAACCAGAAGCAGTGTCCCAGTTTGCAAACTTTACCTTGGTCTAAGAACGGAATCTGAATGGTGGAAGGGCACCAGTGGCGGGAGGCCTCATTAGATAAAGCACGCCTCGGTTTAAGAATAGACTTCTGGAATGGATTAAGTTTGTAAAGCAAGGTGCCACTGTCTTAATAACTGCTGGATGGCGGATAGATGTGGGCATTCGAGGCTGAAGTCAAACCGCTGGAGAATCACAGCGCCTGCTGTGGCTGTAGAGGAAGATAACTTGCAACTGCCGCCTTCCGTGCTGTTTTTGCTGCAATTGGCAGCACCAAGGATACCTTCCTGGGGTGCAAGGCTGGGCAGAGTGTATGGAGGTCCTAGGCTGCCCAGACAACAAGACCCCCCTTCTCAGCCTGGCTGATAGGGTCCAAAGAAAAGCAGAGCAAGGCGTTTGGCACCAGCTTGGCTGCAGGAGTTGCTGGAAGGAGGCGGACAAGGCGCCATCCAACCACCTTAGAGACTCCAGATTTGTGCAGGTTTTATTGCTTAGCCTTATCTTCTCCCGAAGATGTCCCGCAAGGGGTTTACTCTCAGTGCGTTCCTCACGAGGGGTAACCAAAGGGAGCCAAACCCTTACTCCTTACTCACCACTTGCTCCGCTTCTTCCAAGTTGGCCCGAGAGTTCTCGTTGCCGTCCTCTGTGGAGACCACGAGACTCTTTTCTTTCCCCTCTATGTGGCCAAAGACGATGGCGCAGCAGCCGGCCCTGTCCTTGTGGAAGAGGGTGCTGTGGCCGCGGGCAGGGTTGGCACAGGTCTTTAGTCTCCTGTTGTAAAACTCCTCGGAGGGGAACTGGCAGATGTCCTGGTGCTGATGGGATGAAAAAGGGAAGGCATTTGTTGTTAGTAACAACAGCAGCAGCAAATTTATAAGCCGCTTACGTGCCAAAATGGCTTCTAAGCAGTTTACAAGTCTAAAAATCAGTTATAAAATATCCACATCCATAAACTATAGGGTAAAACAAGCATCTTTGAAGGTGACCCAGAAACTACACTAATCCAGAATGTGCCAGCTAGACTGGTGACTGGGAGCGGCCGCCGAGACCACATAACACTGGTCTTGAAGGACCTACATTGGCTCCCAGTACGTTTCCAAGCACAATTCAAAGTGTTGGTGCTGACCTTTAAAGCCCTAAACAGCCTCGGCCCAGTATCCCTGAAGGAGCGTCTCCACCCCCATCGTTCTGCCTGGACACTGAGGTCCAGCGCCGAGGGCCTTCTGGATGTTCCCTCATTGCGAGAAGCAAAGCTACAGGGAACCAGGCAGAGGGCCTTCTTGGTGATGGCACCCGTCCTGTGGAATGCCCTCCCATCAGATGTCAAAGAGATAAACAACTACCTGACATTCAGAAGACATCTGAAGGCAGCCCTGTTCGGGGAAGTTTTTAATGTGTGACATTTTAGTGTATTTTTCATCTTTGCTGGAAGCCGCCCAGAGTGGCTGGGGAAACCCAGCCAGATGGGCAGGGTACAAATAATAAATTATTATTTTATTTGGGCCAATATGGTATTTAGTGGTGTTCACCTGCCTCCCCCTCCCCCCCAAAAAATGTGCCCTAGGCAGCTATCAGCACTAAAACTCATGCAGTGTAAACAACCATATTGGAGATAATGTTACCATGTGAGAAACAGATTAAAACAAACAAAAAACCCCACACCAATGATCTAGCACAGTATCCCCCAATAAACCAACACAAGGGGGAACGGTCCAGCAAGAAACAAAAGGCAGAACAGGTGAGCAAAGTATTGTGAATCCTGCTGCAATTCCTCCTTTCCTCCAAAGAACCCAGGAGGCGGCACGCCATGCCTTGGCAGCCTCGCCTCAACTTCGCAACAAGCAGCGGCATCCCTTACCATGCGGTACTGGATATCCAGCATCAAAGCCCAGTCTTTGTAGCGTTCAAAGAGCGACGTCTCCATCCCAAGGGTCTTGCAGAAGTCATTGTGGACCACTGGTCTCAGCTGCTTATGATCCCCCAGTAGGACCACCTGGAAGGAAATAATTGTGGTGATGCCCACTATGTTGAGGAGGAGCAACTGCAAAACGGGCGAAACTTGTTGGTGTGATGTGAATGGTTTTTGGGACTAGGGGGCAGGTTGAGGTTTTGTCGATTTGCTAATTAGTGAGTCAGAGTATCGCTTTGTTTATTATTTGAGCACTGTTAGTGTTGTTCTTCAGAGTCCCATGGACTGCAAGAAGATTAAACGTATCCATTTTGAAGGAAATCAGCCCTGAGTGCTCACTAGTAGGACAGATCCTGAAGCTGAGGCTCCAAGACTTTGGCCACCTCATGAGAAGAGAAGACTCCCTGGAAAAGACCCTGATGCTGGGAAAGATGGAGGGCACAAGGAGAAGGGGACAGCAGAGGACGAGATGGTTGGACTGTGATCTCGAAGCTACCAGCATGAGTTTGACCAAACTGTGGGAGGCAGTGGAAGACAGGAGTGCCTGGCGTGCTCTGGTCCATGGGGTCACGAGGAGTCGGACACGACTAAACAACAACAAAGCTGTTCGTTACTATTTATATGGCTGCTATGGTTTCATCGTCCCCCCATGGAGTTATGTGAAAAAATTAATGGATTATATAAGTGGTTCACAATTAGCTACGTACTGCAGACCCCCAACTTCTGGAAATATTGATACCTCTGTGGTAGTTTTTGGTGTGTGAATATCTTGATTTTATTCTGTGAGCCACCCTGAGACGCCTGGGGTATAGGCCGGAAGAAGAAGAAGAAGAAGAAGAAGAAGAAGAAGAAGAAGAAGAGTAGTTTGGATTTGATATCCTGCTTTATCACTACCCGAAGGAGTCTCAAAGCGGCTAACATTCTCCTTTGCCTCCCTACTCCACAACAAACACTCTGTGAGGTGAGTGGGGCTGAGAGATTTAAAGGAAGTGTGACTGGCCCAAGGTCACCCAGCAGCTGCATGTGGAGGAGCGGGGAAGCGAACCCGGTTCCCCAGATTACGACTCCCCCCAGACTACCGCTCTTAACCACTACACCACACTGGCTCCCACCAGCGTATAAATTCAATATAAAATAAAATAAAATAAAATAAAATAAAATAAAATAAAATAAAATAAAATAAAATAAAATAAAATAAAATAAAATAAAATAAAAAATAAAAAAATATATAATGATATATAAATTCAATCAATCAATCAAATAATAATAATACCCTCCAACATGTCCCAGCACAAAGCTGGCCTGTGCGAGTCACATGAACCGGAAGAGAGCACGGAGCCCTAAAACACACATTTTTGGGTGCTGCAATCTCACAGCCCCCCAAAACAGGAAGTTCCAGACAGCAGACAAGTATGTGTCATGGATCCCTGTGGTCTGCGGACCACCAATTGAGGACCACTGTATTATATGATTCCCTCCCCGTCACATTATGTATTGTGCCTTATCATTTGCTGCAAGTCACTTGGATACCTTTGAGTGACAAGTTTAATTAATTTGATTCTGAATTACCGTATTTTTCGCTCTATAAGACGCACCAGACCACAAGACGCACCTAGTTTTTGGAGGAGGAAAACAAGAAAAAAAATATTCTGAATCTCAGAAGCCAGAACAGCAAGAAGGATTGCTGCGCAGTGAAAGCAGCAATCCCTCTTGCTGTTCTGGCTTCTGGGATAGCTGCGCAGCCTGCATTCGCTCCATAGGACGCACACACATTTCCCCTTACTTTTTAGGAGGGAAAAAGTGAGTCTTATAGAGCAAAAAATACAGTAATTTGATTCTGAACTGATGATAGAATGAATTGATTTTAGAATGTATTCCTATTAATTGATTGTGATTTTATGTAAACTGAGCCCAGCTTTGGCTGGGGAGGGAGGGATATAAATAAAATATAACAACAACAACAACAACAGAATGAGTAAATAAATTGGCGGTTGGCAACGTGCCACCCATGCCGCCCCCCCCCCAATTCTGCTGGACTCCAACTCCCACCAACTCCCAAGCAGCCTGTTCAGTAGTCAGTTGCAGGAGCTGCAGTCCAGCAGCAATCTGCAGAGGACCCTGGCGGCAACCCAGTGGCGTAGCGTGGGTTGTCAGCACCCGGGGCAAGGCAAGTAATTTGCGCCCCCCCCCCCACTGCACTGTCCCTTCCTCAGATAGTCCCTCGCTCTCTCTCCGCACCGCACCGCACGCCTGGCACCCTCCCCTCCACAGTGTGCGGCGACCCGGCGGCTCGGATCGGATTCGCACAGCCAGCACTGCAGTGAGAGAGAGTGAGTGAGCCAGGTAGGGGCAGAGAGCTGCGAGTGCGAGCGCCCCCCCCCCCGATGTTGCGCCCGGTGCGACCGCCCCCCCACCTGCACCCCCCACGCTACGCCACTGCGGCAACCTCATGAAATAAAACAGGAGCCCGTCTGGGCTAAATAAACGAGCCATCAGCATAACCGCCGTGGCTGTAATCGCAAGCGGCCGGCTCACCTTCTCCATCTTCTTGTAGCTCACCAGCGGGATAAGGGTCTCTGGCTCAGTGGACATGGCACACTCGTCAATCAGCACCTGCTTCACCTGCAGGTTGTCCATCAGGGATGGGCCAGAGGCAGTGGTACATGTGCACAGGATGACATCGTGGCGCTGCAGCTCATGCGCCCGGGCTTTGTTTAGCAACTGCTTATAACTGCAAGACCGCAATGGAGACAGCTCAGTACCTTGACACGACCCAAAACCTTACAGGGAGGCAGATGCCTCTATATCCCCTTTAAATCCATTAATAAATAGTAATAGTAATACAATTCAGCACTCTGGCAGTCTAGCTTCCCCTACCCCGAAAACCTCTCATAACTGATTCCACTCATTTTGACCATCTTGCCAAACTTTTTCTAGACTGGTGACTGGAAGTGGCTGCTGGGACCATATAAACACCGGTCCTGAAAGACCTGCATTGGCTCCCAGTACGTTTCTGAGCAGTGTTGGTGCTGACCATTAAAGCCCTAAACGGCCTCGGCCCAGTATACCTGAAGGAGCGTCTCCACCCACATTGTTCAACCTGAGATCCAGCTCTGAGGGCTTTCTGCTGGTTCCCTCACTGCGAGAAGTGAAGATACAGGGAATCAGGCAGAGGGCCTTCTCGGTAGTGGCGCCCGTCCTGTGGAACGCCCTCCCACCAGATGTCAAGGAAATAAACAAGTATCCGACTTTTAGAAGACATCTGAAGTCAGCCCAGTTTAGGGAAGTTTTTAATGTTTGGTTTTATTCCGTTTTTAGTGTTCTGTTGGAAGCAGCCCAGAGTGGCTGGGGAAACCCAGCCAGATGGGTGGGGTATAAATAATAAATTTATTATTATTGTTATTATTCTGGCCAATGGGACTTCAGCAGGCTTCACTCACACACTTTGAAGCCTAACTTCGTAAGGCTTAGAGACTTGAATTTTTTTAAAAGGGGGGGGGAGACCCAGAAAGGGGAAAAAGGGAAGCTGAGTATCTCAAGAGTAGGATTCTGCATCCAGACCGAGCTTTAGCTTTGCAAATGTGCTAGCAGTTTTATTGCTGCGCCACTAGGAGGGGAGCAAAGTCTGCACATTTTGTACCTTGGCATGTTTCTGCCAGATTGGAGCATAGATACTGTTTGGATAGCAGATTAAGAGCCCAGCACCATGAGAATGAACTTAGCTTTCCCACTGCATGAGAAGAAGAAGAGTTTGGATTTGATATCCCGCTTTATCACTACCCTAAGGAGTCTCAAAGCGGCTAACATTCTCCTTTCCCTTCCTCCCCCACAACAAACACTCTGTGAGGTGAGTGGGGCTGAGAGACGTCAGAGAAGTGTGACTCGCCCAAGGTCACCCAGCAGCTGCATGGGGAGGAGCGGAGACGCGAACCCGGTTCCCCAGATTACGAGTCTACCGCTCTCAACCACTACACCACACTGGCTCTCAGTGTGAGAGCCCTGGAAGGAAGCAGGCGAAGTAATATGTTACGTCACCAAGATACAGGGCCACCATGTTTGTGGGCATGGGAGTATATTTTTGTCTGAGGCAAGCCACAGATAAGTAGCTGCTGGTTCACATATTAGTTATTTTATGAGGCTGTAGCAACAAGCCCCGTCCAATAGTGGAATTTTGAACATATGAACCAGGGGTGCGGAGAGGCTGAACAGAATGAGGTCCCCAAATCCAAACCCCCATAAAATCTAGCCTGGTGTGCCCTTTCCTCCCTGAGACTTCAGCAAACCAAGCATCAGAATTTTTCCTGCACCTCTCGAGGGCTAGAATGTTTTAAAAAGTTTGACATTTTTGAAAGAAAATGAAGACTCAGGAGACTTCATCATAGTCAACTGAGAGCAACCTAAGAGTCCCGTTGAATTACAGCAAAGTCCATCTAGCCCAGGGGTCACCAACCTAAGGCCCAAGCAGCCCGCAGAGGTCGTTTGACCGGCCCACGAGCCGCCCCCCAACCGAGAAGCCCACTCGCACGCTGCGCTAAAGTGGTGCAGCACAGCGCAGGGACTCGCTTTCGCAGGTGCGCAGGCACAGATGCTGAAAATCCAGCCCACGGAGAGATCTCCGCAGGACCAATCCGGCCCAGGAAAGATCAAACTTGCCGATCCCTGATCTAGCCCATTATCCTGCTTCCCCACAGGACTATAGTTCTTTGTGATGTCCATGCTTGGGAAATGGTGGTTTGTTGAAACTGGTTAGTGAGAACAAACCAGAATCAAACCGAGGTTTAATAACCTGGCTTGTTCTCCAAACACAGTTCAAGCAAACCATAGTTCAAGCAAACCATACTTCTCCGAGTGAAGACATCACAGGCTACTATGGTTTGTTACAAATCAGAAGCAGGAGCTTTCAATCTCCTATTCTGACACACATTAGAAAGGGAGCCGGGACAGTGCAAGGCCCCCAGGGCTCATTCACATAGTTATGGTTTACCATTACATTTGAACTGGGCCCATGAGACTGCCTATCACCAAAGGACTGTCTGAAATCTAAGAATGCAAATCAAAGCAATAATAAGATAAAATGTTTCTCCATCGAAGGCTTGGCAGAAAACTAGGTCTGTGTTGCACTCACTCGTTAATTTCATCCTCTGTTATCTCCTCTCCTCTGTTCACACGTGCATCGAATTCACAGATTTGTCTCGCAAAAGGGTTCGGTGGACGGCGGATCAGGTAGTGTAGAGTTATGTCCCTGTGCAGAAAGTATTACCTTTTAAGTTAAAGACTAAACACAATGCACAAGCAATAAGCGCTAGCCCTTGCAAGCATTGCCCCAAATCATTCCAAGTTACTAGGGCTACAGACTTTCAAATCATTTAATTACTCAGTTAAAGCTTTAGTCAATCAACAGGACCATTTTATTGACAAAACCGAGAATTCAGACTCCCTTTTCATTTTGTTTAGGGCCGTTTTGGATCCTGATGTGTTTCTACTAGACAAAATGGAAAGATATATGAAGAGGTCCATTGCCTGTAAGTCGTTTGGAGCCTGGGCTCATTAAGTTTCCTCCAACCCACTTCTCAAAAAAGCACCCCCATTTAGCTCTGCTAAAATGTCATTTGCTTTACTTTGATCTGTAAAAATGCAGAGGCTGAAATCCTAGCACACACATGTGGGAGAAAGCCCCAGAAAACTTGGTAGAACTTCTTTCCAAATGAACATGCGAAGGGTTACACTGCAAATCAATTAATTATTATTTATTCACAAGTCTGGAAGGAATATTGGGCTCATTTGCACCACTCTCTTTCCACCCTCCTCTCTCTCTTCCCCACCCAATGTTCTTTGTTTCCTTGACTCCTTCCTGGTTTGCACCAAAGTATAGTTTGCCACAACATCCAGATCTGCAGAATATTGTTTGTGCTTGCTGCATCAAACCAACTTCAAATTGCAGTTGCAATCCTAGTTTCCAGGGTAGGCACAAACCAGAGTTTGTCTCTTCAGACACAATGGGAAACCATGGTTTGCCAGAAACCAGGAAGGAACTAATTCATCACAGGGCCAAGGAAAGGAAAAGGGAAGTGCCCAAGCCAAATATTGCATCCAGGATCATCCTTGTAGCACCAAACTATGGTTTGGTATCCCATCTGTTTTATATATATTATTCCCACTAGAAAAGAAACAACATTCAGCTGTATCAAATCATATAAATAAGCAGGTTTAAATTTAAGCACTGTTAGGAAAATGTCTACATATCTGATTGTGTGAGGAAATTGAAGTTCGAACCTGATCTCCGGCTTGGATTTCGCGTCCCGCTGGGATTTCCGGGACACATGTAGGCTGCTTCCTGGATAGGGGAAATCCATGGTCTCTATCGTTTCTCCATACACCCTCAAGGGCCTCAGATAATTCTTCATCTTCAACAGCATCTCTGCAGAGGCAGCAAAACAGCTAGGCTGAAAAATGAACTCTGCGGCCTATGAAAAGTGACCCAAAGCTTAAGATGCTACAGACACTAGGCTGTTCCTATGCAACAAATTAAACTCGGCTGTCAATTGAGAGGCCCTGCCCGTACAATTTGCTACGAAGTCACAGAATATTCACAAACATTCCAACAGTGCAGTCCAAAGCCACCAGCACGAAATTGTTGGGAATTGGTGGATCTTGGGCTGTTGGGGATAAACTGAGGCCCAGCCAGGGCTACATTAGCACAAGTCTGTCAGGGAAATACCCTCAACTTTGCTAAGGCACAACTATGCTGGCTCAGCTGGTGCTACTAAAGTGGGCTGAATTTAAGTCACTATAAATTCTGGCAGCTTCTTATACTGAGGATTGCTCTGCCTGTGTTGCAGGAAAACCAGAAGGCTGGCTTGACTGAGGAGTGGGGATCCATTTAGGGCATAGGGTTAATTTCATTGTACACAGGTTGTACATATTGTTATTATTAGGAGCAGGACAGGGGGCAAATTACCACTCCACCCTGGAGTTCAGGGAGTGTGTCTTATGCAGAGCAGACGCCAGACAACTTTTTAAAGGACTCTCCCTCCTTGCTGTCTTTCTGCTGACAGGTGAAGATTGTAGTTTTAAGGAATCTCCTTTTAACAGTGCTGTTTTTATTGTTTCTGTTATCTGCATCTTAATAGATTTGCTTTTAAATGTTTTTATTTTATTACAGTTCAATTTTTTTTTAATGATTCTCTTTTATTTGTTTTTGGCTTATTGTATTTTATCTGTGTTGTTTGAAGTTGTGGAAGCCCCTTTTGAGTCTCAGCGCGACCTATTATTATTATTAACAACAACAATCCAAGTTTATTAAACTTTATTTGCTTATAACAAATAATATTTGCTTATTATTTGCTTATTTCCTTTTTCTTTTTGCTATTCCCTGCTTGTTCAATAACGTTTATTTGGGATTGACTATCGGGTCGACGCTCTTCAAGAAGTTCCACCTCACTGCAGGTCACATCCTGAAAAGTGACGTTTCAGACAGGTAGAGAGAATTATAGGGGATTTAAAGGCATTCAGGAAGTAACAGAAGGGTGTCAGTTAGTGCAGAAAGTATTGATCTGACGTGAAGAGATCTTTCCAATTCTATTTAATTCAAGAGGGTTCTGGAAGCTTCTATGTGTGAAAGAAACAAGCAGAAGGTTCATGGTGTTTGGGTTATTCCTTCAGAGAAGCTGAGTATAGCTGGTGTAAACTGGCTCATAGAATCATAGAATCATAGAGTTGGAAGAGACGACAAGGGCCATCAAGTCCAACCCCCTGCCAAGCAGGAAACACCATCAGAGCACTCCTGACATATGGTTGTCAAGCCTCTGCTTAAAGACCTCCAAAGAAGGAGACTCCACCACACTCCTTGGCAGCAAATTCCACTGTCGAACAGCTCTTACTGTCAGGAAGTTCTTCCTCATGTTTAGGTGGAATCTTCTTTCTTGTAGTTTGGATCCATTGCTCCGTGTCCGCTTCTCTGGAGCAGCAGAAAACAACCTTTCTCCCTCCTCTATATGACATCCTTTTATATATTTGAACATGGCTATCATATCTCCCCTTAACCTCCTCTTCTCCAGGCTAAACATGCCCAGGCTAAACATGGTTCTGTTAGCTCTTTCTGTCAAGGTCATGCTGACTAATAAAAGGCCAGAAGGAGCCTGGGTTTCACTTTCTCTTTCTGTCTCTCTTCCTTCTGGTGTGGTGTTCTGTATATAGTGTTAAGGTTTAGTCTTATTATATTTTAAGTTAAAGTCTGCTGCAACTGGATTTCTTATGGACAGTGCCAATCCTGAATGTATTGGATTTGTGACCATGATGCTCATGTGCCTTCAGTAGCAGCAAGGCTCTTCTGGATGAAATATTAATTGCCTCTGGTCTGTTTTGGGGGGAATCCTGCAACGTGTTTTAAGTTGTTACTCTGCTCACTATAGATTGGAATCTACCCTGGATCAATATTGAGTAGACTTTCAATGACAGAGGGGTCTTAGCAGAGGGATGGAGCACAGCTGTGACGGGAACAGCCCAACCAAATTTACACCCCAGACAATCTCCACTTTGACTGCCTCTCCATGATGTAAGAATGGATCTTCTTTACTCAACAAAGACCATTACCAGAAACAACATCGACGGATTTGTTTGACGGCCCACAGTACATGATGTGGCTCTTTGCTTTTTCAGCATCCAGAGTTGGACCCTTCCCTTTTTCTTCCAGATTCAGCTGATGGAACCAGTAAACGATATGGACACCAACCACGGTCTTGCCAGTCCCTGGACAAGGAGGAGGGGAAATAGCAGTGAGGGGCCTGCCGTTACAGAATCATAGAGTTGGAAGGGAAAACAAGGGTCATCTAGTCTAACCTCCTGCAATGATGGAATCTTTTGCCCAACATGGAGCTGGAACACACAACTCTTTGAGATGAAGAGTCTCATGCTTTACCGATTGAGCTACCAGCGCAGATATCCCTGACTTGGCGCTGGTTCTACTGGACTTCTAATGGGATTTTTAATGAGATATGTATAAACAAAGTCATGGAACAGTTGGGGCAGATTTAATATCAGCGACACCCCGACCCCCATCCCGCCAAGAATCAACTACGCACCCCCCCCCATGCTGTCAACTCACCTGGCGGGCCTTGGATGAGTGTGAAAGGCTTTCTCAAGGCCTCTGAAATGGCACAGTTCTGGCTCGGGTTGAGTTTCCGGAAGCTTCCAGGAAGATCAAAGCTTTTGAGTGCCCAGAACTTAGACTGCCTCACTGCTGTGTATTTTTAAAACAACAACAACAATGTAAAACACACATTCAAAACATCAATTGCATCAAATTTCGCCTGCGCTCAGTCATAAATCTGCTAAACCCCGCTTTTCGTTTTCTGATTTTAAAAAACGCGTGAAAATTTCACATTTAAATGGTATCACTCCTCCCTAAAGTATCACTCAACACTAAAGTATGAATCTTGAGGGCTTAGCATGTTATTCAATGCATTATTACATTATATTACAAGGTGTAATATAATGTGATATATTACTGTTGAAGGTGGTGGAAGGAGCTAACTGCAAAAAGTCACCAAGCAGGCATAGAGCAGGGTTTCCCAAACTTGGGTCTCCCGCTGTTTTTGGACTACAACTCCCATCATCCCTAGCTAGCAGGACCAGTGGTCTGGGATGGTGGGAACTGTAGTCCAAAAACAGCGGGAGACCCTGGTATAGAGCAGAAGTGGGCTCTTTAAACCCTTTGGGCTTTGTCCTGTAATGCGTTACTGAATAAAGTCTGACCAACTGCGAAATGGGTGTAAGCCTCTGTACTTGAATCCCCAGGAAAAATTTCTCCCACGCTGAGCAAATTTGTCCCCCACCCCTAGTTCCAAGTTGATGCCTCAAATTGGCAGCAAAATCCTGATCAGCGTGCATGCAATTGCACCTTGAATCTTGCAAGCCCTAACAAAAGCGTTAAAGATTATTACTATTTTGAGCACCTCAAAATAACAACTAATATGAAGGTTCTGGTGATATGCAAACTCATTTGTGTAGATAATCAACTGGTCAATCGGTTAAAAGGCACGTGACTCAATCAACCCTAGTTAATTATTGGAAAATATAGACAGTGACAATATTGGATTAGATTTCTTATGCAAACTTCAACATAAAAATCCCAGGGCGGTTACAACAATGTAAATATACAATGTTGAAATAATGTACAATCCAAATCATGGTTGCTTTTGGAGCATCAAAGCCTATTATGGTTGTTATAAAACACTATAGTTTGCTTCCACTTACGTTTTTCAGAGATTTCCTTGCCGAGGGCAATTTGCTGAGCAAGCTTAGTCGCGTGCTCCAGTTTCCAAATGGCGGCCTCCTTCCGGCTGCAGGAAAAGGAAGAAATGTTAAGGTTAAGGTTAAAGCCAATGAGAAGCAGGATGGCATGGAAGAAAAAAAAGGAAGTGGAGAGTCTGGAAAGGTTCCAGCTAGGGGTGGGAGAATGTGCTGATTTCTCGGTTTGTCATTTTTCTAATCTTGTACTGTACTTGTATTGTATACCTGAAGGAGCGTCTCTACCCCCATTGTTCTGCCCGGACACTGAGATCCAGTGCCGAGGGCCTTCTGGCGGTTCCCTCATTGCGAGAAGTGAGGTTACAGGGAACTAGACAGAGGGCCTTCTTGGTAGTGGCACCCGCCCTGTGGAATGCCCTCCCTTCAGATATGAAGGAAATAAGCAGCTATCCTATCTTTAAAAGACATCTGAAGGCAGCCCTGTTCAGGGAAGTGTTTAATATTTAACGCTGTATTGTTTTTAACACTTGATTGGGAGCTGCCCAGAGTGGCTGGGGAAACTCAGCCAGATGGGCGGGGTATAAATAATAAATTATTAATATATTATTATTATTATTTGGTTCCTCGCATTCCCTGCGTCAGTGTGTGATTTTAAAAGAGCTCTTTGTGAAAATACACCAGCAATTTAGTGTGAATTTCTCCAGATATACACATTTGTGTGTGCAATTTTTGCATAAAAGGCACCTTTCTGCAAACTTGCTTTTCTCTAAGAGCATGCATTCAAGAATGTTACCTTCACCAACGTATGCCCTTCTCATGCATGTGCTACTTTGCTGGCAAACAGCATTGCACAATAAGGAGAAGTGCAAATTTTGAAAGCTGTCAGTTCTCAAACTGTTCTGGAAACTGCTGATTTGTTAGGTCTGGCTTTAAGTGCCAATAAAACTGAGATCCTCCCTTGTGCCAATCTCTCCCTGTGTTAAAATAGCCATAGAATGGCCTTGGAAGTATAGCAGGAGAGGGCCAATGCTGCTTTTGCATAAAGAGAAAGAAGGAACAATCACCATATGTGGTGGAAATGTCTCAAAGTGGGGAGATTTTGCTTCATGGTCATTGGTGCCCATATGTGCTGCTCACCTTGGCAGTGAAGGCAAGGGAGCACCACCATGGAAACTGCACTCTCTTATAGCAAAAAACTGGAAATGGAGAAAAATTCCATCAATGAAAGAATGGCAAATTAAATTTTGTGAATATATAAATCTGGCAAGACTCACAGCATTCATAAGGGGACAATCGGACCAGAAATTATTAAAAGAATGGGGATGTGCTAAAGAGTATATGAAAAAACATTGTTCTGGAGTAAGTATATCAGTATGTAATGAATGATGCTTTACAGGGTTAAAGAAAAGGAAAAATGGTGTAAAAAAGTACAATGATGGAAGTAATCTACATTAGACACAATTTACTAAGAGCAAAAATTTTGAGGTCTTAGAACAAAGGAAGGAAGTCAATATGTGTATATGTATGTAATTAGATTAGATTAGAATGATGATATGGTTTTATTTGTAGATGTGTGTGTGTGTGTTGTTCTTTTTGTGTGTGTTCTGTTTTCTTCTTTTTTTCTTGTTTGCATGGTATTATTTTGGATTCAATGTTTGTTTTTTTGTTATAATTTTGCATTGAAATAAAAAAAAAATTAAAAAAGAAGAAAAGAAACTGCACTCTCCCGCCTTTGCTGCAAACCAGTTGTGCCCAATACTGGCAAGCTGTGTCCTTTGCTGGCCTAGTGCCCACCCCACATTTTGGACTACAATTCCCATCAGCTCGGCTGGAGCTGACGGGACTTGTAAACAACTGGACAGCACCAGGTTAGCAAAGACTGCTGCAGCGAGGCTCCTTATGGGGTCCCTGCCATGGGAGCATATTCACCCAGTGCTTTTCCAGCTGCACTGGCTCCCGGTGGAGTACAGGGTCAGATTTAAGGTGCTGGTTTTGACCTTTAAAGCCCTTCACGGCCTAGGACCCTCGTACCTACGGGACCGCCTCTCCAGTATGCCCCATGGAGGACCGTAAGGTCCATAAATAACAACACCCTAGTGGTCCCGGGCCCTAAGGAAGTTAGATTGGCTTCAACCAGAGGCAGGGCCTTTTCAACTCTGGCTCCGGCCTGGTGGAACGCTCTGCCTCATGAGACCAGGGCCCTGCAGGATCTGATTTCTTTCCGCAGGGCCTGTAAGACAGAGTTGTTCCGCCTGGCCTTTGGCTTAGAATCAGTCTGATTCCCTCCCCCTCTTTCTTTTTTCCTTTCTCCTCCTGTGATGAGGCTGCATTTTGTATTTTAATCTTGTTTTTTAAGTTGTATTTCAATCAACTTGTTTTTATTATTGGTTGTTAGCCGCCCTGAGCCCAGTCTCGGCTGGGGAAGGCGGGGTATAAATTTTATTATTATTATTATTACATTGTGAACTGTTGCCTACCCATATGACCCGCAATGATAAAAGTTCTTGAAACTCAACTGTAGAACAACCAAAATGGTTCGGAGCAATGGACTTACATATCAGGCAGCAACTTTGGAATCAGCTCCACGGTGAACCTTGACGTCTCCTGGGTGACCTCCACAGGGATCTTTTCCATGGACATAAAGTGGATGCTGAAACGCACCATCGTTGCACCTCGCTGGTCAGATTTCTCGTTGTCATCAAACTCGTCGGTCCGCCCGTGGGCCACCCAGGTGTACGTAGCAGGGTCGATGGTGAATTTGCCAGCTTCAGCGCTTCCCTTAGTCAAGCTGAGCTGCTGGAGGCCACGGCTGAGGGCTTCTGCATCATCCTGGGCCCCATCAGCTTTCAGGCCCGAGAGGCGGACGCAGAGGTAGCAGTGGCTGAGGTGCACTTCAATGGAGCACTCCTTCATGAACTCCTTGGTCAAGGAGAACGTCCCCAGGAGATGTCCTTTCTTTGACCTCTGCTTCTCCCAAAAGATCTTGACGTCGTGCAAGACGATGGAGTCGTTTTCTGCCACGGCGCAGGAGGCGGCTTCCATGTCGGAGATGGGCAGCCACACCTTGCGATAATCGGAGGGATCCTTGTAAACCTCCTTGGAGGCCAGAGTGGCGTATTTGGAGAAGCAGTCGATGGGCCTCTCAGAGTGCTGCAGACATACGTCGAAGCCTGGGACCACAGTCCACAGCTGCAAAGACGGCACCAGGAAGCCCCGCTGGATATCGGTGGTGAGCTGGAGGCACAAAACATCTCCGGCGCTGAGCTCCAGGGACAGTTCTACGTAGTGTGAGCACCTGCTTCTCTCCATCCGGCCCAGAGTCCTCAGCTGCGTGCTGTGGCCCTTCTCAACCAGGGAGATCATCTCCTCATAATCTTTGCTCTTGACAGCTGCGAGGATGTTGCGCCAGGCCTGCACGTTGAAGAGGGAGACACTCTTGTCCCACAGCACTGGTGACTTTGGTGTGCACTCCTTCAAGGTCACCACGGAGTAGATCCTCTTCTTCCACATCAGCCTCACGCTGTTCCGTTCTTCGATGAAGGCCGGTTGTGCCACCAGCTGAAGAGCTCTGTAGTTGACAAGCTGAGGGTCTCGAAGTGTCTCCTTGTTCAGAGGAAACATGATTCTGAAGTTCTTGGCCATCCCTTCCACGCACATCACAAAGGAAACCTTCTGTTGGGCTTGTTGCTTCAGCTGAGTCGCCATCTCCAGCGAGTGGGCCTTCTTCTCATAGGCGTTCGCCATGCTGTTTTTCCTGTTGAAATCGTGGCAGAGGAACTCAATGTCCTCTGAGGAGTACTGCACTGGCTTCTTTGAAATCACAGACAGGATGTGACGCTGGAGGATCAGGTCCATGTAGCGTCGGATGGGGGAAGTCGCCCAGGTGTAAGAGTCCACGTGCAAGGAATAGTGGCCCACTTTGGACTGAGGAGATGAATTGGAGCGAAGGAAAAATGAGCGGGACAGAAGCTTCCGGAACTCCATGTTCGCCGGGGCCAGCTTGGGATGGATGTCGTCCGTTGTAATAAGGTCAAGCATCTTGGGGACATCGCAAGCATCGGCAGCTGACTTGAGGTGGTCCCACAATGAAGTCAGGAGGGTAAACTTCCCGCTGGTCCCCACGTGGACCCCTGTGGCTGCAGCTCCCAGATGATGGGAGAGGTGGGTGGACAGAGGAATTATATCACGGTATTTGTCCCTCATCTGAGCCATCTGTTGTGGGTTGGGCTCCACCTGGCAGCGCAGAGGGGTTCGATCTCTGGTGGAAGCCTTGTTGGTGAGGAACTCGCCCACGGAACTGTTGAACATGATCATGAACTCCTCAACCATCTGGTGGGAAGACCTCTGGCCCAGAGGGCATTCCTCGTCCAGTTGATCATAATAACAGTCTTCATGAAGCCGGGACAGCCGATGTACGCGGGAGAAGTGGTACGCAACCGCAACACAATCCTCCAGGGTATCAAAGCGTAGGGATGGCGCCTCTGCCTTGTAGCTGTTCTTGATGATACCCTCTGCCTCCTCATAGGTCAGCTGCCGGTCTGAGCAGATTGTGGACACAGCAAAGGAGACATTCGCCATCTGGTCCGTCTTCTTATCCACCGTGACGAAGAGAGAGATCACAGGCCTATCTTTCTGCGGCAGGAGACTACAGAGGTCTTGGCTTAGCTGAGGCGGGAGCATGCAAACCGGCTCCTTTCCGGGAGCGTAATAGGTGGCTCCCCGGTTCTTCGCTTCCGTATCGAGAGCGCAGCCTTTGGGGATCACAGAAGCAACATCGGCAATGTGGACCCCTATCTCATATTTGTCACCCAGGTCTCGGACACTGATGGCATCGTCCAGATCCCTTGCACCTGGGGGGTCAACGGTGAAAGTGAGGTAAGCCCGAAGGTCTTTCCGGTTACCCTTTGTAGGAGAGAGCTTGCTAGAGGAGATCGTGGCCACCTCTTTGTTCACTGAGGGTGGGTGTTTGCTCTTGAGGCAGTATTCTGTGTCAAGGATACGCAACCCTTCCTCTAGGGTCTTAGCCAGAGGAAGAACCTCCGTAATAATCCCTAAGGGGAAGTAAAAGCCGTTCCGCCAATTCAGGACTTGGACCACAAAGAGGGAGTTCCTCCTCAGTTCTTGGGTTATCTTCTTGCGGGTCTTCAGCTTGATCTTGCCCCCTTGATCCACCCTGCGGATGGGAATGACATTGGGTTCATCTCTCAGCCCAGGGACGAAGATTTTGGTGACAGTCTGGTCAATGGGGACCATGACGCGGGGATCGAACTCGTCCATCATGCAGGTGAAGATGCGGTCCCGCTCAGCCTTCTTCAGAACCCCCACCACTTTCCCACGGAGACTTCCCTCGCCACGGGCTGGGCTGGGCTGCAGGATCTCCACCAAGACCTGGTCCCCAGTGAAGCCCATCCCACAGTGAACCCGGCCTTTGATGTGGATGTTCAAGGGGGGGACGTCGTCCAGAGTGAAGGCAGACGCTCGGTCAAATTGCTCCTTGATGAGCTCGCATCGCTTGTACATGTTCGGGTTCATGCGCAGACACTCCTGCATGGTTTGCAGGTGGAAGCTGACGTACTCCTGCCTGCTGCTTTGGACGGTGGCCACCTCGGACTTCACGTTCATCAGCCCTTCGTCAGAGACCGTCACCACCATGTCTTTGCTCTCGTCCAGGAGCTCCTGCAGTATGGGGTCGTCGACGTTCAAGCTCTCGGCATCCGACAGCCAGGATTCGGTGTCGCTGCCCTCTTCCTCGAGCTGGGGGCTCCCCCTGTTCCAGCTGGCCCGGTCGCACACCGCCTGCCTTATCTCCTCCAGCGTCAAGGTCTCAGGAGTCACGGTCTTCTTGTCAATGCACTCCTTGAGAAAGCCTTTCCAGACTTTGCTGCACTGCCCAAAGGAACACAAAGCCACTGCGTCCCCCACGACAACGACCTGGGACTGGGCCCTCGTCATGACGGTGTTCAGCATCCGAGCATCGTTGAAGAATTCCAGGTTGGAGCAGTTGACGTGGCAGAGGCTCTCCCTGGTGTGAACGGTGCTGATGATGATAACGCGGAACTCCCTCCCTGTTTCAAAAACAAGACAGAATTGCAAGGAAATGGGAAGGGATGCGGCTTCCAAATGGAGACCATGAAGCAGAGGTAGATACAGTCAAGAGTCCCTCAAACGGGATCCAGATTTGCCAAAATCTGATCATGGAGGGAAAGGCTAAAGGTGGGAACTGAGAGGTGGTCTGAAACATATAATTCGATCCAACCAAGTCCAATGCAACCTAGACTTGTATCGCAACGAAGCCCTACTCACAGGATTTCCATTGATTTCAGCAGGACTTAGCTGGATCGAGAACATTGGGTTCACATAGCTCAGTGATGTCTACTCGACTGGCAGTGGCTCTCCAGGGTTTCTGGAGGGGGACGGAAGCTGCTCCAGCCCTACTTGAAGGCACCAACCAGGGTTTTAATCTGGGACATGCAAAATGGGATGCTCTGTAACCAAGCTAAGACCTAGGAGAACAGGCCTTAGACCAAGTCAGGTCAATGGTCCATTTAGCAGAGCATTGTCTACATTGAAAGGCAGTGGTGAATGGGTGCTCTGTCACTGAGCTCTGGCCTTGTGACAGGGAGTGGCTGCTTGGAAAGGGTTATGGGGGATAGCGTCCTTATTTCTCATAAGCTGTGGTTCCTTCTTTGGCTTCAAGTACACCTGGCAGCTAGGCAAGTACCAACCTGGCAGATTCTCGTAGCCCTCCACCACCACATCCCGCAGGTGCTTCTTCCTCAGCTCCTGCCTTATTGCTTTCACCTGGTGAAAATAAAGAGGAGCCGGTCAGTTCACCAACAGGCACGCGGCTTTAACAAGGCTGGTTGCGTCCTTCTGCAGCAAGGCTCCCTTGCACAAGGGATGTATGTTTTTTGCCATTACGGGTCCAGCTGCATTTCTGCCTCTCATGTAGCTGTTGGAATCATGTCAAGAGAGTGGGGAGTTGGCAATGTTTGCTATTGATTGATTGCTTCAAAGGAGTTCTAAACTGATTGCACAGTAAAATATCAGAGCAGTGCATGGGGAACCAAAATTAAACAAGCGACACAGAACATAATCACAGTTAAAATAACAGGACAATGCCCAAAGAGAATCAGTGGGCAATAATTAAAAATGTTGTTGAGAATTGGCTTGGGCAAATAAAAAGGTCTTAACAGGAGCACTTGTAATTAGCAGTCTCCATATCGATGTTTGGGATAGTTATCCTCATCTTGCTGGCTACTCTTGGGTAGGATGGAACTTTGCTCTCACCTGCAATATTTTCCCAATTTATTTTGCATGTGGTTATTTTGCATGCTTGCAAGATTTGGCTTTGGAGAGCTTTAGCTTTGGTCTTGCTGCATACAAACCTCCTGGCTTATAAAGCAAGCATTTTTTGGTTTTTTTAAATGTCTTGGTGACCAGGCAATAAAGTTCCCATCATTCCTGACCACTGGTCCTGTTAGCTAGGGATCATGGGAGTTGTAGGCGAAAACTTCTGGAGGGCCGAAAGTTGGGTATGTCTGGTGTAAATGTTATATGTAAAAAAATTATAATAATACAAAATGTCGCTCCTCCTGTCACTGAGCACATAATAAATAATAATAATAATAATACAGTCATACCTCATGTTATGTTTGCTTCAGGTTGAGCGTTTTCAGGTTGCATCCTGTGGCAACCCGGAAGTACTGGAAAGGATTACCTCCGGGTTTTGCCGCTCGCGCATGCGCAGATGCAAAAAAGGATGTCACACACATGCGCAGAAGCAGCGAGTCGCGACCCGCGCAGACGGGGGATGCATTTCTTTCAGGTTGCGAACGGGCCTCCGGAACGGATCCCATTCGCAACCAGAGGTACCACTGTAATACCTTTATTGTCAATGTACAACCTGTGTACAGTGGTGCCCCGCAAGACGAATGCCTCGCAAGACGGAAAACCCGCTAGACGAAAGGGTTTTCCGTTTTGGAGGTGCTTCGCAGGACGAATTTCTCTATGGACTTGCTTCGCAAGACGAAAATGTCTTGCGATTCCTGGGGGTTTTTTTTCGCTCCCCACCCCCTTTTTCTAAGGCACTAAACTGCTAATAGCCTTTTAGCAGCTAATCCGCTAATCCCTTAAGCCTTTAATTGCCGCTAATTGCCGCTAAACCGCTAATAGCGCTAGTCCGCTAATAGGGTTGGTTCGCAAGACAAAAAAACCACTAGACGAAGAGACTCACGGAACGGATTCTTTTCGTCTTGCGAGGCACCACTGTACAATGAAATTAACCGAGCCTCCCCCCTACACACAAACACTCAATCCATTTGCACTCTGTGTGCTTGCCGCACAACACACCAACCCCAAAAGTCAGTTGCACTATATTATTTTCCGTTCAGCAGCCTAACAGCCCACGGATCGAAACTGTTTTTTAGCCTGTTAGTATGACTGATTACGCACAGTCCCAACCACACAGTAACCTCATGACGCACCTGGATCCCATAGGAGACCACGCATATCCTCCTGAAGTCCCGCTCTCCCCATTGATCCGGCCACCTCTGGGCCATCTCTTCCACCTTCTCCACCACCTGCCCGATCTCTGAGGCGTTGCGCCAAGAGCTGACGGTGGAATCCCACTCGGCGGAACCGGCGACATGGCAGAACATGAGCGGGTGGAACTCGGGGTGCGGAGGGATGTTCCCCATGGCGCGGATGGCGTCCCCTTTCCCAACGTAGAAGTGCCTGGAGACGAAGTCGATGATGCTCGCCGCGGAGCGGTAGTTCTCGTTGAAGATGACCCTGCTCTTCAAGGCCACCTCGTGCTTCTCCTTCTGGTAGTACTGGAAGAGGCGGTTCAGCAGCGTGTGGTCGGCCGACTGCTCCCCGGCCTGCAGGCAGAAGAGTTTGGGGGTCGTCTGCATGTGGTCCCCCGCGAGGATGATGCGGGTCTCGAAGGTGGCCAGGGAGAGGGGGACCAGGGCCTCGCACTCCAGCATCTGGGCAGCTTCGTCGATCAGGATGTGGCTGAAATAGCCAGGGGTCAGCCCAAGCTCCCGGGGCTGCATGGCGGTGGTGACGATGATCCTGTGCCGATCCAGTTCTTCCTTTGTGGGGAGGCGGAAGGAGTCTCGGTTCTGGGAGAAGCAGCAGTAGAGCTTCGCGGTGGGGTCTATCATATGGATCTTACGTTTGATGTACACGGCCCTTAACGGGACGGCCTCGGGGTGCCCGGATGTCACGTAATCGTGGAAATACTCGCGGATGTATATATCGGCGGCACTGGGGAAATAAGATGGGTTTACTGCAACCATTTAAAAACACAGAGCTTGTAACAAATCAGACCGTTGCTCCATGCAGCTCCATGCTGTCTACACAGACTGGCAGCAGCTGTGCAGGATTTTGAGCAGGAGTAACTCCTCACAGAGATGCCAGCAGGGATTGAACCTTTTGCTTCCAATGCAGACACTCTCCATGTGACAGCCCTTTAGGTAAAGGTAAAGGGACCCCTGACCATTAGGTCCAGTCGTAGCCAACTCTGGGGTTGTGGCGCTCATCTCGCTTTACTGGCCGAGGGAGCCGGCATACAGCTTCTGGGTCACGTGGCCAGCATGACTAAGCCGCTTCTAGCGAACCAGAGCAGCACACGGAAACGCCGTTTACCTTTCCACCGGAGTGGTACCTATTTATCTACTTGCACCTGACGTGCTTTCAAACTGCTAGGTTGGCAGGAGCAGGGACCGAGCAACAGGAGCTCACCCCGTCGTGGGGATTCGAACCATCAACCTTCTGATCAGCAAGTCCTAGGCTCTGTGATTTAACCCACAGCACCACCCACGTCCCTTTAGACTTTACCTATGCATGGTGTGGATCTTATATCAGTGTTATGAGAGTGTGAGCAACACATTTCTCTCTCCCCTTTCTCCACAACATGCAGAACTGCAATGGTAACCAGAAGGCTGGAGTTTGGAGCCCAGCCAGGGCTGGCTGTGGGCAGGATCCTTGCATTGCTGGGGGTTTGACTAGATGACCCTTGGGATCCCTTCCACCTCTGCCACGCTATGATAATATCAAGCAGGTAAAGGAACTACAAACATGAATCTACAATCTATGAAACTCGAAGCTACAAACATGAATCTGACCAAACTGCGGGAGGCAGTGGAAGACAGGAGTGCCTGGCGTGCTCTGGTGCATGGGGTCACAAAGAGGCGGACACGACTGAACGACTAAACAACAACAAAAGGAACTAAAAAATGCTTCTGAAACGTTGTCACATGGAGGATGGAGCAAGCTTGTTTTCTCCTGCTCCAGAGGCCCTTAGGGCCTGAAGCAGAAGCACTGACTCTCCTTCCTTGGAGGTTTTTAAGCAGTGCTTGGATGGCCCTCGGCCATGGATCATCCAGCTGAGATTCCTGCATTGCAGGGGGTTGGACTAGATGACCCTCAGGGTCCCTTCCAACTCTACAATTCTATGCTGATATGTTTTAAAGAGCTTCCAATGTGCCTTTAAAGCACATTAAAAAGGTAAAGGGATCTGATTCCCTGAATTCTCCTGTGGTTTCCACCCCTTGGTATTCAGAAGCAAAGCCATCTCCTCTCCAAGGACCCAACTCACCTGTTGGTGTGGGTGCAAATCAGGACACGGGTCTTTGGCTGTTTGATGATCTCCAAGGTGGCCATGGCCAAGGTGTAGGTCTTCCCGGTCCCGAACGGCCCGTAGATCAAGAGAGGCGGCACCTGCCGGACTCCAGCCGCCTGCCCGGTGATGAAGGAGATGGCTTGGCTCTGCTTCTTGTTCGCCCTCTGCAGGAGAACCTGACCGAGGGGTCGTGGGATGGAGCAGGCCGCGACGTCGGGGAAGACAAGCTTCTCGTCCTTCAGCTGGTCCACGGCCCAGTGCCACTGCCGGAACTGGAGCTGGTCAATCTGGAACTGGACCTCCACCTTGAGAGACATTTCTGCTTGGAGACCCAGCTCGACGCAGCAGCGCTTGGGCAGGAGAAGCCAGATGCTCTTCTCGGCCTTCATCTCAACGGAGACCTCAAAGACGCGGTTGTTGGCCGGAGGGTCCGGGGCCAGAAAGGCAGTTTTGACCAAGCGGTAGAGGAGGTAGCCTTCTTCGGAGTCCGGGGTCAGGGAGTAAGGGGTGGGGAGGTGGGCAAAGAGCTCTCCTGGGGGTGCACATTTTATCCCCATGGAAAGGGTCTCCATCATCTGCTGAAGGGAGATGGTCACTTGGAAGTTGAGCCTGTATATCAGAACAAGAAGGGGGATCAAAAAGTAGGGAAAGAGGTTGGGAAGAAGGGGAGGAGGCAAGAGGGGCAAAGAGGCATGAATTTAAAATCTTGAATGATCAAAGCTAAATGCATGCTAAATAGTAATAATAATAAACAGGTAGACTGCGATCGACAGGTCGACCCCCGGTTGTCAGAAGTTGATCACAGGCTCATTTTTGTCTGCGGGTAAAAAGGGACGTGGATGGCACTGTGGGTTAAACCACAGAGCCTAGGGCTTGACGATCAGAAGGTCGGCGGTTCGAATCCCCACGACGGGGTGAGCTCTCGTTTCTCAGTCCCTGCGCCTGCCAACCTAGCAGTTCGAAAGCACGTCAAAGTGCAAGTAGATAAATAGGTACCACTCGGGTGGGAAGGTAAACAGTGTTTCCGTGCACTGCTCTGGTTTGCCAGAAGCGACTTAGTCATGCTGCCCACATGACCCGGAAGTTGTACGCCGGGTCCTTTGGCCAATAAAGAGAGATGAGCGCGGCAACCCCAGAGTCGGCCACGACTGGACCTAACGGTCAGGGGTCCCTTTACCTTTACCTAAAAAGGAGCATTTGGTCCCCCTCCCTCTTTCCTTTATCTGTGTACAATTTGAAGAGCGGAAGGCGGAGTCTCCGCTGGCACTATGACTTATTGTTTATCTAACCCACCCACCCACCACGCCAAAAAATGGGTAGATCACTCCCACTTTTTTATTCTGTGAGTAGATCACAGTCTCTTGGGAGTTGGACATCCCTGTATTACATCATCTCCTAGAGACAACAACCCTGTATTATTATCCCCATAATGCAGAAGGGAAAGCTGAGGCTAAAAAAGCAAGCCGCACGCCTCAGGCCACCTTGGCCTCACTCACTTGGCGATCAGGGCTTCCTGCGCCTCTTCCTCCCTGAACAGGAAGTTGTGCATCTGCTCGCGGTAGTTCAGGCGGGCGATGGGCTTGCCCTGGGCGCCACGCTGGAAGTCCAGGGAGAGGGACGGGGCCTTGTACTTGGCCAGCAGCTCCAGCTCCTGCCCGGTGCGCTCCACGCTGGGCACCACCACCCGGTTGCCGCTGTGCCACCGCTCAAAGTCCACGAAGCGGCTGCTCTGCCCCGCGGACGACGGGTCCACTTGCCAGGGGGCCTCCCTCTGCCCCACCCGGGCCTGCAGCTTCCGGAGCAGGACCGGGCGCGCGCCAAAGTCGAAAACCAGCCACTGCTCGTAGACACCGAAGGTCTGGCACTCCAGGCACACCTCCACCTCCGTCGCCGGCGGAGACACCCGTACGGCCTTGAATCTTTCTCCCGAGGCGTAGGTGAGACCTCGCTTGAGCCCGCTCCCTGCCAGGTAGAAGGCAGCGCCAGGAACACGCTTCAGCAGGGCCACATGCACCAGCGGCTTCTGAAATTGGAAGGCGGCCATGTTATCTCACGTCACATAATAATAATAATAATCATCATCATCATCATCATTTATACCCCGCCCATCTGGCTGGGCTTCCCCAGCCACTCTGGGCAGCTTCCAACCAAATATTAAAATACAATAATACATCAAACATTAAAAGCTTCCCTAAACAGGGCTGCCTTCAGATGTCTTCTAAAAGTCTGTTCTCTTTGACATCTGGTGGGAGGGCATTCCACAGGGCGGGCGCCACTACCGAGAAGGCCCTCTGCCTGGTTCCCTGTAACCTCATTTATTGCAGGGAGGGAACCACCAGAAGGCCCTCAGAGCTGGACCTCAGTGTCCGGGCAGAACGATGGGGGTGGAGATGCTCCTTCAGGTATACTGGACTGAGGCTGTTTAGGGCTTTAAAGGTCAGCACCAACACTTTGAATTGTGTTCGGAAACGTACTGGGAGCCAGAGTAGGTCTTTCAAGACCGGTGTTATGCGGTCTTGGTGGCCACTCCCAGTCACCAGTCTAGCTGCCACATTCTGGATTAGTTGTAGTTTCTGGGTCACCTTCAAAGGTAGCCCCACGTAGAGCACATTGCAGTAGTCCAAGCGGGAGATAACCAGAGCATGCACCACTGTATGCCTGTAAGCCAGAGCTATTCTGCCTGGCCTTTAATTTGAATTCAGCCTGGTCTTTTATTTCCTTTCTCTTCCCTCCCCCTCCCCTTTTTATGAAGATCACTCTCTCTGAGACCCCACAGCTAATTTTCCCCTGGCCGCCTCGCTGGCCCAAGTAGGACCAATTCAGCCAGCTAGCCCCTGGGGATTATCTAATGCTTATTTCCCCTAAACTGATTTCTGAATTTTGGATTTTATTGTTATTCATGTTTTCACATTGTATTTCATGCTGCTTTTACAATTAAGTGTTTTAAATTTGTTGTTAGCCTCCCTGCGCCTGGTATTTGAACCGGGAAGGGCGCAGTATAAATAAAAAATTATTATTATTATTATTATTATTATTATCTGGCACTGACTCCCACCTGCAGAATGGGGTGGTTTAATCCAGCCCTATCTTCCTAAAGTAAGGATACGAGACTCCCTCCTTCAACATCTCTAGGATTTATTTTGTCTTCTCAAGCTTACCTTGGAATGAACAGTGAAAACCCATCGATAGCGCATCTTCTTGTCCTCCGACTGCACGCGCAGAGGTTGCGGACAGGTGACCTTAACGCCGTCAACATCCTCGGAAATCTGGTGAGAGAGGCAACCAGATGAGCCAAGCGGCCAGTAGCCAACAGCCTGGCCAGGGGAGATGGGAGCCTTCCCCCTTTTCGTCACTGTTCAGAGAAAAGATACCTCTGGGACTACTTATAGAAATTTATTAAAACAAGAGGGAGGAGAGCATGAATTAAAAGAATTTAAGGAATTATCAGGGAAATAAACAACACGGTTACAATATCGTCATTTGAATGAGGTATTTAAAAAAGATAGGATATGAGGGTTTGGGGAACCAATATCACAACTGGAGACAGAACTGTTGGAATGTAATGTAAAAGTGCTGTCTAAAATGTCTAAAATATTATTGGAATGGGAGACAAAGGATGAGCAAGTAAAATCCTCAGTGATACATTGGGCAAAAGATATTGGTCACAATACAGACATGGAGGCATGGGAGCGATTATGTGTAATATAAAATTTACAGCATGTTATGGTCTAAGAGAAAATGATATGAAAATAATATATTGTTGGTTTCTAACACCGAATAAACTGGCAAAAAATGTATAAATCTAAATCAAGTAAGTGTTGGAAATGTAAAGAGAAAGAAGGTTCTTTTTATCATATGTGGTGGTCTTGTAGTAAGGTTAAAGCTTACTGGGAAATGAATTAAAAGGATTAAAATAACCTTTGCAAAAAACAAACAAACCCAGAAGCTTTTCTTTTGGGAATTATAGGGACAGAACTACCTAAATGTGGACTCCAGCGGCAAGAATGTTACTTGCTCAAAAATGGAAAAGCAGAAGTCCCAGCAAAGGAGGAATGGATACCAAAACTTATGGAATATGCAGAAATGGTGAAACTTACGATTAAGACTTCGTTGTGGCTTTCCTGGTATTCAGCAAGAAGCCGGTCCTGATACGAAAGGAGGCCATACTGCTTGGCGGTCCGCTTGTTCTTCTCAGAGACCTTTGCCCGCTGAATCCACTCTTCCAGCTCCTGGGCAGAATGGGCGTAGATGCAGTCCTCTCCGTATTCACAGACATCGACTCTGCAGGAAGACACCAACCCAGAGACAGCAGTTGACTTAAATGGGATAAAGGAATCAAGACAGGTGCTTTTGGCACAGCCACGCCCCTTCAATTTGCATAGCCACGCCCAGGGGCGCCAAAAAATCATAGGTGGCTGGATCACCTTTTGAGTGATGCAAAGGGGGAATGGGAACTGATCTGCAAACTGTTCTGGGTAATCTGAGTTAAATCCATCATTCAGTCCGGACGCTGAGGTCCAGCTCTGAGGGCCTTCTGGTAGTTCCCTCCCTGCGAGAAGTGAGGTTACAGGGAACCAGGCAGAGGGCCTTCTCAGTGGTGGCACCCTCCCTGTGGAACTCCCTCCCATCAGATGTCAAGGAAATAAAGAACTATCTGACCTTTAGAAGACATCTGAAGGCAGCCCTGCTTAGGGAAGTGTTTAAAGTTTGAAGTTTTATTCTGTTTTTAGTGTTCTGTTGGGAGATGCCCAGAGTGGCTGGGCGTAGTATAAATAAATTATTATTATTATTATTATTATTATTATTATTATTATTATTTACACTCTGGCTTTTTCCCTGACAGAGCATCAAGGTGGTTTACAGTTAAAATAATTACCGCTAAAAACAAAAAACCCATCATTAATAAACAATTAAATATGTATGCATGCTGAGATTCAGGGGCTTGGACTATATAAGGAGCCTTGGGGTCCTTTCCAACTCAACAATTCTATGGTTCTACGCATGTCATACATATAAGTGCAATAACGCCAGCCATTTTATTAAAAAGCAGTCAGACCCCCCCCCCAAGCCACTTAGAACAAGAAAGTCATCACCTGCCATCGGAAGGACAAGGAGGGGAGCCAGTCTGGTTTCTCAGGGTGGGAGGAGTTCCAAAGTTTGGGAGCAGCCACCGAGAAGGCCCTGTCCTCCGTCTCCACCAAACATGCCTTATTGCAATAATCTAATTGGGATGTAACTTTTAACCGCGCAAATGCACTCCTGGCCGCCAGAGAGACCCGGGCCCAGGAAAGAATAACCGCAGCGCTTACCTTTTGCAAAGGGCGAAAGCCGTCAGGCCGTAGGGAGGGGCGCGGTGAGCCCACTCGGTCACGGTGTCTGTGGCAATCAGCTGGGTGTGCTCCACAGAGGAGCAGTGGTTCTCAAAGGACTCCTGGGAGCTGCAGGTCACCAGGCAGACTCTGCAGTAGAACTGCACGCTGGGCTGCAAGGCCTCCTCGCCCGGCTTGCTCTCCACCCCTGGCAGATGGAGGAGATCTCTGCGCTCCAAGCCTCGGTTCGCCTCCGCCTCCCAGACGGCCTGCTCCACCTCGCTGTGGGAGTAGTTGCACCGGTGAACAGTGTGGCGGCAAGGTTTGCCGGCGGAGACGTATCTGCAGTGGCTGAACTTCTTCAAGCCTCCTGGGCAGGGCCGGACTTCCGTGTACTGCTCCTTCTTCTTGCCGTCGGAGATCACGTGGACCAAAAGGGATCCCCAGTGCCCCTGGCAAGCTGGCGCCGAGTCCTTAACAGAGATCCTCTGTGGGGTCTGGTAAAAGCAGACCCGGCAGATCTCCTGGAAACGGCCCCCGAACTCGCTCCGGATTTCCTCCGAGATGCTGAGAGCCGGAGGTTTGGAAAGGCCGTTGGCGGAGCTGCCGACCTGTGCCTGCTGCACCAGCCTCTTCAGGGCCCGCCTTTCCATGTTGTTGGCGCGCTCAAACGTCCACACTAACACCTCCTCCCAGCTCCAAGCGAAGGTGCAGCGGTTGCGGTGCTTGGTGCAACCCAAGCCGGCGATGTAATACCGGCAGACGTCGTAGTGCGTGGGGTTTGGGAAGCTTGGCCGCCGGTCTACCTTTCGCCACAGCTTCCCCCGTTTGCCTCTGCGCCGGCCCAGGAGAATCTCCATCATGCAGCGGTGCGCCACCTCCTTCAACCTGTAGGTGCTCTCGTTCTCCTGCTGGGCACATTTTGAGCAGGCCAAGTGCAAGGTCAGTTGCTGCTGGAGACCGTCCAGCGGTGTTGCAACCGCCCCGTTCAACAGGGGCATCTTTTGAAAAGGTCCTATGAGCTCAGTCAGCAGAGAACAATCGGTTCTGTGAGATGTCGATCCAAGGCAGCTATGGATGCCCAGTGAAGGGTAGCTCCCGTCGCAGCTCTCAAAACGCCTAAGAATTAAGAACAAGAGGAGAATAAGGAATCTGCCTTGCAAGTCCACCCTTCTTTTTAATAAGGAATTGGTGTTTTATTCAGAACTGTTTCCAAAAGTCCACAAGAAGCCCTAAACAGCCTCAGGGATAGAGTACCTCCACCCCCATCGTTCAGCCCAGACACGGAGGTCCAGCTCCGAGGGGAAGTGAAGCTACAGGGAATGGGGCAGAGGGCCTTCTCGGTGGTGGCACCTGCCCTGAGTAATGCCCTCCTGTCAGATGTCAAGGAAATAAACAGTCAGATGGGTGGGGTATAAGTATGTTGTTGTTGTTCATAGAATCATAGAACGGTAGAGTTGGAAGGAACCCTGGGGGTCATCCAGTCCAACCCCTGCAATGCAGGAATCTTAACAAAAGCATCCATGACAGATGACCATCCACCCTCTGCTTAAAAGCTTCCAAGGAGAGCCCACCACCTCTCAAGGAAGTCCATTCCACTGTCAAACAGCTCTTACTGTCAGAAAGTTCTTCCTGATCTTCAGTCAGAATCTCTTTTGTTACTTGAAGCCATCAGTTCGAGTCCTACCCTTCAGAGGAGGAGAACAGAAGGCCAGACAAGATGGGCTCTCTTAGGCCTAATCCAGAAGTCAGGCCCTTATGCCCTTATTTGTTTTCCTTCTGTTTTGCAAGCAACTTTAATTTCCCTAGATAGCAAAGCTGGGTAGCAGTTCTTTCAAATATAGTGGACGCTTGGGTTGCAAACATGATCCGTGTGGGATGCACGTTCGCAACCCACATCTGCACACGCTGCGATTTGGTGCTTCTGCGCATGCACAAAGCACAATTTAGCGTTTCTGCTCATGCGCAACTGCTGAAACCCAGAAGTAACCCGTTCCAGTACTTCCAGGTTTCAGTGGTCTGTAACCCCAAAAAACGCAACCTGAAGCAGCTGTAACCTGAGGTATGACTGTATTTTAATGGATGTACTGAGAATGGCCAGCAGTGGATTGGAGGGGTAGAATTTAACAAACCTCGTTTATGGACTACAGATTCATCCAAAGGCACCTTTAAGGGGTAGGCAGCACACAATACGACGCAGTACCTTCTCTCTGTCTGTCTCTCTCTCTCTCTCTCATCTTGCCAAGTACAATATCGGGATCACTGCTGTGACCGAAAATCCTCTCCTAAACCTTCCTTGCCCCCAAACCTGGCTGACTTCCATGGGCTTCTCGGAACCTTGCTCCACCAGGCACTGGTTTCTCTGCCAACTGCGTTGCACCAGATCATCAGAGCCACGTCCTGCTTGCAGCAAAACAGGAACCAGCTCTCCCAGCCCTCTTCCTCCCTATACATCGCCCTAAGCCAGCAATGCTGATTTGCTCCATTGTGCTAACAGACTAGTGTTAGAAGCTCAGGTATAGAAACCGGGTGCCAAATGGCTCCTTAAACAAAAGGTTACAGTCGCCAAAACGGAATGTCTAGTGGCCATTTTGGGACACGGTGGCTCTAAAAGTCTTATTTTTCAAAGGATGGGCTGGCTGTGAGTGATTATCAGTTAAACATCTGGCTAGTTCAGGTGACAACCGTGAGCTACCTTAAGAACTTTGAGAACTCAAAGAAGAAAGGGCATTTGATCCAGGGATAGTCCACATGTCTATCAGCCTATTCCGACCTCTTTTCCTTAATGGTGCCTGCTCCTGCTCAGGCTGAACGGAAAAGGCATTTTGGTACCTGAAATTCAACAGGATGGGATCTTAGTGTATGGAAACAGTGAGAAATAATGATCTCCAGACGGTGGAGATGTCAGGCACTGTCCTGGGGCCAGGCATCTTCACTTGGTGGCCAGTGCTTGATAAAGGTAAAGGTAAAGGGACCCCTGACCATTAGGTCCAGTCGTGGCCGACTCTGGGCTTGTGGCGCACATTTCGCTTTACTGGCCGAGGGAGCTGGCGTACAGCTTCCACCGGAGCGGTACCTATTTATCTACTTGCACTTTGACGTGCTTTCGAACTGCTAGGTTGGCAGGAGCAGGGACCGAGCAACGGGAGGTCACCCCATCGCAGGGATTCAAACCGCCGACCTTCTGATCAGCATGTCCTAGGCTCTGGGGTTTAACCCACAGCTGCAAAATGGGCCTGGCACCTGGCTAATTTCGAATACTGCAACAGAGATATTTGCGCTGGAGAGACCAAGGACTTAATTTGGACTTTCTGTGTGCCAAACACAATGGTTCTGCCCTCTCCAGATGTTACGGACTACAGCTCTCGTGAGCCTCAGCCAGCAAAGCTAAACTTTCCACTTCTCCTCCAGCAAACCATGGGATGTAAGCCAAGAACAAGCCATGATTCCCAATTCAGACATAACGCTAAGCCATGTCAGGGAAAGCAAAATGTCACTTAGAGAAAGATCTGAGATATTTTCCTTGAAGGCTGGATTTCATAGAATAGAATCATAGAGTTGGAATAGACCACAAGGGCCTATTGGCAGCAAATTCCACTGTCGAACAGCTCTTACTGTCAGGAAGTTCTTCCTAATGTTTAGGTGGAATCTTCTTTCTTGTAGTTTGGATCCATTGCTCCGTGTCCGCTTCTCTGGAGCAGCAGAAAACAACCTTTCTCCCTCCTTCTCTATGTGACATCCTTTTATATATTTGAACATGGCTATCATATCACCCCTTAACCTCCTCTTCTCCAGGCTAAACATGCCCAGCTCCCTTAGCCGTTCCTCATAAGGCATCGTTTCCAGGCCTTTGACCATTTTGGTTGCCCTCCTCTGGACACGTTCCAGTTTGTCAGTGTCCTTCTTGAACTGTGGTGCCCAGAACTGGACACAGTACTCCAGGTGAGGTCTGACCAGAGCAGAATTGTTTTATTTGATGTTTCAATGTGTTGCAAACCGCTTTGAGGTTTTCCTCTTCAAAATCTAAAGCGGTATAGAAACAACAACAACCAACTTTATGGGGGGAATGGCACCTAAAAACTCTTGTTGTGGCGACTGTAACTTCACTTAAAGTGCCATTTGGCAATTCGCTTATAAAGTAATACCTCCGCGAACATCTGCCTTGTCTAGCGTCCATTCCAGCGAACGTCCGAGCAAACCCGGAAGTACCAGAACGGGCTGCTTCCGGGTTTGCCACTCATGCATGCACAGAAGTGCTAACCGCTCCGCGCACATGCGCAGACAAGGCGCTTTGCCCTGCGTCTGTTTCGGCTAGCAGTTGGGGCTCCGGAACGGATCCCAGTCGCAAAACAAGGTACGACTGTACAGTGGTACCTCGGGTTACATACGCTTCAGGTTACAGACTCCGCTAACCCAGAAATAGTGCTTCAGGTTAAGAACTTTGCTTCAGGATGAGAACAGAAATTGTGCTCCGGGGGCGCGGCGGCAGCAGGAGGCCCCATTAGCTAAAGTGGTGCTTCAGGTTAAGAACAGTTTCAGGTTAAGTACGGACTTCCAGAATGAATTAAGTACTTAACCCGAGGTACCACTGTATACCCGAGTTTCTAACACTGTTTGCCCCGGGGAGAAGGATGGCTGGTTGGGGAGGATGAACAAAGTCAAGGAGACTACGCAGCGTGAGTGTTGGAGCTGCATCAGCAGATGTGAGCCTGAAGGAATGACTATCGGTCGAGTCATTCTCAAAACCGAAAGGGAAATGTCTCCAGCAAGCAAAATAAAAAAAAATTAAACAAATAGGGAGTCCCAAGAGAAGCCCTTGAAAGTTAAAATGCAGAATCTGTGAGTCACTGGCAGCTTGACCCAGAAACTGGGTGGGGCAAGACCACAACATCATTTGTTTGCAGAGATACAGGCGATGCGAGATGAGATTTGCTCTCCAGCTGGGCAAACAGTCACTCCCAGCATCGCTCGCTCTGACAAATGCAAAGCACTCTTTTGAGGTCCTCTGAGAACTGGACAAAAACTAAAAACAAAGGTGGACATCCGCATCTGCTTGGCACTGGGGCACCCCCAATGCAAAGGAAACACACACACCCCATGCTAGAGAACCACAAAACCATGGATTGCCAACGTGGCACTCTTGGCTGCTCATGTGCTTTCACAGGCAGTGCTAGAAACTCAGACATAAAAGCTAATCGCCAAACGCCACCTTATAATAATTGTTTTTCAGTTCATTTCTATACCGCTTTATATTTTAAAGAGGGGGGAATATCACAGTGGTTTGCAACACATTAAAACATCACATAAAACAATCCAGAATAACAGAAATGCAAGGGGAAAATTTCAGATCTTTCTCTAAGTGACATTTTGCTTTCCCCATGTTTATTTACCTACTCAGTTTATAGAGTTGCCCCCCTAGCAGGAGGACTCTAGCAGTGTGGTTAGTGTGTTGGACTAGGGCCTGGGAGATCTGGGTTCAAATTCCCAGGAAGCTGACTGGGTGACCTTGGAGTCAGATGCAGCCCCTTAACCTATCTCACAGGGTCGTTGCTGTTGTAGTACAAAACATCTCCAGGGCACCTGATTGTGGGGAAGGCAGGTTTAGTGCCTCGGTGGTTCTGGTCTGTATAATGGGCACAATACAGAAAGACCTAGCCTCTGCAACTCTGAAAATGTGGGCTTCTTTGTTTTTCATGGACTGAAGGGGCCTAATCGTGCACTCAAAGAGGGCAGCCAATGTAAACTGAATCCTGGTTGATAAGTACCGGGCAGTGACATTTCAACCCAAAATGTCACAGTTCACCAGGCAAGCTGCCCTTTTCGATAGCAGCCTTAAACTCTGCCAGTTTAAACTAGTTTAAGGGACACCTCTTTCCCCGCCAAGTCCAAAGGAACTCGCCAGCTTGCCCTTCGCCACTTTCAGAATACATGCAGGGACTGTCATTTTTTTACAGAAAGACTCGTTCTTGCTGGTATAATCTTAACATTTACAACCAGATGAAGGTTTCGTTTTTGGAATAATAAATTTTCAGAGTAATTTTTACAATTATATCAAAAATTACTGATTTGGTTATACTATTAGAAATACATAGATAACGATGAAATTATTGTGAGGTTTATTAAGTTAACTGTTTATGTTTGGACAACGTTTCTGCTGTACTTTATTGGAAGGAGAAAAATAATCATGTCCTTAATAACAATTTATTTAACTAAAACAGTAATATTATAGCATATGTATCCATGTTTGTTAATGTGGTTAAACGATTAAAAAATACCTCAAGACAGTTTTAGCACACATGAAAAACTTAAAACAAATCCTTATTTCCCGATGAATAGCCTTTCTAAGTCAAAATATGTGGACTCCTAATTATGGTGCTGGAGGAGACTCTTGAGAGTCCCATGGACTGCAAGAAGATCAAACCGATCCATTCTGAAGGAAATCAGCCCTGAGTGCTCACTGGAAGGACAGATCCTGAAGCTGAGGCTCCAAGACTTTGGGCACCTCATGAGAAGAGAAGACTCCCTGGAAAAGACCCTGATGTTGGGAAAGATGGAGGGCACAAGGAGAAGGGGACGACAGAGGACGAGATGGTTGGACAGTGTTCTCGAAGCTACTAACATGAGTTTGACCAAACTGCGGGAGGCAGTGGAAGACAGGAGTGCCTGGCGTGCTCTGGTCCAGGGGGTCACGAAGAGGCAGACATGAATAAACGACTAAACAACAAGGTAGCAGCTGGGACACGGGTGGCGCTGTGGTCTAAACCACAGAGCCTAGGGCTTGCCGATCAGAAGGTTGGCAGTTTGAATCCTCGCAACAGCGTGAGCTCCTGTTGCTCAGTCCCTGCTCCTGCCAACCTAGCAGTTCGAAAGCATGTCAAAGTGCCAGTAGATAAATAGGTATTGCTCCGGCGGGAAGGTAAACGGTGTTTCCGTGCACTGCTCTGGTTCGCCAGAAGCAGCTTAGTTATGCTGGCCACACGACCTGGAAGCTGTCTGCGGACAAATGCCGGCTCCCTCAGCCAGCAAAGCGAGATGAGCGCCGCAACCCCAGAGTCGTCCACGACTGGACCTAAAGGTCAGGGGTACCTTTACCTTTAAGGTAGCAGCTACAGAAAGAATCTCACCAACCGCACTGTGCTATCTATGGACCCTTTTGATACATCCACACCTTCCCCTGTGCCACACTGTTCTTATTTCAGGCTCAGATTCCACCTGGGGCACTGCTGCCCAGACACAAGCACTCCTCTCATCTCACAAGGTGATAAATGCCACTTAATTTTCACTTCCTGATTCTGACTGCTTTGCCTGGGAGCAGCCAAAGATGCAAATCGTTTTTGTGTGATTGGGAGTGGGGAGGGGACAAACACTAATAAACGCTCTTTTGTTTCCAAGGCAAAATAGGATAATAAACCACAGCAAACCTGCGGTAACATAGCAGAGAGAAGCAGGGGGTGGCATTTGAGGACACTTGAGGAGGTGTCTTATGGGACTGCAAGCAAGGTGTTGCCAGAATCCCAACTCCCATCAGTCCTAAAGCCACGCTGGCTGAGGCTGATGGGAACTGGAGTCCTTCAACATCTGGAAGGGCAAAGTTCCCCAGCGTTGCTTTACAACAAACCTGTAACGCCAGACCGCATTTTTAACCTTATCTTGCAGAATGCGGGCAGATTGCTTAAGGTCAGCTTCTGGGCTCACGGCACAATCAAGATCTGAAACTGACTTCCCGATTCAGAGCTTACACACTTTTGCCACTATTTCACATGAGGTTCCACCCCACCTTTGTCACAAGACCAAGGACAAATATACGAAGCCACGCCTCTGCGCAATGGTGCAATAACGGAGCCCGGGCGAAGACCCACAAACAGGCACAGAATGCAGGCTAGGAATAAAATGCTTTCTGGTTTGCAAATATTAACAGCTCCTGTTGCATCAGGGAGAACACTCCTGGAACCGAGCTGGCAGTCGCTGTGTTTCCAAAGAAATACAGGACGCACCCATAGGACGCACCTCGTTTTTTGGGGGGGGAAATGAATTTTAAAAAATTATTCCCCCCCCCAGCTGCGGCTGCCGCCCCAAGCCTTGCGGACACCCGCCAGAAGCAAGGGGAGCCCTCCGGAGGGCTCCCCATGCTTCAAGCGGCAGGCTGCCGCCCCAAGCCTCGCGCGCCGGCGGGACCTCCCGCCGGGCGCGCAAGGCTTACCGACACTCGCCCAAAGTACGGGGAGTCCTCCGGAGGGCTCCCCATGCTTTGGGCGCAGGCTGCCGCCCCAAGCCTCACGTGCTCGGCGGGACCTCCCGTCGGGTGTGCAAGGCTTGCGGACACTCGCCCGAAGCACGGGGAGTCCTCCGGAGGGCTCCCCGTGCTTCGGGCGGCAGGCTGCTGCCCGCAAGCCTTGTGAGCCCGTGGGAACTCCCACAGGGCTTGCAAGGCTTGCGGATAGCTTCCTGAAGCCTGGAGAGCAAGAGGGGTCGGTGCGCACCGATGCCTCTCGCTCTCCAGGCTTCAGCGAAAGCCTGCATTCGCCCCATAGGACGCACACACATTTCCCCTTCATTTTTGGAGGGGGAAAAGTGCATCCTATGGGGCGAAAAATACGGTACTCTCGAGTTGCCAGTAAATGCCTCTCCCCCAGTTCCATCCCACCTCACTCCCCCTCTGCCTTTCCCAGCTGCTTTGACTGTTATCAGTCCTGCAGCAGGACAGGGTTTGAGGACGGCTGCCACATCGTCTGAACAGATGCAGGGGAGCAGATCTGAGTGGCTTCTGTTTGTCAAGGCAAGAGGTGCCTGGAACCTGGACTAAATCATAGAATCGGACAGCTGGCAGGGATCCTGAGGGTCATCTAGTCCAACCCCCCGCAACACAGGAATGCGCAGCTGTCCCTTGCAGGGATTGAACCTTATCTGTTCGCAAGCATCAGTCAGACACAAAGCTGTGTCTTCATCGCTGATGATTCTATCCAGTGTTGGAAATTAGCCAGGCACCAGGCATGTTTTAGGACTGGCGCAGGTCCAACTGCAATCACGCGGAGATCCCTGGATGCCTGGTTGGCAACAGACATCTCCATCTGGCTGGCCCCTCCAGCTTTCTTAAGCAGCTAAGCAGATGAGCTTAATAATAATAATAATAATAATAATAATAATAATAATAATAATAATAAATGTTCATTTATACCCCATCCTTCCTGGTTAAAAAACCGGGCTCAGGGCGGCTAACAACATTGCATTCATATCCCACCTTTTTCTCCAAAGAATACAGTGGTACCTCGGGTTAAGTATTTAATTCATTCCGGAGGTTTGTTCTTAACCTGAAACTGTTCTTAACCTGAAGCACCACTTTAGCTAATGGGGCCTCCTGCTGCCACTGTGCGATTTCTGTTCTCATCCTGAAGCAAAGTTCTTAACCTGAAGCACTATTTCTGGGTTAGCAGAGTCTGTAACCTGAAGCGTATGTAATCTGAGGTACCACTAAACATGCTTCACCTCCCATCCTCAGTTAATTCCTATGACAACCCTGTGAGGTAGGTTAAGAGGCTGCGGCCTACTCCAAGTTCACCCAGTGAGCTTCATGACTCGAGTGGGGAGCCATGCAATCTCCTGGGTCCTAGTCCAGTGCTCTAACCACTATACTACACTGCTTGCCTAGAGTACTTCGGCCATGGGGCAGCTCTATAAATTAAGTAGGTAAATAAATACAGGGAATGCAAAATGCCACTTAGAGAAGGATCTGAAATATTTTCCTGGAAGCTTGAATTTCTTTTATTCTAGATTATTTCATTTGATGCTTTGACGTGTTGTAAACTGCATTGAGATTTTATCTTTAAAATATGAAGCGGTATAGAAATGACATGAATAATAATAAATAAATAAATAAATTTATACCCCGCCCTCCCCAGCCAAGACCGGGCTCAGGGTGGCTAACACCCAATATAAAAACAAATTGACTGAAATACAACTTAAAAACAAGATTAAAATACAACGTTAAAACATTAAAATACAGCCTCATTTCAATGGAAACTCAAATTAAAAACTTTTTGGGGGATGAAAACGTCAAGTCTTCACCAAGGCTAACTATCCAGACTGATCCTACATGGGCCAGAAAAAAGCCAGGGAATAAATAAAACTTTATTGGAGGGGACAATGGTGCCCAGAGACATTCTGCCATGGCAACTGTTAACTTAGGTTTAAGGTGCCATCTGTCATGGATGTATTGCTGAGATTGGGTTGGACTTGATAACCCCTGGGGTCCCTTCCCATTTTACAATTCTATGATTCTATCCTAAAGGGACGCAGGTGGTGCTGTCGGTTAAACCAGAGCCTAGGACTTGCCGATCAGAAGGTCGGCGGTTCGAATCCCCGCGACGGGGTGAGCTCCCATTGCTCAGTCCCTGCTCCTGCCAACCTAGCAGTTCAAAAGCACGCCAAAGTACAAGTAGATAAATAGGTACCGCTCTGGTGGGAAGGTAAACGGCATTTCCGTGCGCTGCTCTGGTTCGCCAGAAGCGGCTTAGTCATGCTGGCCACATGACCCAGAAGCTGTACGCTGGCTCCCTCGGCCAGTAAAGCGAGATGAGCGCCGCAACCCCAGAGTCAGCCACGACTGGACCTAACGGTCAGGGGTCCCTTTACCTTTACGATTCTATCCTAGTTTCTAACACTGCTTCCCTCCCCTATGGTCCCTGCATTCAAATTGTTGTCAATCGGGTTCTCTTTGCTACGATATGGAGGATTTCCAACGCTTCCTTCCTAACTTATCACCCTCTGGCACTCGCATTCGTGCTGCTGAGCACCGCTGGGCCCAAGAGTGGTGCATAAATAATCAATAAGAAGTAGCTTATAATAAAATCTCTGCAACACTCTTCACTCTCCCCCGGGTGTCTCTCTGTCCAGCACACAGAGAACGGCTCCTTTAGCTCTGGAGAGCAGATAACAGAAATATTGGGTGTGGAAACACAACCGTATTTAGGGAGCAGGCTTTGAGCATGAAATATCAAGATACAATTCCTTAGCTCCTGGTCATCTAGCGGAAGTAACTTAAGGAACAACGGGTGTTGTGCAGGAGGGGAAATAATAGGACCCTGAACCTTATCTTCTTTGTGGCTGGAAGAAAAAAGGAGGATACGCAGTTCTGGAACTCAGAAGTCAGCCCCCCTGTTTGAAACCTAATTGCACACTGATAACTGGTGGGTGTGAACAAGCGCTCACTGTTTGGCACACCCCAAAGCAGAACTTATCAGCACAACCACAACTCATTGCAAAGCCGCAGCTGGGCATCCCAAAAACAGAAGCTGCAGTTTTGTACAAGTTCCCACGTTACACGATGTCAACATTCAGATTACACGATGTCAACATTCAGAGCCTTTTGCTCTGCTCGCCTTTGCCTCTGGCGCTGTCTACCCCTGGGATTTGCCCTTAGGGCTGAAATAGTTTCCCACACCCTGGTCTAGAGAGCCCCTCATTCTGGCATTCCCCACCCCCAGGCTAAATTTCCCCCCTTCTCCACACACACAAAGGCCTGCACATGGAATGCAAACAGCCGAAAAAATGAACCCCCTTATGTCCTAGTAATGCAAGGCGGGAAAAAGCCCAGGGCTTCATTTTTCTGCAGAAGGTTTTCCCGTTCCTTAACTTCACCAGTCAGCGATACTGAGGATCGGGTGGCTTTGCAAACTGCAAATACAGCGTTGTGCAATCCTAGCCGTCTCCGGGTTATTAGCTTCACTTGGGGGAAGACAAAGTAAAATAAACATGCTGTCATTTTCTGATGCAACCGTCTGCGTTTGAACCGGGGGGGGGGGGGAGAGGAGCAAAATGGCAGGGAAGTCACTGCTGCGCAATTGCACCAGTGGAGCCACGTATTCTACCTTAGCTCAAAATCTAGAAATTAGCTTTGTTGGGTTTCCATATTGCTATCTGTAACTCTCCCCCCCCCCCCGCTGCATCCACAAGCAGAACCAGGACTAAGCTCATAGTGAAGTTACAGCTTACGTGTCTTGTTAGTTCTCATGCAATTTTTGTTTAATTGAAAAACCTCCGCTGCTGGTGGGGTTAGGTGGACAAAGGCACTCAATTCCTGCAATGCAGAGGGTTGGACTAGATGATCCTCAGGTGTCCCTTCCAATTCTACAATTCCATGATTCCCCACTGAATCACTACTACTGCTAGCAGTTTCAGCCTCCCTCCTGCTTCAACACGTCTGCCTGCGCATTACACGCGAGTAATGCACAAACAGAAATTATTGTGTGGAGTGGGGGTACGTTTGCAATTAATTTCAGACGCTTCAACCTGCTTTGCAAAAACCTGCTTTTGAGCTTTGTTCAAATACAGGCAGTATTTTAAAAAAAACAACTTTCCGCATAGCATTTAAAAATAGGACGAGCCCTTTTGTGATCACTGTCTAGCAACCACGTCAACCGGCAACGTCAAAAGTCTGAAAACTGAGAAATTTGTTGTGGATTTCAGGAAAGGGGGAAGAGTCAAGGGGTTGTGGAGCAATTACTATTGTGCTTTCCAGCCCTCCAGATCCACAGGGAAAATGTTGAAAATAAAGTTTTTATCTGTTCCAGCAAAACTAACAACTGGACACCACAGTAAATATGTAAGCCTGTTGCCTTCATGATTTCTTATGGCAGCTTGAAGACTGATATAATTACTGTGGCATCTGGGTCTGTGGACTAAAAAGCCCACTTTCCCAGATGAAAGGAGAGAGAAACAGGGTGGCTTCGCAGCTGGCATGCCGGTCTAGGCTTGGGAAGACCCCGATTCGAATCCCCACCTTCCTGCAAAGCTCCTTAGAAACAGCCTAACCTAAGGATAAAATGCAGAGGGGAGTGAAGAGGATGAACCTAAGTCACAAAGCTCCCTGAGTGACAGGGATGTTGTGAAGATAAAACGGACAAGGTAAGAACCATGAATGCTACCCCAAAATCCTTGAAAGAAAGAGAGATTGCAAATATATTCATATTATTTTTGGGGGGAGCATGTTTTTACACAATTTTGTGAGAGGCAGTGTTGTGTAGTGGTTAGAGCAGTGCTTTCCAGACTTGGTTCTCCAGCTGTTTTTTTGTCTACAACTCCCATAATCTCTGACCACTGGCCCTGGTAGATAGGGATAATGGGAGTTGTAGTCCCAAAACAGCTGGAGGACAGAGTTTGGAAAGGGCTGGGTTAGAGTGCCAGGACTATGACTTGGGAGACCGGGGTTCAGATCTGCACTCAGCCATGAAGCTGGCTGGGCAACCTTGGGCCTGTCACTCCCTCACCACCTAACCTACCTCACAGGGCTGTTGTGCGGATAAATGGGGAGGAGGAGGATTATGCAAGCCACTTTGTGCTCCTTAAAAGTGGGGTGGAAATGTAACAAAACCGCAAACCCAAAAAATAAGCTCAGGCAGCAGTTGGGTGGGTGGGGAATACATGAAAATCCTTCCTGCCGCAATGTGCAAGCTTTCGGGTGCCACAGAAGTCCTTGTTGCTAATGCAGCAGCAGCAGCCCAGCCAGACTCTGCTACGTCACCCTGTTGTTGTTCAGCCTTCAGAATAAACACTAAGCCTTGGAGGAAGGACAGCCCTGAACAGATGCGGGCAAGTCTTGCCTGGCAACCTGAGCCACCTCGAAACCTGGAGGCAGTTCCAGAGGCGGAGAAAAACAAATACAAACCCACAGATTGGGGGGGGGGAGTGTGACCTTGCAAGGCTCACAATGGATGGGGCTGGAGCGATTTCCTCAGATGCATGCAGAGAAGACCAAAGTCTGGCAAAGTCCACAGGGGCAGAAGCACACCTGGCAGGTTTGCAGGATCTCCGCCCCCCAAACTGCTATGGACTGTGCCCTCCAGATGTCTGGGAGAGTTGTGCTCCAAAACATCTGGAGGGAGCCAGCTTGCGAAAGGCTGCAGGGCGCAGGAACATGTATCTATCTGAATAGAGACTAGTATACATATTTTCTATTTAAAAATATATATATTAAGGACGGCAAAAGGTCAAGGGGAGAGAGAGACAGTGCTGAGAAACACCTCTCGCTCTGCGGAAAGATGAGAGAGATGCTGTCTCGGGGAGTTCCGCCGGCTGATCTCATCACCCGCACGGAGACTAAGACAGAGACGCGCCGGCAGCTCCGCGCGCCCCGAGGGCGCACTAGCCTCCCTTCCTCCGTGCCATCCTAGGGATTGGATCGGCGCAAGCAAACCTGCTTTGCCGCCTGGCGCTCTCAACTCTCCCTTCCTTTGTCTCTCCTTTTCTCTCTTTTGTGGAGAGGCAAGGAAGGGAAGCAGAGACGCGGCGGATCCCAGATCCCTGGAGTGGGGATGGAGAGCGCATCCCGGCACCAGGCTAGAAGCGGCACCGTCCATTCCCACGTTAATACCTTCTCTCCCTCGCCCGCCACGGGGTCCGCAGCAAGCCCGTCCCAGCCTGCCCTCGCCACGTGGGGAGTCCCGACTCTCCCCCTCCCCACCCCCGCAACAAAAGCTCCCCGATCCGCAACTCCGAGCAGCCAGCAGCCTCGCGATCCCCGTTCCAAGCCCCCGGGGGAGGGTTGGATTCAGACGATCGGGTTCAGACACGGGTCGTGCCGCCGCTCCGGTTCCCACGCGAGATCCAACCTCCCTAGGAGCAGGAGGGTGGCGGGGAGAGATGGGGGCGGCCGAGATCATGCCCCCCCTGGAAACGCCGGCGGAAGAAGCGCCCGCTCAACCTGCCCCGCGCAGAGCCTTACCGTGGGAACGCGGCCGAATCGCGATGCGCGTCCGATGCCCGCGACCAGCCTTGGGATGAAGTTGAGGGCGGACGGAAAGATGCGCCGGTGGAGGAGGAGGCAGCCGGAGAGTTATTTAAAGCCCGGCCACGGTTTCGTTTTCTGGGGCCTCACCGCCGACCAAACCTATGGCAGCGCTTCTCGGAAATTACATCAGGCGGTGCTCCAGCCCCGGGGCGGGGCAGCCCGGCAAGCCGCGCCCGCCCCTGCTCGGCCCCGACGGCGCAGCCAGATCCGCGCAGCCGGCTGCCTCTGCGCGCGCCTCCGCCTTTCTGGAGCAAGTCGGGGCATTGCGCGGACGCGATGGGTTCCGGCGCCAGGATGACCCGGGAGGCCTTGCATCGTGCTTCGGCGCGGGGCCCTTGCCTCTCCATCCCATGTCTTCTTTTAAATGGATAGATAGCAAATTTGCAGTGCAATAATAATAATAATAAGTTGCAGGTCTTCCTGAAGAAGTGTGCATGTACACGAAAGCTCATACCAATAACAAATTTAGTTGGTCTCTAAGGTGCTACTGGAAGGGATTTTTTGATTTTGTTTCGACTATGGCAGACCAACACGGCTACCTACCTGTAACTAGGTCCCTCCTGGGTCATTGTTCCAGTATGTGGTGGGCTGGGGTGGGGGGAGTGATCAGCATTCAAATCAAACAAGGAATAAGCAAAATGACCACATGATATGTTCACAGTGGCCATAAGAGCAAACTCCTAGGGGCTGAGGTCCCTTCGGTCCCCCCAATAAAATATTTGGCCCCCAAAGTTGATGGGCATTGCCATTCAAATACAGTGGTACCTCGGGTTACAGACGCTTCAGGTTACAGACTCCACTAACCCAGAAACGGTATCTTGGGTTAAGAACTTTGCTTCAGGATGAGAACAGAAATCGTGCAGCGGCAGCGGGAGGCCCCATAAGCTAAAGTGGTGCTTCAGGTTAAGAACAGTTTCAGGTTAAGAACGGACCTCCGGAACGAATTAAGCACTTAACCCGAGGTACCACTGTAGTGTGTACGCATTGCATCATGTGATCAATTGTGTGTGCCCCCCCCCCAATATTTTATTCAAGTTGGCTACCCACATTGGGGAAAAGATTCCAGCAAAACAGGGGGTTGGACTAGATGACCCCCGGGATTCCCTTCCAACTCTACAATTCTGTGATTCCAAAACCCAGCAGTGGACAACTGGAGATCAGGAACTCACAAGAGAATGGCAGCTCAGGGAATGTTGCCCTTCTGTTTTTAATTCCATAGGAACGCAGAATGCTTTCGAGGGAGAACCATGTAGCTCAGCAGGGTCTACATGGGTGGTAGGTAAGTGGTCCATCTGAAGCCCTCCAGGAAGGTTTTGTGGACTACAAATCCCATCAGCTCCAGCCACCATGGCGGGTGGCCAGGAATGATGGGAGTTGTAGTCCACAACACCTGGAAGACACCACAGTGCCTCCCCCTGATCTACATTGATTGGCAGTGGCTCTCCATGAGAGCCAGTGTGGTGTAGTGGTTAAGAGCGGTAGTCTCGTAATCTGGGGAACCGGGTTCGCGTCTCCACTCCTCCACATGTAGCTGCTGGGTGACCTTGGGCTAGTTACACTTCTCTGAAGTCTCTCAGCCCCACTCACCTCACAGAGTGTTTGTTGGGGGGGAGGAAGGGAAAAGGAGAATGTTAGCCGCTTTGAGACTCCTTAAAGGGAGTGAAAGGCGGGATATCAAATCCAAACTCTTCTTCTTCTTCCATGCTTCCAGAGAAATCTCCAGGCCTGTCTGGAGGTGCCAGGAACTGAACCCAGGGCCTTCTGCCTCCGAAGCAGATTCTGAGCTGCAGAGAGAGCATGGCATCACTATCACTACAGTAGCAGGGCTTACAATATCCCTTCCCCACCTCAAGATACCCTGGAATATATTATTCATAGGGGTGTTCAATGTTCCAGTAACTGACAAATAAAAGTCCACCTTTCCATAACATGATTGGTCAACGTCCCATCACAGGAAATACCTGCAGTTGGTTAACAAAAGCTATTGTCCAAATTCTAGAGACAGGTGAGCAGAAAATTTTGAGGACATCTTGGAGGTTTGGCTCAGACGGTCTCCATAAGGTTACCAAATATCCCCGTTTCCCAGGGACAGTCCCCAGATTTACAAATCGGTCCCCTGACAAAATCCTATCATTCCTACTGTAGTTGAAAAGTCCCCGGATTCATTGGAAAAATATCTGGTAACCTTAACTCCAGAGTCCCTTCTAACTCTTTCTATGAATGCAGCTTCTACTTGCAAGCGAACAATGGGTTCCAGAAGGATGAAAAAAGCATTATCTTTTTAAATTTTGAGGAAAGGCATAAAAGGTAAAGGGACCCCTGACCATTAGGTCCAGTCGTGGACGACTCTGGGGTTGCGGCGCTCATCTTGCTTTATTGGCCAAGGGAGCCGGAGTACAGCTTCCGGGTCATGTGGCCAGCATGACTAAGCCGCTTCTGGCGAACCAGAGAAACAGTTTCTATCCAAATGCGATTTTGGTTTTAAACGCAGTGTAAGGAGTCTCCGTGGGAGTATATTGTATTTAAAAATGGGGTATCAGAGTTTTTAGGGGGCTAGCCAGGTTGGGATACCTGGCATAGCAGGCTTGTTGGGTTTTGAATGTTTTGTGTAGATTTTTCAATTTTGTTGTTCTGTATGGGACAATGACAATAAAGATTATTGTATCATATCGTATTGTGCATCTATCGAGGCAACAGGAATAGCTTAGCTTAGCGAAAAGCCCTTTCGCTTGAGAGAATTGGCAAGATAATTAAAATAACGGTTAAACACACACACACACCATATGTGGAAGAGCAATCATGCAAGGTGAGCCTATGACACAGGAGGCAAAGTGGGATTTCCGAAGGGAAGCCCCCCCACCTGTTCTCTGAGCTGACATTGCAGGCTAGGCCTCAGCCATGTGTGGCTGGCATAATAAACTCAGCGGAAAGCTGAGTTTCAGGAAGACCAGAATGCTTGTCTAGTGACAGGTTCAAAATACAGCAACCCCTCTTAAAGATAGGAAACCAAAAACTATCTCAAGCACAGCCACACACTGTTAAAAATAGGAAGGGGGAGCAAGAGGCGAAACCTACGATTAGTAGGAAATCACCTCCAGCAAGTTGAAATGTGTGGGTCAGGCAGGCAGCAATAGCAGCAAGGAAAGGAGCAGGGAAAAGGAACCCTGAGAAGGACTTTGCAAAGGAAGCAGTGGCGTAGCGTGGGTTGTCAGCACCCGGGGCAAGGCAAGTAATTTGCACCCCCTAACCCGTGGATTTGCGCCCCCTAACCCATGGATTTGCGCCCCCTAACCCGTGGATTTGCACCCCCTAACCCTAACCCCCAGATGTTGCACCCGGTGTGGCCGGCCCCCCCTGCACCCCCCACGCTACGCCACTGAAAGGAAGTAGCAACAGGCAGAGAGCTCTGGAAGGGACGGCAGCAAGGATCTCTGCTTCCCTGGGCAGGTACCCAGAGAGGAAGGAAGACGATGAAGGCAAAGCAGGAGAAATAACGGAGTCAGGACCCGCAATAGCTGGATAGCTGATAATGCCAAGGTTGCAAGTTTGATCCCCGTGTGGGACACAGCTGTGTATTCCTGCATTGCAGGGGGGTGGACTGGATGACCCTCGGGGCCCCTTCACTCTGCGATTCGATGATTCTAATTCTGTTCTCAAACTTCAGGCAGCAAAGCAATTCTCAGCAAGGAATGTTTCAGCAGAGCAAATGGTATCACAGTCAGAACGGGGATGGGCTTCAAAGAACAGAAGCATTGTATTGTATAAATATAAGTTTGTAGGGAGATAAAAAGAAATTATATAAGAAATACATAACTGTGCAGTATAAAGTAATGGATAGACAAAGTACAGTGAGATTAATTGGAAGTCAGTTTTAAATTTCTTTTCTATAAATTTTGTAATTCTGTTCCAATACCAGGAGTATACATGATGATAATTATATTAATCTTTTATAATGTGGTGGTTTGTTTGACTTTTCTGTTGTTTGTTTGTTTGATTGTATGTTCGTTTACTTGTATGTACGTCTGTTTTTCATTAATGTATTTATTTTAAATTAATAAAGATATATATATATTTTAAAAAAGAATAGAAGCATTGGCACCCAGCCCCACTCCACTTCACCATTCCCCCTTCCCCCTCTTTCCCCTTTTCTTCCTAGCCTAACATTGTATGCTGTACTAATGTCTCGCAACAAATGAAATTGATCTGCAGAAAATGCAGCTTGAAAAGTGAGACAACACGCGTATTTTTGCAAACTAATAAATCTTTAATATATATATATATATAATCCATGCACTTCCTTTAGGCTAACATCCTTTGGCAGGATGGAGAGCCTCTCCCCTCCCCTTGGCTGGGCTACTCCTTTGTTTCTTTATGGAGATGAGTGGTCTTAACAATCCTTTCCCCAGTGTGATTGAATTTAGGCTCTAGGTTAATGGGCCCATCACTAGGAGGGGCACCCTATTGTTATGCTGGCTTGATGGGATTACCTTTGAACCAAGGTGACCTTGAATGACCACATCAACTTCCATTTACCACTATATCTATTCTTGGGACTTGCTTCCTCCCTGCTTTGACTGTAGACTGGAAGCCAAACTAAAGCCTTTTAAACTAGTATCTGGATGGAGTTTTCCCCCAGGCTCTTGTAGCCAGCAACCAGCCAATAATTTGTATTGCAGCAAATAAATAAATAAAAAGGGGAGGGAATAAAATGCATGCTGTTTCTAAAACTTAGTTTGCCTTGCTTCAAAGGAAGAAATGTGGTGGGGGGCACCTTGTGATGGTCAGCTGCTTATTGATAGGGTGGGGTACAACCAGGGGTACCATATGTGAGGATCAAGAAGGTAATCCTGCAGAAATAAACTGTTGCCTTTACAAGGAAAAAAGGAGGAGAGATAAGCAATTGCAAGAGGAAACACCACCCAAAAGAAGTTTGGGAGTTGCATCTACTGAAGGCACTCACAACTAGTTGGATGTGAGAATTTTTATTCCTTTATTTTACGCTTGAACATCAAAACCGCCAATCACTTTACATAAAAGATAAAACATTAAAATGATCCTGCTCAGTAGTTTGGGGCTGTGATCCTCACTGACCTGGGACTGAGCCCCCTTCAATTCTACAGGACTTCTGAGTAGACACAATCAGAATTAAAATGTGAAATCATCTGAAGGGGGGCAATACAAGAATGGTTCTTTTCTGCAACGACTCCCCGTTTGTGGAATTCTCACCTTCATTACATATCTTCAGTTACATTACATATCTTCCTCTATAACCAGGCCTTTGGCTAATTAAACAATCGATGACCTTTTAAATTGGTGGTGGGGTTGTTGTTTGTTATGTATTTTTGTGTTTTTATACTGTAAACCGCCCTGCGATCTAAATTTAATAATGATGTATTTACTTCATTCCTATCCTTGGTTGCATTACTTTGCTTTACTCCGATTTTATAATTTCCGTAAACCACATAGGGATTCTTGCTGAAACTGTTAAGCACAATTAAAATTCTGAATTAATAACTGAAATATAACATGAACAGTGTTCAAGTCATTGTATCTAGTATAACCCCCCCCCCCATAGCTCACAGTCCGCATTAGATGAAAGAAAAGTGGGGGAGCGAGGGGGTTTGCAAATGAATAATAGAATTGTAGAAATCTTTTGCCTAATGAGGGTCTCGAACCCCTGACCTTGCGGTTAAGAGCCTCCAGTTCTACTGACTGAGCTACCATTTGGATTGTCATTCTGAATCTGATCAAAATATTTGCATGGATCTGAGTGGTCACTTGGGTCCTGGATGCTGAGATGCAGTTGCTGTTATTTATTCCGGTTCATGGAATAAAATACAGGATAAAAACAAGTAAATGGTTAAAATAAAACAGCTAAACAATACCCCTTCCCTTTCCACACATTTAAAAGACTGTAGAATATTAGTCAGCCAAGTCATTACTGACACATCCAAACTGTTTTGATCCATTCCCTTTCTTCCTGCAGGGCTGGGTTCTATTTTCCCTTTCCATTTAGTAAGGCAAACCACCACAGCCCTAGTCCATTTCGCTTTGTAATTGTCCTGGACATTCCTTTCTCCCAGGCATTCTCAAACTGTTGCAAGGAATTTCCCGCAGAGGAAAATGTCTGATGCAAGAAACCTTGAAAGTGAACTGAAGACTCTCAAAAGAAAAGCAAAAGCAATCCAGTCCTGCAAATTTATTTTATGCCCATTTCACTTGTCTTTTCCTGCTGCGGATTTAGCTAGTGTCCTCTGGTAGTATTGCTAACCTTCTCACTTATAGACATTTGCATTCTGCTTTTCCTCCAAACTAGGGCTCCAGGCAGTGAACATCGTTCTTCCTTTCCCCTTCTATCCTGAAAAGGGCTGTGTACACACTCTCACTGATGTTTTGGGAAGCAGGGAGCCCATATGGCCAATGCTAGCTGCCCTCTATATTTATCCTGTTTTTTCTTATATGTACCACATTTCAGTGTGTTTACTCCAAAACCAGCTTTGATCTGAATTCAGAAAAACGAATCAGCACGTTAAGCCTATACTGTACTGTATAGGTGACACCAGTGGCGTAGCGTGGGTTGTCAGCACCCGGGGCAAGGCAAGTAATTTGCGCCCCCTAACCCGTGGATTTTAGCAGGGGGCAGAGAGCTGCGAGTGCGAGCGCGCCCCCCGCCCAGATGTTGCCCCCGGCCCTCCCTGCACCCCCCACGCTACGCCACTGGGTGACACGGTGTCTCTGAGTAGCTGGTTAGGAGAGAGACTGTCTACTGAGGATGATGAGGCGGCTAATATTTAGAGCCCATTTTTCAGTGCATGGCGAAAGGTCTGGAGACTGATGGCGTGGCAGCAGAAGGAAACAGATGTTCAACCTGTTACGTTACCTGGGCGTAAGCCCCGTTGGATTCAGTGGGATTGGAGTTTGCAAAATACACAAAATGTCCACGACTCACTCCTCCCCTGGAGGAATGGGAAGGGAGGTGAATAAGCTTTTCTGTGGAAAGGATCCTTTCTCAGGTATGATCTTAACAGAGGAACCCAGGTGAAAACGGCACCTTTGATAAAGCTCAAGAGGCACTCTGCACATGTTCAAAGCAACTTAAGATTCCTGCATCGCAAATCTACAATTCTATGAACTCTGCAGCAATGGTTATTCCTGGCTGAGTCTTGGCATTTAAGAGAGATTTTGGATGAACCCCAGCTCTCAAGCGAAGCTTCATCCTTATCCCCCCCTTTTTATCTTGCGTCCTCCTCCAGGTGTACTGGGAAAGCCCCCCCTGGAAAGCCACTGCCAGGTGATACTGGTCTGGAGAGATGGACAGAGTTTCACCCGGTAATTATCAGGCACCCTGCAGTGTTTTTGCAATAACGAGCCCGTCCTTCTGAATGGGATTGCAGCTCCTAAAGGGAGGGAGCCAGGATCGATGTGCAGAGAGCAAAGGGCACTAGGGCTTTAAGCCAGACGCAGCTGTAAAGCAGTTAAGTTTCGGTTTCCATTTCCCCTTTGTGGTTCTGCCTGTCACGGGTTTCCAGTGACGTCTCTCCGCCTTGCAGCTCCGAGTAATGACACACAGGCTCCTTGCTTTAGCTTGCCTGCCTGCCTGTTGCAACCAATTGCAAGAGAGAGAGAGAGAGAGAGAGAGAAACAAGCTGTACAGTATACTGTTATTTCGGATGACTTCCTGCTTACCATAGTTTCAGAGCGATTAAAGAAATACATGCCAAAAACAGAGGATTGGGGTGAAAGATGCTGGCTTTTCGTAGAGCAGGGGTCTTCAGCCTTTCAAACCCAAGACCTGCTTCTTATAACCCATTTCGAGACCCCTTTCTTAATCTTTTGCCATATATTTGCATGCTGGTAGTGCTCCTGTTGTGTGACCCACCTCGGAACAGGTCACGATCCACAAGCTAAAGACCAGTGTTTCTGGCAGAGCTCCTGTAGGACAGATAGAAAGCCAAAAGGCAAAGCTTCCCCAACCTGTACATAAGGAGAAAATGCACCTGTTGGATTTCAGATTACGGCACCTGTTGGATTTCAAGAGCGATGCCTTGTGGAAAAACAACCACCACCCATCCTATTTTCCTCTCTTTTCATTTTTGCATGGTAAGGTGCACCTCAAAGGGACGCGGGTGGCGCTGTGGGTTAAACCACAGAGCCTAGGACTTGCTGATCAGAAGGTCGGCGGTTCGAATCCCCGCAACGGAGTGAGCTCCCGTTGCTCGGTCCCTGCTCCTGCCAACCTAGCAGTTCGAAAGCACGTCAAAGTGCAAGTAGATAAATAGGTACCGCTCCGGCGGGAAGGTAAACGGCGTTTCCGTGCGCTTCTCTGGTTCGCCAGTGACCCGGCCACATGACCCGGAAGCTGTACGCCGGCTCCCTCGGCCAATAAAGCAGGATGAGCGCCGCAACCCCAGAGTCGTCCGCAACTGGACCTAATGGTCAGGGGTCCCTTTACCTTTACCTTTAAGGCACAACTCAGCGCTTAATTTTTGTAGAGGGAAGCTGATGGACAGCTGAGGCAGAGAGCAATGCATTTCCACCCCGTCTTTCCTCCAATGACCCCAACGTGGAGTACATCATGGACGTAGCTGGGGGCAGGCAGGGAGGGGCAGCTGCCCCCCCAATAAATAAAAATGCATAGCAAACTGATGTCCCCCTCCCCAACAAAAGGCCTGCCCCCACCCACAAAAATCCTGGCTGTGCCCATGGAGCGCATCGTTTCCCCTCTTCTGTATTATTCTCACAACAAGCCTGTGAAGTAGGTCAGCTTGGGAGATGGTGACTGGCCCAAGGTTACCCAGTGAGAGTCATGGTGGGGTTGCATTGCAGGCAGAGCGAGAAGCTGAAATCAGATCTCATTTCACAAGCAACACAATGAACGCATCTTAATTTTGAAAGTGTATTACATTTCTGTGCTGAATTTCCTCCCAAGAAGTTCATGGGCCAATTCACTGGCTCTCTTCAGAGGGCAACTCCATGAAGCTCATCTGAAATATACTTGGAGTTGAGTGTGGATTGCATGCTCTTTATTCGGCTCATAGTAGTGAGGAATGCCAGTTCCCCCAAAGTGTCTGCTTTATATACATTATTTAAACAATGGGCCCCACGTGATTGGCTAATTCCGGGATTCTCCTGTAGGGCCAATCAGGTTGCGGATTCACTTCCACCTGGAGCTGGATTGGGTGGCTCCTGCGGACCAATCAGACTGCTGCATTCTGGATCCTATTCAACTCAGTACATAACATCATCCATCCAGAAGCCAACAGCAGCCATTCCATCAGGCTGCAGCAGAGAGAAGCAGGGCCACTCCGTCGCCCAGCAACTTTCGGTTCGCCCTCTCCTTGGGCTGTTTCCAGCCTTGCTGGTTGTTCTAAGAAGTAGTGGCCGTGTTTGTCCCTTCTGCCGATCACTTCTAATTCATTTTGCATAATGGTTTTTAGATTATAATCTTGAAGATGCAGGGACTAGCTTTTTTATTGATCGTTGCAAACCACTATGGGAGCCCTTTTGGCAGATGAGCAGGGCAAAAAATGCTCTAAATAAATATGCTTAAGCTTGCAACCCAAGCAGGGATTAGTTACCCTTTAACAACCCAACCGCAGTCAGACTCGCAATGTTTGGACAGCGGTCAAGGGTCAGCTATAGCATCATTTTGTTTGTGGCCCAGAGAGGTCACTCTAATCCAATTCGTTGGTTGCATTCCTTTTGAGAAAAGGACCATCTTTTGACTTTACCAGAGAGTACACAAGGTAGCTCAGAGTATCAGATCCAGCTCAGACATATCACTTTACCTGCATTGATCAGGAGAATTTGATTTGGAGCTGTTCACCAGACAACTTGCCCTAAACCACCACCACCACCCCGCGAACACACCAAGCTATCCTGAGGACAGAAGATGCTGTCTCCTTGCCAGGGTTAAAGCAAGATCTGAGTGCTTGTTCACTTGGCACCTGTACGTTAAATAGTGGTAAGGTGGCGTCATCCTGTCCTTTGGGCACCTGGCGGACAAGGGGCGGGCTGGTGTGGAGGACTCCCTGGTCCTGAATGGGGTAACTGTGCCCCTGAAGGATCAGGTGCGCAGCCTGGGAGCCATTCTGGACTCACAGCTGTCCATGGAGGCGCAGGTCAATTCTGTGCCCAGGGCAGCTGTCTACCAGCTCCATCAGGTACGCAGGCTGAGACCCTACCTGCCCGCAGACAGTCTTGGCAGAGCGGTGCATGCTCTAGTTATCTCCCGCTTGGACTACTGCAATGTGCTCTATGTGGGGCTACCTTTGAAGGTGACTTGGAAACTGCAATTAATCCAGAATGCGGCGGCTAGACTGGTGACTGGGAGTGGCCGCCGAGAGCATACAACACTGGTCTTCATTGGCTCCCAGTACATTTCCAAGCACAATTCAGAGTGTTGGTGCAGACCTTTAAAGCCCTAAACGGCCTCGGCCCAGTATACCTGAAGGGGCGTCTTCACCCCCATTGTCCAGCCTAGACACTGAGGTCCAGCTCCAAGGGCCTTCTGGAGGTTCCCTCGCTGTGAGAAGTGAGGTTACAGGGAACCAGGCAGAGGGCCTTCTCTGTGGCGGCGCCTGCCCTGTGGAAGGCCCTCCCAGCGGATGTCAAGGCAATAAACAACTATTCATAGAATCATAGAGTTGGAAGAGACCACAAGGGCCATCGAGTCCAACCCCCTGCCAAGCAGGAAACACCATCAGAGCACTCCTGACATATGGTTGTCAAGCCTCTGCTTAAAGACCTCCAAAGAAGGAGACTCCACCACACTCCTTGGCAGCAAATTCCACTGTCAAACAGCTCTTACTGTCGGGAAGTTCTTCCTAATGTTTAGGTGGAATCTTCTTTCTTGTATTTTGGATCCATTGCTCCGTGTCCGCTTCTCTGGAGCAGCAGAAAACAATCTTTCTCCCTCCTCTATGTGACATCCTTTTATATATTTAAACATGGCTATCATATCACCCCTTAACCTCCTCTTCTCCAGGCTAAACATGCCCAGCTCCCTTAGCCGTTCCTCATAAGGCATCGTTTCCAGGCCTTTGACCATTTTGGTTGCCCTCCTCTGGACACGTTCCAGTTTGTCAATGTCCTTCTTGAACTGTGGTGCCCAGAACTGGACACAGTACTCCAGGTGAGGTCTGCCCAGAGCAGAATTCAGTGGCACTATTACTTCCCTTGATCTAGATGCTATACTCCTATTGATGCAGCCCAGAATTGCATTGGCTTTTTTAGCTGCCGCGTCACACTGTTGGCTCATGTCAAGTTTGTGGTCAACCAAGACTCCTAGATCCTTTTCACATGTACTGCTCTCAAGCCAGGTGTCACCCATCTTGTATTTGTGCCTCTCATTTTTTTTGCCCAAGTGCAATACTTTACATTTCTCCCTGTTAAAATTCATCTTGTTTGTTTTGGCCCAGTTCTCTAATCTGTCAAGGTCGTTTTGAAGTGTGATCCTGTCCTCTGGGGTGTTAGCCACCCCTCCCAGGGGTATTCTACTTTTAAAAGACAACTGAAGGCGGCCCTGTTTAGGGAAGTTTTGTCTGATGCTATATTGTTTTTAATATTCAGTTGGAAGCCGCCCAGAGTGGCTGGAGAAGCCCAGCCTGATGGGCGGGGTATAAATAAATTATTATTATTATTATTATTATTATTATTATTATTATTGACCAAACGCTATAGATTACTATTGGAAACACCCTCGAGCAAATGCTAATGCTAATATGTTTACATTCTACTTTTCCTCCCAAGATCTCTAGGCGTCATATTAGGATCTCGCCACCCCACTCCACTTTCCCATTTTATTCTCACAACAATCCTGGTTAGACCGAGAGGCAGAGACTGATCCAAGTTCACCAAGCCCTTCATAAAGGGATATCAGGTTCTGGGCAACACTAAAATTAAAATGGATATTGTGTTAGTGATTTGTCAACCAGGAGAGAAGCCTCCGTTGGAGGGGCAGAACCAGTATGAACATCAACTGCTCACTTCTCTGTATCCTGTGTCATCTTTCCATAGGGGAAAAGTATTATTTGAGGGCATAATTTCTGCTTAAAAGCAGCAGACAACGTGGTAACATCAGGGCAGGGAATTACTCCCTGTTCAGTTCTGTCAAACAGAAAAAGAAAATAACAATCATTTTAATGTTTTCAGTTTCTGAAAGGTAGTGGGGAAAATGAAACTTTTGTTGTCCCTGTCCCCCGCCAGTGGACTCAAGATCTTGAGATGAATCAGGCAGCCTCCCAAGTTATTCAGCCAAGGTGAGTTTCCCCCCAGGGTTGAATCAGGATTGATGCTGAAACTTGTGGTCAATGCACACCCCTGATAGTTATGGCATTGCATCAGAAAAAAATGCAAGCGTCATAGTAATCTGTGTTGTTGGGTATTAATGTTTGTGCTCCAGCTGTTACCTCTTTCCTTGTTTTGCTTAGCAGTGATCTGAAGTACTAATGTTTTTGAGAACTCGAAAGCTTGCTCACTATTGGGTGACATTTAAACATCAGTCCTACTGAAAAACAAAACCCTCCCTAATTTTAAGATTCATTCTGAATCTACTCTTAGTTCTTTTTGCCGAAAAGCTTCTCTCCAGCTACACCCAGTGGCTGCAAAAGAAAGAGTTTCTCTTTCACATCAAGTCTCTTCCACATCAACTTGGGATATGTCCACACAATGTATGCCCCTCTCCTAGTCTTCCTGACTTTTTTTAGGTTTTGGAGCAATCTGCTTTATGGATCTTTCTTCAAGGACTTTGATCTTGCATTGTAAAGCACCACGGGTATTTATTCTAATACATAAGCACAGGATGTTCCCCCAAAATGGAAGAAAGACAGATGCAGAAATCTGGGGAAAGCTGGCAAAGATGTCTGCAGATGACCGCAGAGCCTGGAGATAAAGCAGTGAAGTTGTGCAGCCACAGCAATGACCAGAGGAGAAATGACCGCTGGGAGATGCGCAGGGACAAGAAAGACCACGGTGCACCTACAGCAGCAGAACCAGACACCTTCACCTGCCCCAGCTGTAACAAAACATGTCTCTCTCATATGTGTCTCTACAGCCACGGCAGGCACTGCAACCTCCCAACAGTTTGACTTCATCCCCAAAGCTGCACTCCTCCATTTGTCTCCTGAGACAGACAGATGCCAACCAACCGATGGCTTGCTCACAGATGCCTCATGTTCAGAAATGGCATGCCACAAGAAATTGCCTATAATTATCCTGACTAGCCAAGGAAACCAGAAAGCCAGTCTCCACTTTTTATTTGTGTTACTGTCACCTACTTTCAGCTCAGTTCATAAGTTTATTGTTCTACCCAACGGCCATGACAGGCTTGTAGCAATAATATTAATAAAATAATACTGAGCATCCTTAATATAAACTGACATCCATGATAAGAGAGAAGAGATACCAGAGATGCCAGTCTAGCTTAATTTCAGATTAATTGACTTAAAGTGATTTTATTCAACTCCCTTTTCTTTACCTCCTTTTTTAAAATTGCAGCCAGGGCATATAGGGCCACTTTGTGTGTTATGAAGCTATTACTCAAACGAAACTGAACCATTTCTGCAGGGATGCACCTGCTTTCTTGAGAGAACAATGGTTTCAGAAAGCAATCTCTTGAGTCTCTACATAAGGAGCAGGTTAACAGATAATAAGTGATGCTTTCCATCTTAGGTTGACCAAAAATACAAAGTCTGCGTATTGTTATAGCAGTGGGCATCACTGCAGCTCTCTGAGGACATTTCTTAAGGAAACTGGGATAGGTTTGATCAGGTAACTAGCTCTAAAACGCTGTTTTCAGGAGGTTCCAAGGTGGAAAGGACGCAGGTGGGGCTGTGGTCTAAACCACAAAGCCTCTTGGACTTGCTGATCGGAAGGTCGGCAGTTTAAATCCCTGCGATGGGGCGAGCTCTCGTTGCTCTGTCCCAGCTCCTGCCAACCTGGCAGTTTGAAAGCTTATCAGTGCAAGTAGATAAATAGATACCGCTGCGGCGGAAAGGTAAACGGCGTTTCCGTGCGCTCTGGCTTCTGTCACAGTGTCCCGTTGCACCAGAAGCGGCTTAGACATGCTGGCCACATGACCTGGAAAGCTGTCTGTGGACAAACGCCAGCTCCCTCGGCCCTAAAGCGAGAGGAGTGCTGCAACCCCAGAGACACCTTTGACTGGACTTAACTGTTCAGGGGTCCTTTACCTTTTTACCTTTACCAACCAAAGGGGGAAATTGGTGGTCGTCTCCTACTTCCTGTGGTGTCAAACCACCAGCTACCTTACATGGCAAACCTGTGTAACCAGAGTCTGAACCCACATGAAGGACACAGTTCCTGTAGCATCTCCTTTGTTCCGATGTGCAGGGTAAAAAGTCTTATGCCCAACAGCAAGCGATGGAAAACTACCTTTCGAACAATATTGAGTGATCCTTGTTCCTTACAAGTCTGAGATTTCTTTTTAAGACTTCCCTAGGCTAGCTAGAGCTTTGAGCTGCTTTACTGCTCACCTTTTATTTAACTGTTGACTTCATTTACCTGCAATGAAGATTAAAGCCTTGGAATAATCTAACTGGTTTCACACACACAAAAACCCTCTTGCTTGACTTTATAAACGGAGCAAAAATCTGACAACTTGCTCTCAAGCCCATTTGCAGGAACCGGCAAGGCTTCCTTCCAGATGCAGGTATAAGACAAAGACAGCCAATAAGCCACAGGGTATGCTTTCAAAAATATTTAATAGGTTATTCAAGAACTCTGCATTTGCTGCTCTCGACAAAGCCTCAGTGCAAGAACCCATTACCTTGGCAGCAGCATGTCTCCCTCCCAAGCACTTCTTTGCTGGTTCTTTTTTAAAAATACTGTCTTGTTATCAGTCCCTCAAGCCAGTTGGAGCAATCCAAAGCTAGCTCAGGAGCTGAACATTTTTGTTCTCCTTTCCCGCTGCACACCCTTTAGGCTAAAATGCCCTTTTCAAGGATGATACAGTGGTCTGAGGTGCTTGTGCACCAGGGGATAAGGCTCACTGGAAGCAGCAGCCGGCAGGGCAAGTGGACATGGAATCAGCCCTCGGCTGACATGGAAGAAGCTCAGGCATTCAACATTCAGCAGAATGACAGCCCCTGTGCACCCACCTCATAGCAGGAAGGACTGGAAGGTGTGATGTTCTAATGAAGGTATACAAAGAGGCCCATATGCTTTGGAGGTTATGGGCTTTCCTATGCAAATGGGTTTCTGCCGGCCCTGCATGCAAACCCTCCTGCTGAACACCCCAGGTCCTGAGGCTCACGTTGCAATTTTATCCCAGCCGGTAATATGGGCAGATCAGGGCTGTGCCTGCCACTGCATTTAGAAATGAGCAAATGCAAGCAAGCCTTTGAAACCCTTTCCGGTGCGTTTTGCCCGAGTCCACCTGCCAGAGCCCTGCTCTTCTCAGCTGCTCTCCCCCACATGACAGAGAAGCAGCCAGTCACGAGCATGACGCAACACACAGCCCAGCCTGAACCCAGAAAAGGTCCTTCTGGCTGCGTGCCCTGTAATTTCTGGAAAGCTTTCCTCCTCCTTGTCTCGCCTACCTCCATCTCTCCGAACATGCTCCTTGTTCCAGCTGGGGGTGGCCAGATATGGTACAGCGCTAACAAGCCGAGGATGGAAGGGCTGCAGCTTTTAATGGTTCCCGTGGAATAGTGATCTCTCTCTCGCCTGGTGTCCTCCCCTCCACACCTCTCTCTGTTCTAGGATCCCAACCTCACTATCCTCCCATTAGCCGACCTTGCCTCCCTTTCTCTATGCCCAGTGCCCCCTTCCCTTCCTCCTCCTCCTCAGAGGGACGGCCGTGTGAGCCCAGAGCACACCTCGGAAGGTGGGTCAAAGTCTCCGCTTCATTTCTGCTCAGGCTCGTCCCCCACTGTGGTTACCTCGATGGTTGTATGGTCTTCATTGGCTGTGGTGCCCTCAACAATGCTAGATGGCACAGTCATGATGGTGCTCCCGCTGGGAGACATTTGCGTAACGTTCTGAATGGCCGTGCCCAGTCCTGGCAGGGTGAGCAGCTGGAAGGGGCTCACCACTTTCAACACGGTGCTGCCATCCTGTATGGCCGCGGTGCTCAGGACTGTGAGGTTGGAAGCATCCGGGTGTATTTCAACGGCGTTGGGAAAAGTCGAGCCCGCAGAGGCCAGGACAGTGTATCCGCCCAGCAGTGGAGAAGCCGGGGAGCCAGCAGAGGTCACCTGCGCCGTCGTCTTCCCAAGAGCAGATGCCGGGAGGGTGGAGACCACTTTGCCTATGGGCAGGTTTGCCAGTTGCGTGACCGGCATCCCTGGCGCAAGGGCGATCTGCGCCGACTGAGTCAGGAGCTGGGAGGTGATGGCGGGAGGCCCTGAGGTGGCTCGGGTCAGTCTGGGGCGTTTCAGAGGGGACGGGATGGAGACTGGCGTCAGGGTCATCAGCACGTTGTTGAGGTGCTGCGATTTGTGCTTCAGCTCCTTCGCTCTCTTCCGGTGCTCATCGCACTGCTGCTCCAGAGCTGGAGGAAGAGGGAGAGAAAGAAAGGGCAGCGGATGAGCAAGGGCACCCACCAAGTCCAAACAGCCAGGAACAGAGGCTGGCCTCCTCTTCTTAAATGACACGGCAACTGTGGTATGGCATGGCAAGGACTGCTTTAAAACACAGTGGTACCTCGGGTTACAGACGCTTCAGGTTACAGACTCCTCTAACACAGAAATAGTACCTTGCGTTAAGAACTTTGCTTCAGGATGAGAACAGAAATCACGCGGCGGTAGCAGGAGGCCCCATTAGCTGAAGTGGTGATTCAGGTTAAGAACAGTTTCAGGTTAAGAACGGACCTCAGTTCCTACAAGCCATGTGGAACCTGTGCATAACCTGCCTGCCGCTCTTGCCATCTAGATGGCAGATGTAGGGAATCAGAAGCTGACACAATTTATGGATGCCGATGCTGGCATGTGCAAACCCCCAATACCATGGTGTCTTTTCACTAGTACTGTACTACGTTCCACGATTCTGGCAACAGAACACTGACTTCAGAAAGTCCTCCTGTGGAGGTTTCAATAGAGTTGATAATGGAACTGCAGCGTCTGGGACTAAGGAACTGTACCTGCCAAATCTCGCGTATACTGCTCTCGGGAACGGTCCATTTGGCACTTGTGACTGGCTAAAACTTTCTTCACCAGGTCCAGCATGCCGAAGTTCTGGACTGTATTGTTGAGCAAGACAGCATCTGGGAGGGAAAGCAACAGGTTAAAAAAAACCCTGACTGATGAGAAAAGCATGACAATGTGGGGTTGTTTTTTTTTAAAGAAACCCATTATTTTTCTTATTGTAGAGATGGGAGAGGGAAGGAAAAAGTGGATCACAATGCTGGAATTTTTATTTATCAAGATTTAAATTCCCATTTCCTCAACCCAATGAAGACTAAGTAAGTGTCACTCCATTTGCCTTTAAGTTGCAAATTTTTTGGAGCAGGGACCCAAATCATTTTCTTCTGCTTATGATGTTCTATAAAGTGTCATACACGCTCATTATTATTGTTAATTGTGTTTCTCATCCACCCTTCATGTAAAGTCCCAGGGTGGGCAGCAACATATTAAAACTCAATTAGGTAAAGGTAAAGGGACCCCTGATGGTTAGGTCCAGTCGTGGATGACTCTGGGGTTGCGGCGCTCATCTCGCTTTACTGGCCGAGGGAGCCGGCCTACAGCTTCCGGGTCATGTGGCCAGCATGACTAAGCCGTTTATGGCGAAACCACAGCAGCGCACAGAAACGCTGTTTACCATCCAGCCTGAGCAGTACCTACTTATCTACTTGCACTTTGAGGTGCTTTCAAACTGCTAGGTTGGCAGGAGCAGGGACCGAGCAACGGGAGCTCACCCCGTTGCGGGGATTCAAACCGCCGCCCTTCTGATCGGCAAGCCCTACGTGCCACCCATGTCCCAATAAAACTCAATTAAAACAACCACCCCAGCCCACCCATAAATCCCAGATCCCTAATGGTATGATATGACACTTTCCAATGATGCTTATGTTATTTAAAACAATTTTCTCCAGTATCAGCAATGAATGTTTAGTAAAGTAAAAGGAGGTATGATTTTTACGATGTACCTCCATTTGGTGATATATACAGCTGTTTGTACTCTACCACCAAACCACGCAGATTCTGAGCATTGCACACAGAATAAGTTGCACTAACTGCACTGATACATCACCATCATCATGAGACATTTTGCATCCCAGAATCAGGCTACGAAGGAATTTGGAATACTGTAGTTTTGGTTATTGAATAAGGAGGCAGGAAAGTGCAGCAAAAGGCATGGACAGGGGGGAAAATGCAGTCATACTTCAGGATAAACACACTTCAGTATAAGTATTTTCGGGTTGCGCTCCACGGCGACCCGGAAGTAATGGAGTGCGTTACTTCCGGGTTTCACCGCTCGCGCATGTGCAGACGGTCCAAATGATGCCACGCGCATGCGCGGAAGTGGCAAAACGCGACCCGCACAGTCACGTCTTACGTTCTGTTCAGGGTGCGAACGGGACTCCGGAATGGATCCCGTTCACATCCCGAGGTACCACTGTAGTAGCCATTACGGTATTGAAAAAAGAAGAAGACCCAGGGCAGGTCACTAAAGCTCTGAATCCCACCTACCTGGAGCCATATGCAAGACGCCCCTGATATTGCAATGTATAGAAGATATCATTCTTTGAAACCATGAGAACTAGTAGATTTATTGTTAAGTGAAAGCTGAGAAAAATCAGCATGCCGAATCCTGCACCACTCACCAGCTACAGAAGCAGGTAGCACACAAACCCTTAAACGCTACGAGTAGAATCTTCTTCCATCAACTTCCTAACACCTGTATTATCAAGTCAGAAAGTGCATAGCAAATGCTAAAATAAAAAATAAACACCGCAAAGTCCAAAACGCTGGTTACAAACCAGACTTCCCAATACTGCCAGCACTACCTTTAACGCCCTGCGCTCCTTAGATGTGCTAGCAATGCAAGGGATCTCTAAACAAGGAGACTTAAAAAGACAAAGCCATTTATTTGCAAGCCAGTTCTTACCGTTGAGTTGCAAGGGGGGCTCCTGAATCCTCTGCTGCAGGCCCTTCATGGTCTCCATGAGCTCCGCATGGAATTCCTGAATCACCTCTTCCAAAAGACCAGCTTCCTTTAGACCTCGCCAAAATGTAAATGTATCATCTGGAAGGAAGTGAGAGAATCCTGAAAAACCTGCAAAGCAGCAGGGGGAACGAAGCCGACCAAATGTTTGATAGACTCACCCCGGGAATATAACATTTGCCAAAGAGCAGCCTTGCAGTGATACCACACAAGCAAGAGGTCACATTGTTGGAGTCTACCACTTCAGATTAAAGGAGGAGTGTCATGTTTTAATTCCTCTCCCCATTCCCTACGAATAGAAAACTTGAATGCCAAACAGAACTCTTCTTTCTGAGTTCTGCAGGTGTTGAGTTATTTTACACGCAGGGAAGTTTTAAATTATGCAACTGCTCACCTGCGGTCTGAAGCGGTAGACTCCAGGAACAGTTTTTACAGCAGAATCTGCTACAAAAACAAGCTGCCATTAATGCAGGGACAGGTAATGTGGTAACTCTGACTGAGCCAACGTCGAACGGTTCAAGAATATGCAATTTCCCAAGTTATGCAGCCTCCTTCTTCAGCAAAAGTTGGACCAGTAAAACAAGTTATTCCTAAGTATGTTACTACCAGCATGCCAAAGGCAAGACAGTGTTATGCGAATAGATTAATGGAATCACAGACAAAACATCAGAAGCTGGCTTACACTGAATCAGACCACTGCTCCAGTTGCAGTCTAGAGTTTCAGACAGGGGTCTTTCCCAACCCTATCTGGAGACGTCAGGGGTAGAAATCTGGGGCCTTTTGTGCGTGAGGTGTGTGCTCTGCCACTGAGGCATGGCCTTATGTATAGAGATGGCAGTGCCACACAGCTGGCAACCTACATGCAACTTCCTTCGCACAAGCCTTTCAGATTTAGGCAGCCAATACGGAACAGAGGTGGTGGCACAGAAGATGTAGTGGGCTGAGGCCAGGCCACAGGAACGCTCTGCATGTGAAAATCACCTCCAATAGCAGTGGTCCAGTCCGTGGAGTCATCACACGTTTCTATGGTGATCGTGGCAGGAGACCCATTTACTGTGATTGAAACAAAATCAGCATTCAGAAATCATCAACAAAACCACTTTTTTGTTGGCATGCTGGCGAAACAAGTCAAGATGTGCCCTTCCAAGATACAGCCATTCTTCTTTTGCTTTATCTTGGTTTGTAGTTGCGTTAAGTTTTTCTACAAATTCAGTACAATTGCCAGTCAAAACCAAAGAGACATCTCCCTCGCATTTCTAAACCTAGCACAAATTTCGAACAAAATTCTCAAGATCTTAGCATTCTGTTTGTAGGGGCTGTTTGTAGTGCAGTGGGTGGCGCTGTGGGTTAAACCACAGAGCCTAAGACTTGCTGATCAGAAGGTTGGCGGTTCGAATCCCCGCGACAGGATGAGCTCCCGTTGCTCGGTCCCTGCTCCTGCCAACCTAGCAGTTCGAAAGCACGTCAAAGTCATGCTGGCCACATGATCCGGAAGCTGTACGCCAGCTCCCTTGGCCATTAAAGCGAGATGAGCGCCGCAACCGCAGAGTCAGCCACGACTGAACCTAATGGTCAGGGGTCCCTTTCCCTTTTTACTGTTTTTTATTAATTCATACGCCATCTAATGCCAAATAGGCTTCAAAGCGGTTTATTTGATAAACCACCCTGGAATCACAAACCATGAGGAGATTCCATTTTTTCTTCATGGCAACCCCAAGCTAGGGCACCATGACTAGCATCAGATCAGTCAGCAAGTTTCAAGGCTGTGTACCATGGAGTTGGGTCCCAATATCGGTGTTTTTGTTGTTCAATACAGAGCTTGGTTGATCCCCATACTTGGAATCAGAAATAAACTATCAACATAGGAAGACACCCTTTGGAGCTTCACCAAGTGTCTGGTGGCTGTTTATACTTCTATGAAACATTAAAATGAAACACACATACATGTGTACACAGGCAAATTCACATAACTGCTTGTACTCAGCCCAGAGGTCCACCTGCTATTCTATTACAATGAGTTCACCAAGGTCTCGGGCAGAAATCTTTCCCAGCACTCATGCCAGGGATGGAAACTTGGACCTCACGTATTCAAAGCACGTGTTCTACAGAGCTATGGCACCACTGGTGTAGGAAAATACGGAATTGCCTTATACCAGGTCAGACCATTGGTTCATTTAGCCTAGAACTGGATACTTCAGCTGGCATACCTCCTTGACATGGCAGAGCATGTATGGTGCCAGCTCCCAAGCGAGTACCAACCTGCCCCTAGGAAGACTGGCTACCGATGCCAAGGTTTTTCTGGCTTTCCCCAATACAGTCATACCTCGGAAGTCGAATGGAATCTGTTCCGGAAGTCCGTTTTTACTTCTGAAATGTTCAGAAACCAAAGCATGGCTTCTGATTGGCTGCAGGAAGCTCCTGCAGTCTATCAGAAGCCCCGTTGGACATCCGGCTTCCAAAAGAATGTTTGTAAACTGGAACACTCACTTCCAGTTTTCGATTGTTTGGGAGCCAGAACGTTCCGACTCCCAAGGCGTTCAGGAGCCGAGGTGTGACTGTACTCCCCTGGCTGAGCTGAAAGTCAATGTGATGTAGTGGGTAGCATGCAACACTCGAATAAAGGAGACCTGGTTTCAGCAGCTTGCTCTGCAGGGAGGCTTACTAAGTGGTCTTGGGAAAGTTACTGTCTCTCAGCCTAACAAACCTGTAGGGGGTTCAAAGAGGGATACCGTATTTCTCGCTCTATAGGATGCAGCAGACCATAAGACGCACCTAGTTTTCGGAAGAGGAAAACAAGAAAAAAAATATTCTGGATACCAGAGGCCAGGACAGCCAGCGGGATGGCTGCGTAGCGATCCCGCTGGCTGTCCTGGCTTATGGGATAGCCGCGCACAGCCTCTCCCGGGTAAGGGGAGCCTTCATCCCCTAAAGAGCCCCGAAGAGCCGCACACACGCTCCACGCGGCTCTTTAAAGGGAGCGCTGAGCAGAGCCTCCTGCCTGCATTCGCTCCATAAGACGCACACTCATTTCCCCTTACTTTTTAGGAGGGGAAAAGTGTGTCTTATAGAGCGAAAAATACGGTATATTATTTGGGAGATAGGATAGGACATACACACACACAAAATGAGTAATGATCAGCGCTATTTGCTCTGCAGGCAGCCTTCTGTGGGACATCTGTCCTCTTAAGTATGATATCCCAGAAGCTGAAAAGCATGGGTTGATTGATCAGCAGGGACAATGGAATGAATGGGTTGGTGACTGTATTGATGACCACAGAAATATTTGAGTCTCCTCCAGTTCTAGTAGAAGATTGCAGCCAAGAACCAGCCGGTTCATTCAAAACAGCACAGGGAAACAGCCTCATTACCCACCCTCCACTGGGCTGTTATTGCCACCCCCCACCCTCCGCAGGGTTGGCAAGATTGCAACAGTGCAACCATGACAAAAGGAGACACAACAAGGATATTCCTCTTCTGTATCATTCTAACAAAGGTACAGCGAGCCTTATTAGGGTCTCAACTGGTGGACCTTCAGATACTCCCAGACAACAACCCCCATCAGCTCCAGCCAGCATAACCAGTGGTAGAATTCGTGGCCTAGTGGAATGCAGTTCACATTACCATCTGCAGAGGCTGGCGTGAGAGGTATGTATTCTGTTGACGTCTGGCTTGTTAGGGGCACCCTAGCTCCGGTCAGGTCGATTTTAGTGCTTCGGCAGGTATTGGAACAAACTTTCGTATGCTCGTAAAAATCCAGCTTCCCCGAATCCATGATCTTCCTAAAACACACAAAACCAACGTGAACGTCCATCTCAGCTTTATTATTATTTAAATCACCCTGAAAACTCGCAAGTTGCATGTTCATGCTTCAGCTAGCTGTACCGAAATGCATTTCAATGAAGCCTACCTAGGAGACATACCCAATGGACACCTAATTTAGATACCAGATGGCATAGGTTAGGGCCTTGTGAATTCTGCCTCCCTAAGGCAAGAGGCGGTGGGACACACACATGCCCCAAAGATACGTTTCAGTTCTGCGTCTGCAGGCAGGAACACACAGGCACTCTCACAAACAGGCTAACCTTAGCATGATCCCATTCATCCGGATTGCCCTCTTCCAGTCCTTCAAGGTGGACTTGCCAGCCAAATGGACAAATTCCTTGGGACTTATCAAATGGTTGTCATACTGGAGGGAAGAGAGACATGTTGAGGTATAGGTTAATTATTCTAAAGGTATTTTGCTGTAATTCCTTTTATAAACCTAGTCACGTGCAAACTTTTTCTTCTCCCAATTTCTCTTCCCTTCCCATCTCATTTTTTAAAAATTTAGATGATGAGACCATGGGGGCTGGGATCTGTGTGCTTTTACAAGCAATACGTAAGATTAGAGAATGGAAATGTTACACATTACAGGATATAAAACCATCTCACCTGGACACATTTCACATTGATACCGGGGCAAACAAACTTCCTCCATATTAGGTTGGCTTTGCTATCTCCGCAGGTGATGGGATAAACTATCTCAGCTTCCACACAATCATCACCTTCAGCCATCTTCACTTCAGGGAGAGGGATCGGGAAAGATAAAAATTTTTGAAAAGGTTACAACCATTGATTGCTGGTTGGCAAAAGAAGTTTGGAATACAGTTGAGAGGAAAACTGAAAACAGGATGAAAAAGTATTTATTACTGAGCACCAGCCTGATTAACTGCTTCCCATAAATGAGATACATTACAATTATCAAGTTATTTACATAGAATCGTAGGGTACAACCAATGAACGTGGAGATACTGTTCTATGTCCTGAGCAGCTAACAATCTAAATTTCACCAGTGGTGAAAGTGGTAATTGTAAAGACATAGATGCCTGAATTAGAAACACACAAACTGCTTTTGTCCTAATAGGCCTCTCTATTTTGGACATCCCAGTAGTGATGTATGGAAGTGAGAGCTGGACCATAAAGAAGGCCGAAGAATTGATGCTTTTGAATTATGGTGCTGGAAGAGACTCTTGAGAGTCCCATGGACTGCAAGAAAATCAAACCTTTCCATTCTGAAGGAAATCAGCCCTCAGTGCTCACTGGAAGGACAGATCATGAAGCTGAGGCTCCAATACTTTGGCCACCTCATGAGAAGAGAAGACTCCCTGGAAAAGACCCTGATGTTGGGAAAGATGGAGGGCACAAGGAGAAGGGGACGACGGAGGACGAGATGGTTGGACAGTGTTCTCGAAGCTACCAGCATGAGTTTGACCAAACTGTGGGAGGAAGTGGAAGACAGGAGTGCCTGGCGTGCTCTGGTCCATAGGGTCACGAAGAGTCGGACACGACTAAACGGCTAAACAACAACAAATTTTTTGCATTCTACCTATCCTGCAACAGGTAAAGTGGTAACTCTGACCAAGCGAACTTTGATTGGTTTAAGAATACGCAAGTTCTCAAGCCAGAGAGATATGGGGCACAAACCTCTGGGGCAGCAAGGGGGTCAAAGGGTGGCATTCAACCACTACATTCCATCAGCACAGGGATTTCCACTTGCATGATTGGACATCATCGCTGCCGCCGCCACCGTGTCCTCCCAAAACGTGATTGAGAGGGTGGGGGGAACCCCTACATTTTAGGGGTTTGCATGGGGCAGCTGGGAAAAAGTTGGACCATTCCAGAATTAAGGAGTAGTGAGGCGAAACAGGCAGCAAGGTGTGCAGTGTAACAATATAGGAGGAGGAAGGGAACCGTGGAATAGGAAGGAAAACTAATGGTGAATATCTTGAGCCAGGGTTGATGGTCTTCAGCACCTGGACACAACACTGGCTCCTTAATTCCCTCCCCCCCCCCCCGAATGCACACCTATAAAATAGGCAAATGGTGACAGACAGGGGCCAGGAACAAAGTTACTGCCTCCATCAAGGCTGGGGAGATCCCCTCAGATGTTGTTAAGCTACAGTTCCCATCATCCCTGAATATGCTGGCTGGAGCTGATGGGATCTGGAGTCCAACAACTGGGAAGCCACAGGCTCCCTGTCCTGTTCTTGACCTATGTGACTTTCCCATACACTAAAGGTAAAGGGACCCTTGACCATTAGGTCCAGTCGTGGCTGACTCTAGGGTTGTGGCGCTCATCTCGCTTTATTGGCCGAGGGAGCCGGCTTACAGCTTCTGGGTCATGTGGCCAGCATGACTAAGCTGCTTCTGGCGAAACCAGAGCAGCGCACAGAAACGCTGTTTACCTTCCCGCCAGAGCGGTACCTATCTACTTGCACTTTGACGTGCTTTCAGACTGCTAGGTTGGCAGGAGCAGGGACCAAGCAATGGGAGCTCATCCCGTCACGGGGATTCGAACCGCCGACCTTCCAATCAGCAAATCCTAGGCTCTGTGGTTTAACCCACAGCGCCACCCGCGTCCCTCCCATACATTAGTGGTCTTCTATTAGGAACACAGAAGCCCACTGTCCTTCAGGAAAGGACAGATCCCCAGCAGTTTCCCCAACCTCAGAATGCTCATTCCAGGAGCTGGAAGCAAGAGCTGGAAACCCCTCAGCCTATGTGCTCTTGAGCCTTTCTGCTGGCAATGCTACCGGCTAATGCAAGTGACTGTGATACAAAAGAGGCAAGCCTCTGTTACTCACCCCACTTACCTAACAGGGCTTCTTTCAAATGTGCAGAGGCTGTAAAAGCAGCAGCGGCTGCAGAGGCTGCATTTTCCGTCTCCAGGGTGTCTTCATTTAGGTCATTGCTAGCAAGAAATAGAGACACAAACGGTTAAAAAGAAATGGGGAAGCTGCCTGTGCTATGGTAAGGTTTGCTCTGGAGAATGACTCCAGAGCAATTCCAACTATAATACACAAAAATGCATCTCTTCCCCTTAAGTAGGAAGTTGTTTTCCCCTGGAAAAACAAAGTTGTACACAGTGCAGCAATTTCAAGACTGCAACCCACTGATTCATATGGTTAAAACAATATTAAGCATGAAGGAAAAGCAGTTGTAAGGGAGTAAAGCACTGCTGCAAAGCTTAGAAATGCAGAACTGGAAGTAGCTTCTGAAGCCTGAGGACCCGATATTCAGGTACTTAACAACAATTTCAAAGTTTTCACCTTTTTTAAAGATATGTGTTCTGTTTCTGCTAAACATCCTAGAATCTAGAGGCATCTTGGTAGAGTTTATAGATTCAGGCAGAGGAACGGATCTTAATTCATTTAACACGTCTCAAACTCTCCACATGACACCCAATAATATCATTTCTTCTAGCATAGGCAGCGCTGCTCTGTTCTTCCAAGGAGATGGCAATTACTCAGGCAGATCCACCTAATCCTACCACCAAAAAACCGTTTGCACGGCTGGTTTCCATGACAAAACTCGTGGGTGGAAGCACTGCTCAGATTTTTTTGCATAGAAGTCAGGCTCCAAAAGTTTCCCCCACACAGGAGGTTTCATCAAGCAGGCAGGAAGATGATGGAAACAAGCACCACGGAAGCAGCAGCTTTGCTTCCGCTCCTGAAATCGCTTTTACTGAACACTAGAAAGGTTTCTTTCCCAAGCAAAGGCCAACATAGAAGGAATTACAGTAAGAACTAGAGGTTAAATGGTATGTAGCCTAGTAAACTACTCTGGCTTCAGAGCCCTCCTCAAACAGAGAAAGGAAAAACGGTGTACAACATTAGTTCCTGTGATTGACAGGCAGGATGAAGCCTCTGGATTAACCCAGCCTGACGTAAGGACCAGTAGCCTGCCCAACAGAGCAGACCCTTCTACTTATTTCACTTCCACTACCAAGGGGTGTGGGGTGGGAGAACACAAACCCTCGACTCCTGGATTTGGGTATGGCTGTCATCAAGTTGACATATACAGTGGTGCGTTGCAAGACGAAAAGAATCCGTTCCATGAGTCTCTTCATCTAGCGGTTTTTTCGTCTTGCGAAGCAAGCCCATTAGCGGATTAGCGCTATTAGCGGTTTAGCGGCTATAAAAGGCTTAAGGGATTAGCGAATTAGCTGCTAAAAGGCTATTAGCAGCTAGTGCCTTAGAAAAAGGGGGTGGGGAGTGAAAAAAACCCCCCAGGAATCGCAATACATTTTCGTCTTGCGAAGCAAGCCCATAGCAAATTCGTCCTGCGAAGCACCTCCAAAACGGAAAACCCTTTCGTCTAGCGGGTTTTCCGTCTTGCGAGGCATTCGTCTTGCGGGGCACCACTGTATTGCTGACCTCAGAGTGTTCCTTCTCATTTCACAATGGTAAATTTGGAACGCTAGGAACAGCCAGGGTTGACCTTCTGTTCAATTTCTTTCCATTTTCATGCATTAGATGCACATGCCTGCTAAAAGCCTTCTCTAAAGCAAGGGTGGGGAACTTCCAGTCCGTGGAGGAGGCCACTTCAGCCAAGTCACACCCACCTGCCCTGTAACCTCAGGTGTGGGGCAGGTAAAAGACCTGGCTCAGCAGAAAGAGTGCTTCAGGCACCGTCAATCAGCAGTGCCTGCAAAACCCCCTTGCAAAGTGCTCTGCAAGACCCGTTCAGGCACCTGAGAGCATAAGACTCCAAATCTCACGAGTTGCGGGTTCAAGCCCCACATTGGGTGAAAGATTCCTGCATTGCAGGAGGTTGGACCATATGGTCCTTGTGGTCCTTCCAACTCTACAATACTATGCTTCTAAGTCATTGTGACATTGGGTGATCACAGGTTGGAGGCGGAGGGAGTGAAGAAAACTGTCCAGCTCTCTAGCCAGATTAGGTGCCACACCCCTATGCTAGAGGTTTCACGAAGAGGTTCTTCTTGCTCCCTTTAATAACAAAAATCAATTCACTGTGATATGTACAGCATGCAGAGATCTATCCTCCCCCCCCCCAATTTTATGTTGTTGGGTGATTTTTGTGAATGAACTACAGTGGTACCTCGGGTTAAGTACTTATTTCGTTCTGGAGGTCCATTCTTAACCTGAAGCTGTTCTTAACCTGAAGCACCACTTTAGCTAATGGGGCCTTCTGCTGCCGCAGTAGCACGATTTCTGTTCTCATCCTGAAGCAAAGTTCTTAACCCGAGGTACTATTTCTGGGTTAGTGGAGTCTGTAACCTGAAGCGTATGTAACCCGAGGTACCACTGTATATATATTTAGTTTTAATGCATTTTTATTACATTTTGTTGTCCCTGTAAATTGCTTCCGGACTCCTTTTTGTGAAGCTGTACATAAACTGAGCAAATCTTATCTAACAGAGGCTGCTTTGGGTTTCCTTTAAATGTTATACGTTCTGAATTGTGTTTCTCCCATCCAAACTGAAGTGAAATGAACAGGGTGTGCGCAGCAGCTTACAACGCTAACGTCAGCCATCCCAGAGGCTAACTAATGACCGTTTGCTTACCTATGCTGGGAGAGATTGGTGGTAACTAGCACCGTTTTCACCTCCTCCATGTTACTGCTGTCAGCTATGTTGTCTGGAGTTGTGACCACCACCACCTCCTCCATGTGAACACTCACATCTGGGGTTGCCATCCGCAGGAAGGCTCGTACGGCAAAAAAGCACCAACAATGTGTGGAAAGCCCCTCCTGGAATCTTCACTCTGCTGTTACAGAACCAAAGAGTGAAGAGGTTATTGCTCTGCCGATCTGGCCAGCGGAATATTTGGTTTTCTACATCTGAATGTAAAAGGAATCAGAAGCGCACACACATACTACACACCAGGAAACGAGACCCAGTGCAATTTCAGAAGGACAGGGTGCTTAAGAGGAAGATGGCTCAACAGAACAAGCACACAGTGGCTCTTTCTGTGAAAGCCCACATCTTAGATGAGTTAAATGCCAGAGAACTGGATCCCAAATGGCTGCTTGTGCATGTGATAGAGAAGCCAAAACACTTCTCTAAAAGACAGTGAGATTCTGAACGGTTTAAAACTCCATTCCCCGGAGTAGATGTTAATACCTCAGGTAACGCACAGAAAAGCTCTGCTGGATAGCTACTGAAGGATGCAATGGGGGCAGAGAAGCAAGGTACACTGGTTGTCGGATGAGTTAAGACATTTAAGCTGAATACATGAAACTATCCTATACCAAGTCAGAGCCTCGGTCTACGTAGTTCAGTACTGCCTATTTTGGCAGTGACTCTCCAAAGCCCTTTTAATCCTTTAATGCAGGAATGGAGAACCAGTGGCCCTCCAGATGTTGCTAGACTGTAACTTCTGCCATCCCTGACCATTGGCTATACACACAGACACCATGGCTCCTGCTACTAACCAGCAACCAGTTTCAGGAGCTTACGCAATAATGGATTTTTCATAGACCATGCACATCCCCATATAGCTTTGGCAAGCACTTTTAGAAAATTAATTTAATTCACTGTTTGTCATTTACTCTGCTCTACAATATTTTAATGACTTTATTATACACTGCTTTATTCTTTAAATGAGACAGCATTTTAGAAATCCTCTTACAATAAACCACTATATAGCCACGTATCTGGCAATGTTTGTGTGTCCATGTGAGATTTATATGCAAGGCTGAAATAAAGCAAAACGAGTAAACTGTAAGCAGCCAATGAACAAAGTTTAAAATCAGCAATGTGTCATAAGAGGTTCTTGTCCCCTGTAAAAGCAAGGAGGATGTTTTCTTTTTTAAAAAAATGATTTTTATTAAAGATTTTTTTGGGGTACTAAAAGCCACAATTGCAGCACTGAGTCAAGATGGGGTGCATTTGAAGACGGGAAAGAGACTGTATACAACATTTAGATATGCGGCAGACTCACCATATCATGCTATGAGGCTGTAAGCAGAAGAAGGGAAAAAAGAGGAAGGAAAAACAGTACCAGCAGCCATTGCACGCTGAGCAAGATTTGACAATTCACAAGCAATGAACTGAGTAAGCATATTTAAAAAGAGGGGATATCTGAGCATTCTTTTTAAACTAAGATTTGAGAATGACCTCCAGTGCTCAACCTGGGATCCTGGGCAAACTAAAGAGAGAAGTACAAGTATGCAGCAAATGGTACCCATTCAAGGGTTTGTGTCTGCAAGGTCTATGAAAACCAAAACCACAGTCATTCCTGCACGGCTTGGTTGACACTGCAGTCATATTTGCTGCTTTGCCCACTCAGTCTCCTGGCAAATACCCTAATTTAGTCTGAAAGACGCACGTCTCCAGATATGTGCAGGGGAAGTGCATCTGGCAAAAGGCAGACTGGAAGAATCTGTGAAACAGGTTATGCACACTCACCCTTTCAAGAGAACTACAGATAAAATATGCTTTCGGTACCTAAAAGGAATAAACTGGAAAAACCGCATACTGTGGGATGAACTCGGAGATAATGCAAAAATACAACTAGCTTGGTCCACCGTCATACAGCACTTTAGCAATCTGACAGAAGGAAGTTTAAAAAGCTGCAGTCATCTCATTTTTTCCCTGCCTGCAACTAGTTCTATCTATTATCTATTACATAATAACCTGAAATGAAGTGGTTTATCCCCTTACAGTGGTTTATATGCAGACATTGAGATTCCCAAAATAGGTGCAAGATTGCTGTTAATTAAGCAGAGGCCCTTTTTGCTGCAACTATTGCATGCAGCAACTACCAAACAAAACTGACTCACTTGTACTTCTTGAGCTTTGTGAATGCTCTTTCTGCTGGTGGTTTTTATTTTATGCTACTGCCTTAATGTATTTTGGCTATTCTAACAATCTGAGATTGTTTTAAACTCTGCCCATATGAAGTCATTAATTTTATTAACCCCCTTCCTTTATGTTCTGCCATGTCAAATTGTAAACTGCTGCAGTGACCTGTTCTCTCCTTTTTGGGAAAACACAATGCGCACCAGTTGGCGCTATACAAAGAGTAACATTGATATGGTCTTAATTTTTGATTGATTTATTTTTTTAAAAAACCCTGCTTCAAAATTATTTGTAATTTTTAAATCTCATTTTGTTGCCTCCCCTCTTTCAAAACTGCAGATTGCAAGCTCCTTTGGGGGAGGGGATTGTACTCCTGTGCCAACCATCAGAGTTGGGGCCCACATGTTTGTGGGACTTGTCATCCCTAGGGGCAGAGGCTGGAGGCCACGAGCCAAAGAGGGGAAGCACCAGAGGCAAGGCTTCTTGCCCAGGGACCTCAGGCATCCCTCCCTCCTGCACTTTGCAAAAAGGAAGAAGCACTTGTAGTACTAATATATGTATCATGACCAAAGGAGGAATGACCACTGGGAGGAACACAGAGGGGGGAACCCTCAAACCTGAACCTGCCCAACCGGACACCTTCTTCTGCCCTACCTGCAACAAAACGTGTCTCTCCCGTATGGGTGTCTACAGCCACAGCAGGCGCTGTAAAACTCTCCAGTGGTTGGACTTCATATCAGAAAGCCCACTCTTCCACTTATCTCCTGACCAGAGATGGGAAGGCCTGGGGAAAAAAAATCAGGAAAATGGGGGGGGGGCAGGTTTTCCCCTAATTTCCCAATTTTTCCCCTTATTTTTTCTTTCAAAACAATTATTACAAAACTATTTACATATAACACAAACAGGACAAAAAACCCATACAAACAAACACAGACAATAACAACGTTCCGATTCACCTCATTGTACTTTTTACAGTTTATTAATCTATGTGCACTTCATTATTATTATTATTTTCTGTTACTTATCAAAATAAATTTTACTTTGATACGTTTCCTTATACTTCAAGATTCAATCTAAATCTGTCAGGAGATTTGCATTATCATAATACTTTCTAATGTATTCTTTAAATATCCAATCTCCCCCCCCCCCCCCCGCCTTCCCATCTCTACTCCTGACACAGCTGAGTGCCAGCAAACAAACCACATGAAGCGGCATACAAATTCCGTTAAATAAATAATCGCCATTGAGAAAAGTGCTGTATAAGTTTTCTGTGTTTTTTTTTTAAAGGGTAAACAAAAACAAGACTTATATTTGGAACCGGGCTCGAGGCAAGTAAGCAAGCAAGAAAGAGGCGAGCCTCCCGCGCACCACGCGCGTATATGCAACAGTGCGCGCGCGCGCACGAGCCTCCCTCGAGCCTGTGAGGAGAAACGCGAGGTCCTCCTCCTCCTCCGCGGAAAGATCCGCGAAGAAATCCTCCCGTCCACACGGGGGGGGGGAAGCCGTCCAGCCCTTTAATGCTGGCTCGCGACGCCGACTGCGGGCACGCGCACGGGGCCGCGTGTTTCCTCCGCCCGCCCCCCCCTTCTTTCTGCGCAGCGCGTGAGGGGGGGGGGCGCCGCCGCAGAGCGCGAGGAGGAGGGCGGCGCGCGCGCGCCTGGCGCCACTGGCTGCGCGAGGGAAATGCGGGGCGGCGGAGGGGGGGGGAGGGGAGGGTGACGGCCGAGCGTTCCTGCCGCTGCCGCCGCCGCCGTCACGTCCTGACGCTCCGCAGGGACCTGACGGACTGGACGGAAGGCGGGGAGGGGCTGCCTTACCTCAGCCGCTTGCCGTCCGACGCCCGGCCTCGGGTTCCGTCCGAGCGGGTGGAGAAGAAGAAAGAGGAGGAGGAGGTGGGTTTTGTTTGTTTTTCCCCGCGGGGCGGGCGGGGGGGGGTGTCTGAAGGGAAATGGCTGCCTTGGCTTGTCTATATATATCTCTGAGGGAAGCTTGGGCTGCGGCGCGCGCGCAGGGCGCCTCGGGTCCTTTCTGCGCAGGCGCAGGCCTCCTCCCCCCCCCCTCCTCCTCCAGCTACCTAGCCGAGACTTATTTGACACGGCGAGGGCGGGGGTGGATATGGGAGGCCGCCGCCGCTGCTCTCAACTTCTTTTCGGGCTCGCCGGGGTGAAATAAGTCCCGGCGGGAGCGCAGCGCGCCTGCGCGAGGTGGAACGCGGAGAAGGGGCAGAGCTGGCTTCGCCGGCTTCGCGCGCTTTGGCGAGAGAGACCGAGACCGAGAGCGCGCTTGTGTTTCGGGAGCGCGCCCTGTGAATACTCGGGCGGCGTGCTTTTGCTTTGCTTTATTTCTTTAGGCGGGTTTCTGCGCTGCCCAATGAGCAGCGTCCTCCGCCTCTGGGGATTCACGATTCAAAAGCAAATTCAATACGCAAGTGCACGTTTTGTAAATAACGTCGAGGGCGGCTTCCGCGGGGTGCGCGTTGCAAAAATTGATATATGGAAAAAAACTACTAAGGAATTGATTGATTTATTTAGGGTATTTACACATTATGCTTTTTTAACCCCCAATGTTATTACAGGGTCCGGCCATCAGTTCTCGCCCTCCCTCCTCAAAGGTTTAGGGTAGGTAGCAAAGGGGGGTTGGGGGAATCCACGTGAAGCAAAACAAATGCTCGATTAAAATGTGGGGAATGAGAAAAATTAAAACCTGCACATCTTGTGTAACTTAAACACCAAGCCAAACAGGAAACAATTTTTATATTCATATATGTATTCAAATGAAATCAAGGTGTCCTGTTCCATGAGCCAGAAGCTTTGCATTACTTAATCCAGCTGTTAAAGGTGTCATCGACTTTGAAGACACTTGAACTCAGGACGCAATGGAGAAACGTGCTAAGAGGAAGGCACGCCTGGCAAACCCACACCCTGATCAACTCCTGCCCGGAAACCAATGTCCCCACTGTGGAAGGATGTGTGGATCCAGAATTGGCCTCCACAGTCACTTATGGACTCATTGTTAAAACCGTGTTTATGGAAGACAATCTTACTCAGCTATGAGTGATCGCCAAAGAAAGATTACTTAACGGATCTGGTCAAGCATGTTACAAAGTAATCATGGTATTGCTGTTTTGTTGATGACTTCAAAGCCTTAACACTTCAGACAAGGCTTTAAATCTTGGTGTTGCAGCAGGTAATAATGATAATCTTGGTGGATGATGAATCACCCATGTATTTCAGTCCTCTTCTTGAGAAAAAAAACACCCTCTCATGCTGTCCTGTTATTGCCAAGGACAAGGGTTCTGAAACAGCTGTGTGCTTTCTTCTCCAAATTGTGAAAAAACACGAGAACAAGAAACGAAAATTAATCTGTCATGAAATAGAATTTCACAGGGATTGTGAAGGCCTATGTGAAGATTCCAGAGGCTGAAGCCATGTTTACAAGAATCGGTGACAATGTTATCCTATCATAGGCTGCCAGTAGTGGAAGCAAACTGAACAGCTTCAGCTCAGGTGCCATGCAACCTAGTTGAAAAAGAGAAAATACTATGAGTGTGAGATCAGGGTGGTTCATTTGGAGACATCTTTTTATTGGAGAGCACCCTTCAATCCTTGTATAATTAATCTGTTAATTCACAGTCTCCCAAGAATTTTGCCTTTTCTGAATGTTAATATGTTACTAATAATATATCATTATTTAAGTAAAAAAAAAAAATCAAGTGGAACTCGGAAGAATAGGAGGGAAGAGAAGCAAGCCTTCAGGGCAGTTGAATTGGTGTTCTGAGTGACAGTAAAGGTACCCCTGCCTGTACGGGCCAGTCTTGACAGACTCTAGGGTTGTGCACCCATCTCACTCAAGTGGCCGGGGGCCAGCGCTGTCCGGAGACACTTCCGGGTCACGTGGCCAGCGTGACATCGCTGCTCTGGCGATCCAGAGCCGCACACGGAAACGCCGTTTACCTTCCCGCTAGTAAGCGGTCCCTATTTATCTACTTGCACCCGGGAGTGCTTTCGAACTGCTAGGTTAGCAGGCGCTGGGACCGAACAACAGGAGCGCACCCCGCCGCGGGGATTCGAACCGCCGACCTTTCGATCGGCAAGCCCTAGGCACTGAGGCTTTTACCCACAGCGCCACCCAGTACTCTACTTATGCATATGTTGGAGTGACTGTGGGCCAATAAACATTTGTTTGCACCTCCCTTGACTAGTGTATAGCAATGGCACACTGGGTATGTAATACAGAAGGATGTGGACTTTTCAAGATACCGGTAGGTAAACTTTCGGCAAGTGTTCCATGAATGTAGTTTTGCTGCAGAGAAAAACATCATGACATAACAAACACAGGGATATTCTCTCTTCCAGATAGCATGCCTTTGGCAATGTTCTTCAGGGACAGGCTGCTTCAGGATTACTGAAGTCATTTTTACCCTTATTGTTACAGGACCTGATCCAAGGAAAACAAAAAACGAGGATACGTAAAGGTCAGGGGGCTGGTGTTATACAATATCCTTAGTACTCAGCTTAGTATCACAACCAACAGTGATTTTGAGGAGTCAGATCCTTTTGGGTTTTCGTAACTTGTTGGACTCATGTCTTCTTTAATGGAAATAGTGACATATGCCATTCCCTGTCTTTCCTATAGAGTTCGTATCCAGAAATCAGTGCCTCACTGGTTTCCCTCCACGTTATTTTTGAAATGTAGGGACTGCACCTGGTATCTTCTGCATGCAAAATATATTCTCTACCACTTGCCCAGTCAGAGGAGCTGGGCTCTATTAGGCAACAATTTTAATCTAGGCTACATTGAATTTACTGGATTTATTACATCTTAATAGTCATGCACAGGATCACACTGTTGGGGCAGCATTTGTCATGGACCAGCAGTACACAGAGGAGTGGCGGGAGGCACTAGCTGCGGAATCCTCACGGGAAGACGTCTCAGAGCCAGGGGATTAGTGGTGGGACGATGATGAGTTAAAGAGGGAACAGACTGGGAGAAGGACGAGTTGGAAGCTGAAGAGGTAACAGGCTTTGTGAGCAGGAAGAGTGTGACAGAGAGCAGTGGAGACCCAGAGCAGAAGAGGAGGCTGGAGAGGAGGGGGGGCCAAGAGGCAATGATGTCAGGCTGCTGAAGAAGCCAGGGGGTCTCCCCCTCCTGCTGCAACAAGCTCCCCTCCCCCTTAGTTTCCCAGAACCTGAAGAGGGTGGAGCAAAGACAGGTAAGATGAAGGAGCCTCCAGATTGTTTTGGTAGCACCCAGGGAGGAGGAGATTTAGGGAGCTGTGGGAAGGCCGCTCACATCTGCCTCATTGGAGCAAGATCTACTGGGAGAAGTTGCTGTGCTCATTAGGCCTGGCCTCCTGCGCGGTATTGCTTCGTTGCATAAAGAGAGTTAACTTCACTGACACACTGAGTTACTACTGAGCTACTCCTGACACCCACTCTGACAGTGTTCCAGGCTGTCTAGCAAAAGCTTTGACCTGTATGGGGATGTGGTTGCAACTTCTTAGTGTGAGATTTCTTCCATAAGCTGATTAAGGAGTTTGGTTAATATTTCTTCAAACCTGCATATGTGAGTTGCTGCTATTTTTGGATATACAGTGGGGCTTTGCTGTCACTACAGTGAGAAGAGGACATGCTCAAATAGGAGAAAATTGATAATTGTGTTGTCTTGCAAGGCAGCTGAAGAGCTTCCCAGAAAGAACTGCTGCGCTGGAAAACTAATTGTATTAAATGAATTAATAAAAACAGAGAGTTGTGGTTTCATACCAAGTTTATTTCTTTTTTTTCCTCATTAATCACTTCTTTGCACAACAACAACCTCAATTTGACAATGAAATGCACGTGGTAGATTTAAAGGAATCGGACGAGGCTTATCTTAAAGAGTGAGAAAAGTCCATTCATGGCACTATTACACATTCTTTTTTCCTGTCTATTTGGAAAGGACAAAGACAGCACATGCTGCATCCTAAGAAGTGAATCTTGTGCAAGGCCAACAACATTCAAACAGACTATCAGGAGGGAATAGGAGGGCAGTTCTGGGGGGGGGGGGTACGGGAACTGAAACACCATCTAATTTTGGACAGCTACCTAGGTGTTTTGAAGTCCACTTTTGTAGCCTGAGCCTCCTTTTGCATGAGTAGGAGCCTACTTTTAGGGTCATATTTTTACATAATGCTTATCAAGCAGCAACCTTTACAGTTCACTTGTGAAGGTCTCTCCATTTTATATATGAAAGGTGCTCACCAGCCTTTTAGCTCAGTCATAACCATGTTTGCCCAGGTAGTAAGCTTGTTTGGTTTGATTGGACTTCCTTCCAAGGAAGTGTAGCCATAACACCGGTAGTTGTAGAGAAAGTCGATCCACTCATCTGCTAACTAGAATAAGAAATCCAGCAAGCTTGCATCCTTTCTTCACACATCTTACACACCTCTAGCATCCAGTGGTCACTACTCTCTTTCCATTACAGCAAGCTTATGGATTGTAGAAACCCAAATGCTGAGATGTGCCTATGTTGTCATTGCTCAAGAGAGACAAGACCACAGAAATAGCTTTATTAGTGATCCTTAATATGAAATCTGCTATACAGTAACATCAACAGGGCCATAAACAGTCATTTCTTGCCACTTACTTCCAACTGTCTCTTGTATCTCTGTTTGTGTGTGAATTTTGCCACATGCATTTAGTGATGTAGTACTTGCTGCCTATAAGAGTACCTGAATGGAGCCATTTGAGCCAGGCAATCAATAAAATACCTAGAGCTACTATAAGGATGTTCATGGAGCAGCAGGAAACTTCCTTTATGCTGTGATTGCAGTTCTTGGGCAATAACCACTTTGCAAGAGGACATTTAGGGAAGTGGTTCCCAATTAGCTAAGTACGGCAGGACACTCATCCCCCACCCCTGTTTTTCAAAAGCCAAGTCACGGACCACCTACTTTTGAATTTTTTCTTAATAATAATAGTACCCCACCCATCTGACTGGGTTGCCCCAGCCACTGGGTGCATCTTATTATGTGAATGGTGCCACAGACCCCCTGGGCGGGTGATGCAGACGACCAATTAGGAACCACTGATTTAGAGTAAGTCTCCCCCAACAAGAACACTGGCTTTGTTCAACAACACAGCAACCAAATAGTGCTTGAAATGAAAATTTCCTAAGTATGCATGTACAAAGACCATTAAGTCCTTACAACCTCTCTCTCCCCCCCTTAAAGGCAGGTGTCTGTGGCTCTCTTAAAATAAGTGGAATATTTAGTGCTTGGGATATGATACAGAACTGTTGTAGCCCTTCTTTGGATTTACTAATGATAAATTGCAAAATTTATCTTCTCTTGCACTGAGCAGGGTCCACCAATATGCATATGGAAATGTGGCAACTCAGCTTTGAAAATGTGTAAAGCCACTCTGGGACACCTAAGCATTGCTTAGTCCCTCTCAGCTGATTCCCTCCCTCCCCCAGCCTTAATTTTAGTTGCTGTGGCAGTTAATTTGGTTCATAATCTCTCAAAGCAGCATGCATTTCAGTAGCACACCTAAATGTTATTAAGACTGAACTGAATTTCCAGTTCCATTTTAAAAAAAAATTATAAAAGTAGGATCTGCAACAAAATGCAGTGTAGAACACTCCTGTTCAGGATACATTTCCATGCACATGCCGGTCTTTGGTCCCCTCAACTGTTAGCCGGTGTTCTACAAGCACTGAGCATGCCAAGTCCTCATTGCAGACTGTTTTTAGGATTTTTTGCTTACTCCTTTAGAATCTCCCAATTTCTTTTTTTTAGGGTTCTAGGAATCAAACAGACATGAATTTAATTTGTGGATATGTGCACCACAGGTAAGAATTCTCCACAATCAATTCAAGTGGGTACCTGCCCATTTTATTAGCCCCCTCCTGATTTGTTTGCACCATGAGTAAAATATCCTTATAAGCACCCATTGTAATTCAAGTTATATCCAGTTCTATAGAAAAAAGTACTTTCTTGGATGCACCGATTGATACTGGATAAACTCATCCCCTGGCTTCCCTGATACATCCAAATGTGGAGATCCTGATACATTTGGTATCGTTTTCTTTACACAACGTAATGCATCTGTACTGATAACACCTGATGCAAATTTCCACCTGACAACATGCCTGATAACATCAGCGTACCCTTGGATATGCAGGCTATATCTCAAGGCACTGAAAGAGTTAAAAGTGAAGGAAATAAAGACCCCATTCTTCATAGTGAGCACTATGGGCAGAATTCATTGACTGCCTAAGGCAGCCTTCCCTGGTCTGGTGCCCCCCCCCAGATGTCTGGAAGGCACAAGGTTGGGAAAGCCTGGCCCTAAGGGCTAAGCCCTTTTGTGTGTGTGCATTGGCCATTTGGATCTAATACCGCAGAACTTCCAGAGACAGCCTTCCAGATATTAGATTCTCACTTCCATCAGCCCTGGCCAAGTCAGGGATGATGGGAGCTGTAGTCCTACAACAGCTGGAGAGCACCAGACTGGCTGTCCCTGGTATAGTGGATGCGCACATTTATAAATCAAGCCTAAGACTTCCAATGATTGCACATATTAGAGTCTCCGGAACACAAGTTATTCTTCAAGAACAGCATCACAAAATCAGGGCTGGTTGTGCATCATTTGCTATGTAGATCTGAAATGGTGAATGGGACCCAAGGAGCAGCCGCAGAACACACTGAGCTCCATGACTGTGGGGTCAGGAAGTGGAAGGAAGCACCTACAGAGAATATGACACCTCTGTCTAGTTGAAAGTTGCCTCTACCTTAAGAGGTAGGCTGGATCATTGGATCTCAACAGACGAAAGCTAAAGTGGACCTAGACCTTTCAGAATGTCAAGACTTCCTTGCATTTCCCCCCACTCTGCCCTTTTCCTCCTACCATCCTCAGAACAGTTTATTCCAGTATCTGCTCAACTTACTATTGAATTCTCACACTTTTTTTCTTGTTTTGATCTGTGTTTCTTTCCCAAATCTATAGATTTCTTCATATGTGAAACAGCCCATCTGTTCCAGTAAGCAAAAAAGACTGAGAATGCACTGATATTAACTCTTCCTGCTATTACTCTGGCCTAGTTCTCACCAAGGCAGTAAGCTGCACAACTTCAGACTGTAGGTTAGACTTCATGATGGAATGCTCAGACGTTCTTTACTATAAAAATACCCCTGCACATACAAATCTAGGTATCAGAGAAGAGCTTTAACCTCCCTTTATTCCTGAAATGATAGCTTTCCATATGCACCAGATTCTGTTTTTATAGGGAGGAGCATTCAATCATGTGAGCCCCCAGTTGCAGCCTGAAGTGGTAGAACTCAGATAGAGGTTGTTCTCCAATGACAAACTAGGTTCCATGCTTGACTCTAAATGCTTTTGATGCAAAATGGATAACTACCAGAGTGAATGCTGCTTTTGAGCTTGTGCTCATGACTATGACATTTCTAGTTGTTGTCACCATTATGATCAATATCAGCCATCATAACCATAGTACTAAAAACAGTATTTACAGCAAGTCAGAAGTACACACCAAGCAAACACCCAGCACCACAGCAAACAAGACATCGTTAACATCTTGCAGACATTTTCCCAGGTCCCACCAGAGGACATGGGCACTGAGGACTGCCACCACTTCTTACACACGAACTCTATTTTTCCTTAAAACTTATTTAACATTTTAAACTATCATCACTATAGCATGGATGAGATGATTCTGCATTATACACAGGTGCTTTTCTAGGATGGCTGCTATTTAGAAACTGATGCAATAGCTCAGACATTCAAACCCAATTCTTTCCTGGCTCCAAGCACCTGTCTTGCCACCCCTGGGATGATGCTTCTATTTTCTTTCTGAGCCTCTGAACAGACATTTCTTTGTGACATGGCCCCTTTCTTTGGAAACAAAGCTTTTCTGCTAATGCCCTGGTACTCCCAAGTGGAAGGCAGGATGTGTGCCAGGGAAGGTGCACAGCTCCACCTGACTTCCAGCCAATTTTTACCTGTGCCTTGACTGGATCAGTTGGCTGAATGCTCACCTGCCCCAGCCCAACAGATGGCTTCCCTAATGGTTCCATGGACCTTGGGGGTCTATCCAGTCTAGATCTTTCTTCTTATGAATCTAGGAGGCACACAGTAGTCATGCTTGAGAACTATGGCTCCAATATGGCTGTAAAGGCCTTTTCTACTAGAAAAGAAAATGTCTTACCCCATTTATGAATTTCAAAGAGAAGCAGTTCCCATAAGAACCCTTACCACCAAAGGGGAAGTAATAGTAAAACCTAGACAAGAGAGACACTGGGAGAAGGAGGGGGAAGCATCTACAACATGATGTCAACTGACAACATTGGTGCCCCCAAAGTGGCACATGGGTCATCAAACCGCTTACCTGATGTCTGAAAAGGCACAACTGAGCTCTGACCAGAAACCACAAAGAATGGAATCATTGCAGATCCAGGAAAACAAAAAGAAAGGAATAGTCAGAGGGAGAGATACTAGGCTAGTATGTAGTTATACCTACTCAAGGACAAAATACTTATTTGTCACTGTTGGGGCTGGCATTGGGGTAAGTTTTGGTGCTCCACAATTCAGGCCCTTCCTTCAGTGGGAACTCTTTAAGATTTCGGAACCAATGTGGATCTATGGCCAATGCAGGTGGAACGTAGTTTGATGTAGGCTGAATTGTATGTTTGATTGTGGACAGCCATTGTCTCTCAGCCTTAGCTTTCATCTTAAAAACTGGAATAAGGATGAATTTTTTACAGGGCGCAAAAAATTGCATTGCGATGCCCTTTGTACTAAAAGTGCTATCTAAGATGTACATAACAGTAGCCAAAGGAACAGCCTTGCATACAGGTAGGATCATTCTCCTCTACCCACACAGTAACTACTTAAATAACTGCAGTGTCATGAGATTAACCAGGGTGACTCTGCTGGAAATGGCAGGAGGCAGAGCTTCAATCTGAACTAGGTTATATTACTTAAAGAGATTAAAGGCCTACCCCCCTTTCCATGCTTCTGGTGCACTGAAGAGGACTGTCTTAGTTGTTAACAAAGCACCTTTTGGCTTATGGGACATGAAGGATTCATCACGTGACAGATGAAAAACTCCCAAGCTACCAAATGGTCTCAGTGACATATCAATAGGTTAGAAAGAGTTGTTAGAAAGGGAATGTTGATAATCCTAGTATTTTGAAATACCACTTGTATTTGTAAACACTTTTCTTCCCAAGTCTGTTTTAAAATTAAAATCCGTCTAGCACATCCTGATTACTTTGCACTACGCTCTAGTTTTGGTCCCATCTTTTCCCTGTACACATGCACTATACAATATGCCAGAAATGTATCATGGACAGCTCTCTAGATGTAACAGCAGATTGACATCATACTCTGCCCCAAATTGTGCCAATTCCTTTCCTTCCTACAGAGCACTGGCTCCCTACACTGTTCCTTTTGATCTCGTCTGTGAAAACTCACTCCACAGGACGTACTTTTGAAGGAACAGACCTGGGCCCCCGACTTACCAAAAAAATGCTTTAAAAACACAACATGTTTAGCTGTGGGCACTGCAACCTTATGCACACAAAACTAAGATACAATCCTCATTGAACTCAGTGGGCCTTGCTTTTGAGCAAATATGTATACAGTTGACCCTACCTTAAAGCTCTGCCTACAATAAATCTCTTCCTGTCAGACTGGATGTTGCACTAGAACCAGCATTCATCCAACCATATCTGTGACGGGCCACAGGGCCTTCTTAGACCTTTGCCAGTACTTTAAGAAGGCCCCAGTCGCCGCCACCAAGCGCCAACCGTGCAATGGCTGCTGAGGAGGCAATAGTTGGACATTGCTAGGAGGTTCCACCTGTGCTGGAAGGAGCTAGGCAAAGCTCTTATTCATCTGCCTGAGGGAGGCAAAGTAGTGCAGCTGCTGGGCCTCAGCTGGAATGAAAGGTGGGGGAACCTGGAGGATATTAAAAAGCCTCAGAGATGGGGAAGTGGGCAGTGGAAGTTCAGCAGACAGGCTGCCCTCGTTCCCTTGCCAGCAGCCATCTTCAGACTTTCCTTAAGCCCCATTGAGTGAAGCCAAAGAGGGAATAGTTTACCTGGCCTCCTTTCCTCCACATTGAAGTCCTGGGCTTAAGTCTGCCAAGGCCAACAGTATGGAAGCCAGGCACCCAAGGAGAGGAGGTCTACAGAAGGGCTGTTGAGAGCAACCTGGGGCATGGCAGAGGCTGGCCTGCTGAAGCGGAAGACCTAAAATAAAGTCATTCTTGCAGCAGACTAGAGGGGAGTCAGTGCCTTCTTTGACCCCTTAACTGTGGGTCCAGGGGAAATAGGGAGCACTCCCCCCTTCCCTGGGGTATGGCACAATGTGCCATGAGGCACATAATTTCTATAGTGGTTGACTTTTTCTTAACCCTCACAGCAACCAAGTGGCATTCTTTAGGCTGAGAGACAATAACTTGAAAAGGCCACCCACTGAACTGCAGAGTGGGAGGTTGACCACACATACCTCACCCCCGAGCCAATGCCATGTCCAGCCTAATGGGTGAGGCATGCTTTATTTTTTAGATTCCACTATAAAAAAGAAAAGTTTTCTGGATTTAAATGTCAAAACACACGCACGTGGAATGGCATATGCATATTTGAATGGCTGGCTCCCCCTGAAATTAATATAAAAGCAAAAGCTAGGAACTTATGAAACTGCCTTATACTAAGTCAAACCATTGACCCATTGAGCTTAGTATTCTGGAAACAGGCTGGCAGCTGCTCTCCAGGAGTTCAGACAAGGCAAAGGGATGCCAGGGATTGAACCGGGGACCTTCTGCATGCAAAGCCGAAAGGTGCTCTAAACCCTGAGTGGTTGCCCTTTCCTTATAGCTTTTCTCAATTGTGGCTGCTTCTGTTTTATTGAGAAAGGGGGCTGGATCCAGCTATTTAAACATGCATGTGCTATAAAACCTTTATTTTAAATTTCTTTACTGTTTTGACTTTTGAAAGAGGCAGGATAAAGCCCTTTTCTCCCATCAGGCATTTAGGGACTGAGGAAGATTAGGGTGGTTTTTGGTTTTTCTGGTTGCAGTTTTTTTGAATTTCATTACAATTCTGAAAGCATAACACTGCCTTAATTTCTGCATCTTGATTGTTTTAATACCAGGAGCAAGAAGGAGGGTTATTTAATTAAGTGAATAATATTGACAACTGATGGTGCCAAGCATCTATTTTGCTGTTTAAAGCTGGGTAATTTTGGGACCCAATTGTTTTAGGGGAATGTGTATATTGGCTCCAGCAGACCTTTGGACTGCTGAAGATTGTATTTGAACATTTCTACTAGCTATGCTGAATCATACACTCTACTTTTGGTGGGGAGGCACTATTGAAATAAAAATATTCAGTTGCTTTCACGTTTGTATCTCTGAAATGTCACAATTAACACAGATGCACATGCCTCCAGGGAGTCTCCCCTCCTTACTTATAGGAAGTTACAACGATCAAGAGATGGTGACAGAGGGTTTTATGTCCTTTACAATATAGTACCTGAAAAAACCAAAGGTGTGTGATCTGTACTCCAGATCTGCCTCCTGTAATGCTACTGACAAGATGCTTCCATCCTTAGGGGGAGGTGTGGATTACTACCATATTTAGCTAAAGTCCTGCACATTGTATCTTTTCTGATTATGTGAATAGTCAACGTGAAATACTGGTATCTGAAATACTCCAGATTTCAAGATACCTCTTGTTTACCACAGAACTTTTGACCATGCAGTGGCCTTGCCTAGCCAGTTTTTTTGCCCTGAAGACAAATCTTGTGAAAATAAAAGCATAGTTCGATTCATAGGCATGATTAGGTCTGAGGCTAAACAGGCTCTGAACTACTAAGTTAATTTACCAACAGCTCCAAATCAGACAACAGAAAGCAAGGAATAAGCTGCAAGAGGCTCTTTCTAACCAAACCCCTCAATCATCCAGCCCCTACTTCAGCCACACAGAAAGCTAAGGGCTTAGTAGGTCCTTTTCACACATTGCAGAGTGACAGACACATATTTGCCACTCAAGCAATGCCCAGCAAGAAGCCATAGCCAATACTGGTTCAACTGTGTTGCCCTCACTTTACATTTCAAGTGTACTTTTAAAAGCTAGATTTATGTCTTTAAAAAATCCTGTAACATGTGAAATTGCCCATTGCCCTACTTGTCAAGAACAGGCTTCTCTTTGTCCAACTGCACACTGTTGATTCACTTGAGACAACTACCAAGAGCAGCCCATGCTTCATAGAGAACAGTCCTCACCTTCACAACATTGCCAAATATGTTCAGCGTGTCATCGTAATTTTTGTGCATTAGTTTAAGGTTTATCTTTTTTTTTTCCTGAAGAAAAGCCCGAAGAGAAGCTGGTTTATGGATTCTATATTTAATGTTTGTGGACTAGTTGCTATTCTGCTGAGAGGCCCCTATGAACCCCCATGAGTTAAGGATACAGAGAGGAGAGAGGTATGAAGCTTGGTACACCAGAGGGAAGGGTGGGGGGGGGGAGGGAAATGGAAATGGAGAAATCAGATGTTGCCTCATCTAGACCAAAAAAAAAAGTGTTGAGTTTTGTTTGTTAGTTATTAGGAAGCAGGTGCTAGTTGTGTAGAAAAGCCCTTTATCCAGAAATCTCTTCCCGCTGCTCCTTGTTTCTGCGCACCTCAGCTGCGTGCAATTCCTGAAAGAGACAGAAATGAGATGCAGTGTGAAAAGTATCCATGACAGCTGATGCTTCCTTGCAAATTTCAGTGGGACAAACTTGCTAGTCCGCTGCAGAAGAAACAGGGGCATCTTAAAGACTAAGGGTTATCTCCAACTAAGACCTACTCAGAGTAGACACACTGAAATCAATGGATTCCAGTAACTTGAGTCCTTTGACTTTAATGAGTCTACTCTGAGTAAGACTTCATTGGCGATCACACTAAAGACCAAACTAGATCTTCTAGTGTGAGCGCTGTGATCATTTCTCCTTTGGTTTTTAAAAAGGCAAATGCCCTGGGAAATGGGGTGGTAGATCAGGGCTGTAGTACTAAGGGAGAGGGGCTTGACCCTTTCTCGTGTGTATTTTCCCCATCAAAATCACTCGGTGTCAAGGAGCTGCCCTGTGTTCCATCATAGTACCTGAATATTTTTCTCCATGGGAAGCACCTTGTGGGATGGGGGTGGTCTGTTTATTTGGATCAGGGAAATGGGGCTGGGGGTTGTAGCCTGGGGAAAGGACACAAGGGAGGCCCATCTTCATCTAACAATTCCGTCATAGTACTGTAGTTGCATTTGCCCTTTAAACCTCCCCAAATCATTTATTTCATTTGATTTGATTTCCCAAAGTTTATATATCATTTGATTATAATAAAACCTCAGAGCAGTCGTGGGTCTCTAGCTGTCTCACCTACTTGCACCCTCAATTTAATGTATGAAACTATTTAATTTTTTCTCAACATGCAACAGCTGCAGCAAAAAGTAGAGTTCATTTTGTTAACTCAGTTTTTAAGGTGCCTTTGAGTGGGACAAAGGGGCCCCACAGAGGCGCCTCATGGTCCCTGGAATCACCTGTGATATGAAACGAGCTGAGGCATGTTCTTCATATCAGAAATGATACTGGGAAGTGTGGGATTTGTTTGGTGTGAGCCTCTGGCACCTACCTTCTCACGGAGCCGCTCCCTCAAGGCAGCTAGATGAGCTTCACGGATCTCCTTGCTCAGCTCCATCTTGTAGTTGAGCTTCTCCTCAGCCAGCCGGCTGAAGTTGTTGTTCTCTTCTAAGGCCTTGTGCAGCACCTCCCTCTCATGCTCCCGCTTTTCCGCCAGCTGCTTCAGGACTTGAGCCTCCTGGCTCTACAATGCAACCAGCAAACCAGATTAGATGAAAAGGCTCCTGAATAGCCAATTGTTGGTCAATGTGCCTGTGCATCATCTTTTTGGATGGAGCTTATCACAATGCCTGGCTACCCCAAAGCAGATAATATTGCACATGGTATCTATTACACATGTTCTTATTGCAGGAGTGGCTTAACCCCCAGAGGCTGCGTAACAATGTGGGTGTGATCACCACCACTGTGTACAGGACACACGAGTCCTGCTCCTCTGCTGATCTGTGTAGATCAGCTAAGGAGAGGGGATTATCACCCCTTCTCTACACATTAAATGATGGTTCTGATGTCTAGGAAGGGGGGAAATTGCACCCCCATGAAGGTGCTGGGTTGAGTGGAGACTTTCAATCCTTTCTGCCTTGTCTACTTTACTGTGTTCCTTTTCCCCACTGCTGCAAAAATTGGTGGGGTCCTGAGGTAGGGAATTTACTTGGAGGTTAGCCACTCTGCCCTGTCTGTTCCTCTGTTGCTTTCCCCTCCCCTCAGCTCCCTTCCATGTGTGGTGGAGCCTTATACAGTGGTGCCCCGCAAGACGAATGCCTCGTAAGACGGAAAACCCGCTAGACGAAAGGGTTTTCCGTTTTCCAATGCGCTTCACAGGACGAATTTCCCTATGGGCTTCCTTCGCAAGATGAAAATGTCTTGCGAGTCTTGAGATTTTTTCCGCTCCCCACCTCTTTTTCTAAGCTGCTAAACCGCTAATAGCCTTTTAGCAGCTAATCCGCTAATCCCTTAAGCCTTTAATAGCTGCTAATAGCCGCTAAACCGCTAATAGCACTAAGCCGCTAAGCCGCTAATAGGGTTGCTTCGCAAGACAAAAAAACTGCAAGACGAAGAGACTCGCAGAACGGATTAATTTCGTCTTGCGAGGCACCACTGTATGTTTATCCTGTTTCTCTAATAGCCTTTAAATAGTTTAAATCAGGGGTCGGTAAGTTTATCTTGCCTGGGCCGGATCGGTTCAGCAGAGATCCTCTGTGGGCCGGATTGCGCATGTGCAAGTGCACACACCCGCGATTTCTGGCATCTGCACGTGCACAGATGCAATTTCCAGTTTCTGTGCATGCGCAGACACGATTTTTGGCGCCGCAGAAGCGAGTCCCCGCACCATGCTGCACCGGTTTAGCGCAGCGCGGAAGCGGGCAACTCAGTTCAGGGGCAGCTCATGGGCCGGTCAAACGACCTCCACAGGCCACTTCTGGTCCATGGGCCTTAGGTTGCTGACCCCTGGTTTAAAACATCGGGTGTTTCAATGTTCCTAATACCTGTGTTTACAATGCTGCATTAGCCAAATTTACACCTGCAAACCAGGTGGGTAGTGTTTGGAAATAAAACAGGTATCTGGAACTTTGCTCTCTATCCACTGAATTTCTTTATATTACCATCTAGGATTTGTCTGTTTCTTAACATTACTAAGTTTTTTTTATTCCTTCTGGGTCAGCTAATCTTCCAGTTTGTTTCTTTGCACTAGATGTAATTTTACTCATAACCAGAGTGGAAATGAGAAAGGGATTGTGATGGGAGGTTTTGCTTCTGCATGAGTCTGGCAAACCGCTCTGAGCTGAAGCATTCCTTCCTCACCCACCCTAGAATGTTTAGTTCACATTGAGTTCATGAAACATCGTACCCTGACCTGTTCTTAATGCATGGTTGATCACATTTATGGAATGCGATAGTTATGCCCTTTTAAGTCTTGCTATATCAATCACTAGTAATAGTTTAATAAGGAGGTTTTCATACCTGTCCAATTCTGTGTTCCCTTTCCCAACCTTTAATCTATTGATGATTAATGCCTATATGCAACCCTTGCATATGATTTGTGTTAACCAATCAGCAACAAGCACATATGTGGCAATGCTGTAATATTCAATAAAAGGGACTCCCCGAGACATGCTCGGCAGATGCCTCCCATATGACACTTGTCACTCGTCTGTCGTTTATTTCAACCCAACAGGATTGGGGTATGAATATTCAGTAATGATCTTTCCTATAAGCTGCAGCATTCACTAGGTGAAACACTTCAGTCACATAAGCCCTTAATGTTATTGATAATGCACTAGTATTATTTACAACTTGGTGAGTCTCCTTCAAGAGAGAGGGACAGGTCTTCATTTCTCCTCTGCCCACATATAACATTTTGGAAGACTCTGAACCACAGAATTGCAAGGATTTTCATAAGCCCTCAGCAGCACAGGATTTCAGCTCTAGTCAAAGCATTCTTAGAAGGCATTCTCTTCAATGGCACTTCAATGGCAATCCCTTGACAATCCCATTACCTTCCTCCTCTCTTCTGCAGCCTCCAGCCTCTTCTGCAGCTCTTCCAGGGACAGGTCCCTCTTCTTGGGGGGAGAGGAGAGGACTGGGCTCTCAGGGGACAAATCAGAAGGTGACTTCAGAATCACTTCAAAGCTCTGGCCAGAAGCCCTCTTGTCCAGCTGCTTGACCTCCATATCTGAGCAAGAAGAAGACAGGTACCAAAAGGATGGAGGGGTGTGAACTGTAGTGTCAAGTAAGGTCCTAGCAGCTTAGGCCCTGACTATCTGAAAGACTGCCTCCTCCTCCTCCTTTGCAGATCCTCTCAGGTTTCAAGATCAGCAGAGGGAGCCATCTTGATATTCTGGGGTTGCGGCCCAGGAAAGAGCATTCTGTGTGCCAGCTCTTAAGCTGTGGCATTTCCTCTTCAGAGGTGCATCTGGCACCTTCATTGCATACCTTTTGTCATGCTGAAAAATGCACCTCTTTACCCTAGACTTTGACACATGAGATATGCAGATATATTTTAGAATCCACCCTAGTCTTTGGGTTGTAAATTGTTTTAACTGACTTCAATATTGCGTTTTAACTTATTGTAACCCACCCTGGAACCTTACGGAGAAAGGCAGGTAAGAAATCAATCAATCAATCAATCAAATAAATTAAATAAATAAATAAATAAATAAATGTGTTGTGTCATAACTTTTTCTTCATTGTAGCTGGAGCAGTTCTAATGCTCTCTCAAATACTCTTTCCACATGTATGAGTCTTTAGGATTTACGAAAGTGCAGAGTCCTCCTTAAGTATTAAGGCTGGTTGCAACTAATCCTGCATAGCTGATTCAGTTCTGCATGCTAATGGTACATATGCTCTACACCCAGTGAAAGTTATCAGCTAATGTGAGTGTTGTGCAGCGGCTGTGGCTTCAGACTATGCCACCAATGCCAATCATGATATATCACCCTCTGTAGTGGGCTGGCAACTCTTGGGGAATGAACGAGACCCTGCATTGCTTGCAGGTATTAGGCATGCTGAACTCTGCAGGGGAAGGGAAGAAAGCAGGGCAGCAGGAGAGGGGACTTCCAAGGTGCAATAGGAATTTGAAGTTCATGAAGAACTGACTCAGTCTCGTCAAAAGATAGCTTGTGCTCTCTCTGAGACTTACTGATAGAAATGCCATGGATCAATATATTGTTCTTAGTGCACCCTTGAGGTCTGCTTCCCTTTTTCCTATCACAAAACAGGCTGTCTGACACTAAAAAACACACCTTGCAATATGATTCTATGGAATTTCGAATACAGTAATAAAATAGCACACCTCCACAGTATACAAAGACTGCAACCCTGAGCACAGTTGGGACACTAAATTCCCACCAGCTTCAGTAGGAATTAAGCAGACAAATGCTTGAATCACATGTGTATGTACATCACTGGATTACTCACTGCTTGATGACTTGCAACTGAATGTGCGAAATGACTTGCTTTGTTTAGTTATTCTATTTATATCACATCTTTCTCAACAGAAAAACTAAAAAATAATAAAAGAATCTAGAAGAAAAAGTGGGTCAAAGTAGGCTTGTGAAAGGAGCTTTGTTTCCCCTCTCCCTCTCTGTTTGCTACACTTCAGAATGGCGGCCTTCTAATGGAATTGGAGCAGAGTGGGAACTTGTGGGCAGTTGTCTGGCAGGCCCCTGGAACCGCCTTGCTATCCCTTTATCTCCTGTAGAATGGCCAGCCATGTCTTAATTTAACACACATACTCCATGTTATGGGAAGCGGGTGGTGCTGTGGGTTAAACCACAGAGCCTAGGACTTGCCGTTCAGAAGGTCGGCAGTTCAAATCCCCGCAACGGGGTGAGCTCCCGTTGCTCAGTCCCTGCTCCTGCCAACCTAGCAGTTCGAAAGCACGTCAAAGTGCAAGTAGATAAATAGATAAATCTGGCGGGAAGGTAAACGGTGTTTCCGTGCGCTGCTCTGGTTCGCCAGAAGCGGCTTAGTCATGCTGGCCACATGTACGCCGGCTCCCTCGGCCAATAAAGCGAGATGAGCAACGCAACCCCCGAGTCGGTCATGACTGGACCTAATGGTCAGGAGTCCCTTTACTCCATATATTACATGCCCATTCAACCACTTCTGAGTGCAGAACTGGCACTTTTATGAGTAGTGCTCATTCTGCACTTGTAAGGAATTGATCTTTTAGTGTGGCAGCAGTTACTCTCTGGAACTCCCTGGTCATTGACATTAGGCAGGTACCTTCGCAGTACAGCTTTCAGCATCTATAAGCCTACCCAGATATGAAAAGTTGGACATCTATTTAAATACATAATTTTATTTTATAACCTACAACTTTAGCTGCTGATTCTATTTGTATTTTGTATTTTTTTTTTTTAGGTTAACTTGTTTTTAACCCTGACTTTTAGTGATCAGTCAGGTCAGCAGTATGAGATACTTACCTCCATATTGGTATATGGTATTTGGGTGTGGCTGGGTGTGGAAACAGGAACAGATCAATGAAAGCAGAGAGAGTTCCTTCATTTTCTCTTTGTACGCTAGAAAGACAAAACAAAATAAACAACAGTGAGCAAAGTTCTAATGGCAGCCATTTGCTATTTTCAGAGGACATGGAGTAAAATGTTGACCCACGCCACAAGCCTGGGTTGTTCTTTAGAGCTATTTCCAGAATCTCAAAAGGAGAAAACCAAGAGGGTTTGGACACTTCCACCATAAAGCAAAATGGTAAAAGTAGCTTTCATAGGTAAGAAGAGAGTGATCATTTGAATGCCTCGCATGCATCTTTGAGCAGAGTTCTCAAACAGCTACATTCCCTCATGCCTACAAGAAAATACCTTGTAGTTAGAAAAATAGATGGGTTGTATCCAACTAACTTTTACTCAGTGCTGACCCACTGAAATGAAAAGATCAAAGATAGTCATGTCCATTCATTGTGGATGCAACCCAATGACTTTTCTATTCATTTCCATGGGGCATCTGCATGGGAAATTCATTGTGGAGTGTGCCCCTGGGTATTCATCTCCTTGCTCAGGTAGGCTGTTTTTCTCTTTACTAGAAACAGCTTTCTTTCTGTCCATTTCAAAAAAACCTGTGTTGTCCTATCCAGGGCAATCCACTCCTCCCCTCTCCCATTTTCTAATTCCTCAGACAAATCTGATAGCAATTAAAGGTGCACTGTGGAACACAAACATGAAGCAAATATGCGGGCCATTGAGAAACATCTGGCTGATGTAACAGGATGAGTTTTCTGCTTCATCAACTCAGACCCGGGGGTCAGGGCAGCATCACAGTCAGCCACTTGCCAGGCTGAATAGTATTTCTTCTTGGGTGGATAGTTTACCAAAGTCTTCAGACAAACTGCTATCTGACCCATGCAGTGGGATTCCTCTGGTACTTCTCTCCAGCATTAGGCTAGTGGTCTGTTGTTTACCCTTCCTCATAACTCAAAAACAAGGAAGAGTAAAATGGAAAGAAATAGGCACCAGAAAGAGAACAGCCAAAATGAGCTAGTCAATGGACAGACAGTTGAATTGTGAATTAGTTCTAAATTGCTTTTGCTGAGTGCATGTCTGGGTCCTATACTACATCTGTTGAAGAGGAGTCCTAATTGGGCAACTTTCCACTTTGCTCCTGTAAAAGTAAAGGTAAAGGTACCCCTGCCCATACGGGCCAGTCTTGACAGACTCTAGGGTTGTGCGCCCATCTCACTCAAAGAGGCCAAGGGCCAGCACTGTCCGGAGACACTTCCGGGTCACGTGGCCAGCGTGACATCGCTGCTCTGGCGAGCCAGAGCCGCACACGGAAACGCCGTTTACCTTCCCACTAGTAAGCGGTCCCTATTTATCTACTTGCACCCGGGAGTGCTTTCGAACTGCTAGGTTGGCAGGCGCTGGGACCGAACAACGGGAGTGCACCCCGCCGCGGGGATTCAAAGCGCCGACCTTTCGATCGGCAAGCCCTAGGTGCTGAGGCTTTTACCCACAGCGCCACCCGCGTCCCTTTGCTCCTTACTTAGTGTTTATTGACACTGCCAGTTGCCAACCCTTTCACATTGGCATTAGTGTAACAACATGAGGTCCAGCCGTATGGAAGTGGCTCCTGTATCCTTGAGGTAATAAAAAAACAAAAAAACAAAAAGTTTGTGGTCCAGGGAAGTAGGCCCAAGTCTGTCCCAAGTCATCGTTTGGTTCTGGACAAGTTACTTTCCATTCTGTAAAATGGGAATGGGAATGACTTACTTTGTGCGGACAGGGAGGGGATTTGCAAGTTTAAGATTGCTTTATCTTTGCAAAAGAAGCAAAGTTATAAAACAATAAGCAAAAGGATATTTTCAGACAGTATAACTGCAACATATAGAGTTCAATGTCATAGAGTATGAATGGCAATCTTATGAATGGCGTTCATAACAGGGATTCTACATAACCATAATTAGTGGTGAATAGTCTCTTTAGTAATCAAGTAGCAAGATCATCTGGGGATCTCATGTCTCTCAGCCTCTATCTACCAAAAGTTGTCAGTAAACCAGAGCACCTGCTGACTGCATCTCACTGTATTAACAGAAGTAAGATAACTATAGTGAGATGCTGGCAGCCAGTGCTCTGGCTGCTAAATCTCATAGATAAGACACTCTGGATAAGTTAATTAACCTAAATAATATATATTCTGTATTCTGAAATCTTGTTCTGAATTGCTTAAAAATTATCAAGGGGACCCCCCGTGAGAAGTCAGGAAGTTGTAAATTTAAAAAGATATTCAAATGTACTTACTTGTATGACAAATTTAGAAAACATAAAAAATCCAAAATTTGCTTTTAATGTTTGGCTCATCTCTAAAGAGCGTTCTTGGCTGGACACAGCACTGCCATGTGTGACCAGCAAACCAATTCCATCAGTTTCCCTGCTTCTTTTGTTTATTTTTGATCAAGACACTAAAAAGAGCAAGTGAGTCAGTTTAATATGTATGTGTGTGTCACTTGTGAATGTACATAAATTCAGGAAAGAATTCAAAAAAGACCCAAATGCACCTTATTGCCAATGTAGGTTTTAGGGGCTAACTTAACTCATCTGATTTAAGCTTCGCGTGTGAAAAACAACTCAGCTGTCTGCCAGTTTACTTTTATGGCAGGCACAAGCAATGCATATCAAACCTGCATCTGCAGCTGGAGGCAATATATGAATAATGGATTTTTTAAAAAAGCTGGGCTGAGCAACTGTCCCTGCCCCCCTACCATCTCTATTTGGGTCTTGTATTTTAAAGATCCTGCCAAATACTGCATAATCTCAGTTGCTGTGTCTTCTTGCTTGCAAGCCCAATGCTGGGGCATCTTTCCGTCTCAGCCCCAGCCTGTCCCCAATTTTGTCTTTTGTACTCTCCTGTCATGTAGTGAAGCCCCCATCCCCTTCATCAATTAAGATAAAAGTGGGAGGAAGACAAATGCATCCCAGCTGCTGTCAGCAGCCTAATGAGATGAGGAAAGCAGGATGTGTACACATCTCCTGGCATTTCAGACTCTCTAACTCCATCTTGGCGCCAGCGATCAGCAGCAATTAGCTGATTCCAGTCAACACAAATTGAGGGAGGGGAGGAGCAGTTCATTTGGCTTTGGATGTACTGGAGAGTCAGAGAGAAGCCACAGGGGAAGAAATTTGGAGGAGCTTTTGCTCCAAACTCAACCCCTTGCAATTAAATGAAGTTTTAGCTGAGTCTTCCAGCTGGAGCCATGTTTTGTCACAAAGCAGCTTTGGGAAACAGGGATGGAAAGAGAGAGACTGTCCTTGCTCAGGGCTGCTTTCCCAGAGCCACCTGGCCTTCCCCTATCTCTGCAGGCACAGAGTCCCTGCACAAAACCTCTTTGGTCTGCCATTCACTTCCCTTCTGATTCGCAAGCAGAGCTCAAGGCTGAAGGTGGAGGAGCTGTTCTTTCAGCACCACTTCTGGCTGAGTCAGCTGCCACACAAGCCCGACAAAGGGCCACACTTAATGAGTTTCTACCACAGATGGGTATAATTTCCATGTAAGAAACATCAAATCACTTGCATATGCATTATTATGTGTGTTTATTTTGCAGCTTGTACTGTCTGGATTCACTCAGTGTTAACTTTGGCTTAAACGTAGCTCACTTTGGCTTTAATGAATTTGTATGCCACATTAACAAAAGTCACACACAAGGCACAAACAGCAGGAGAGCTGCTCAATGGCCATGAAGGTCCACTAGAGCTTCATGTGAGGAGACACACCTCTTCTCTTTAGCCTTGATTTAGCAGTTGCACTATCCCCCTCACCTGAAATGAAAAACAGCAACTAAGGTTGCAGTCTCATATACGCCTTACTTAAAAATAAGACCCAGTGAAATAAGTGGGACTTATTACATTTGAGTAAACATGCATAGGACTGAGCTGCATGTTTCCCTGCTTTTAAATTTTGAAATGCTCTCATAAGCCTACCATAATTTATCCACCCAACAATATTTCCCCCCTCACATTTTATGACATTCTACCTTTTAACAACTCTCTGGAAGTTTAGAGTATTGTACTCTTTAGCCACCTTGTTTAAGAAAACAGTAAATAAAGTGTTTTAATGAGAAACTCATCGTATAAAGAGATCTTGTGAATGGTCCCTGGGACAAAATATTATTCAGTAAGGGTATTGGAAAAGGCCTCTAGCATATTGTCAAATCCCAGACGATATCCCAATCAATAAAAAATAACAGTAGCTCCCTTAGTGTTTGGTTTTCTTTGTTTCAAAGTGCTTGGCTACTGACTCACTACATTGCCCAAATGGAATTTCCCTGCAGCAAGATGCCCTAAAATCTAGTTAGTCCTGTAATGTACAATTTTGTGACAAGATCTGTAGTCACCACTTAAGGGACAGTCTGACCTGTAATTTAGAAGCTGCCCTGAGTGGCTGGGGTAACCCAGTCAGATGGGTGTGTGTGTGTGTGTATATGTTGTTGTTGTTTTGTTGTTGTTACTATTACTATACAGTGGTACCTTGGTTTATTAGCAACTTGGATTAAGAACACTGCAAACCCGGAAGTAGGTGTTTTGGTTTGTGAACTTTGCCTTGGAAGCAGAACATGTCGAGTGTGTTCCATTTGTAAATTGAGTCCCCTGCTGCTATGGGAAAGCACGCTTTGGTTTAAGAACACTTTGGTTTAAGAACCGACTTCTGGAACGGATTAATTTCGTAAACCAAGGTACCACTGTAATTATTATTATTAGGCAATCCAAGCCAGGCCAAGTTGCTTTGGAGGTTGTTAGGACTTAAATCCACTGATGAGTTAGTTTGGAGCTTTGCTCCCTTCCGAATCTACAATTCTATGATCACCACTCCCTAAATAACATTGATCTTCACAATCATCCTCTAATGCAAGCCAATATTAGTACCATTTTACAGAGGTACAAACTGAGGCTATTTGCAACTTGCTCAAAGCCACCCAGGGAAGCTAAATCTGAGCTGGCATCAGAGTCCAGTTCTCCAGGCTCTGAGCAAGACCTTGTTCAACAAGCTACCTTTGCTCTTGCCTTCCTTTGTAGAAGTGGGGTGATTGGAATGCTGTGAACAGGCTATGCTTGCCCCAGGGATGATACAGGTCAACATAATGTGTGGGGAAGTACACAGGAGCCTGATGGAAAACTTAGTGTGCTGATTCTTTGAGTGATGTAGCCATCTCCAGGATTTGCAGCATTGCAAGGTCAGCTGCCTAAGTTCTGATAATCCTCTGGGGCCATAACTGAAGGCAACAAAGCTCCAGTTCAGAAGCACTTATAGATTTATAGATCAAAAAGTCAATAATGCATAAATGGGGGTGGGGGCGAGAGGACAGGAACAAGGGAGGAACGTGAGCATATGAATAGTGATCCCCAAGGGAAAACACACACATTGCTTTGGAGTCCTTGTATGATCAAGGTAGAACAACGTAAGAACTATGCTGGCTCTATAATGGGAAATGCATTAATCGTTACTTGAAGAGATCTATCAAAGTCATCTCAAGGGGGAACTAGTCAATAGTTCACTTTTCCTTTAGACAGATGGACACAGTAAAGGCCATCCAGGAAGCTTCTCTGACCTTGCTATTGATTTTCTTTGTAAACCACACAGCTTTTCTGCCTCACTAAGATGCCAATGGGGCAAACTGCTGCAAATGCCTGATGGGTGCAAACTAGCAAGGTGCTCCATGTGCGTAGATGCAGAAGATGTGTTGCTTGGTCCTTCAAGATGCTGGGCAATGTACTTGCTCAGTTTCCAGCTGTTTCAGTCCAAAGAGGCCTCCTTCATATTTCTTCAGGGTCCTATATATATTGCTCCTGCAGCTACTGATGCATCATGAAAACACAGATAATGGATCAGGATCATTTAGCAAACTGTGTAATAAGTAGTAGACCAAACAAGGTGCTGGATAGGCTACCTGGGGAAACTGTACTTCACCCACATTATTGGGACCCATATACTGGGGAAGAAGGTCCTATTGGCATAAAGGCCCATCCAAACATTTTATATTTTCATTATGAGCAGCTGCCAAACTCCTTCAGATGTAGAGTCCAGACATCTGCATGGGTTACCTGCACAAAAGGTCATGTGTATTTTGTGAATATATGAAACTGATCCATGAACTCTTAACTCTGATGAAATTCTAGCTTTCTGAGAACCACGACTATCACATTAAAAAATAAAACAAGTTTCTGTCTATGATTACTACAGAGAAAACCTGGATGGTGTGTGAACAATGCCTGGTAAAATATCAAAACTTAGAAGGGGTCTGGAACAGCCTCCCAGTGCTGGCACAGCACACTTTTCTGTCCCCACAGCTTCTGTTCCTTAGTTCCTGCTGTCCATCTGGCTCATTCGCCATGTCTCCTCATCCTTCCATTTCTTCAGTCATTGTCAAGCCTTTATGCAAAACAAGCAAACAAACACATAATTTCATTCTGTCACAGAACAGAGAATGCCTATTTTTGTCTGTACCAAAAGACCCTTTTGGTATATCAAAAAGACATACTGAGGTTCCAAGCTGATAGAGATGACTTAGTTCATAGAATTGTAGAGTTGGAAGGAACCATGAGAGTCATCTAGTCCAAACCCCTTTTGCTCCACATGGGGCTCGAACCCATGACCCTGGGATTAAGATTTTCATGTTCTACCAACTGAGCTATCCCTTCACTCTCAGCCTTTACGTGGCCTTGGTAGAACACCTCTATCTGTGTGCTTTTGTTTCTGTATCATTCCACTTAAAACAATCTATTTAAATTCTTCTAATTCTTTTAGTTCAATAACTACAGAGGTTTTTTTTTTAGCATTAGGAACAGACTACGTACATGCCAGCTGGGGCTGACAGATCAAGGTGCGTACAAGGAAGTTGAACAAACCTCGCAGGGGGAAGTGTCTTTGCAAAGTCCAGTGAAAAATGTGCTTCTTCAAAGAAAAAGAATGTCATCAATGAGCAATAGAAGAATTATTCTCATTTGAAATTTAAGCCAAAGGCTATACTGAATTTGCTCAGAACAAAGATAACTGTATTTGTAACTAAATCCGCTGACAAAAACCAAAGCATAAACTCAGAATATAGGGGCAAAGATGCTCCAGACTTTGTTAAGGTAAAAAAGGAGATGCAGCTCAACAAAACGGGAGTGTTTAGTAGACAATACAGACATGTTCAGACTTCTTCCATCGTTTCCTTTTGTGTGAGATTGTTATAATAAGCCTGTGATAATCAGCAGCTCTTTTAGCCAAAGCCATGCTTAAAACATTTCACCTGTAGAATATTATGGTAGCTCTCTAATAAGGACACATCGGCCATGATCGTGTGAATTATCTTTATCAGCTACAATCTAGGTCAGGTGATTTGGAAACTGAATGATCCTGATTTTTTATTGCCAGGATTGTACTAAGAACTGGAAATTTGAAGGCTTCTCCCAAGAAGTCTTATCACAAAAGAAACTTGGCTTATGTGGAATCAAATGCAGGGCCTCCATCTTGATGGATGAGGTGCACCCCAATATACAGAAACACCTCCCAGGCCATATTCTGCTCTTCAACAGACAGGACAGGCACAGATCCAACTGTTCTCCAATATCACTGCTGAAGAGATGGTGCCAATGGACAGCAACACATTCCCAGGACTGCCAGGAGTGGTCCAAGTTGTCGACTCAATACATGGTCAAACCTCACTGCAGAAAGCGTACTATTTGTATGGATTTCAGTACATTTCTGAGGATGTCTTTGCCTGTCAAGGAGTGTTCCAAAAATCTCTGGGGACAAAAGGCAACACTGAAAGGTGATATGTGTTGAAGGCTCATGCATAGTAACTAGGGCCTTGAGCTGTATTGCTCACCCCCTGCTGAAACACAAAGCTAAACAGAACCATAGTCGTGCAGGAGTGGGGGAAGATGAAAATATAGAGTTGGGTGAGTTTATCAAAAAAAAGAAAATTATAAAGAAGAGAAATGACACCACCATTTAACTGATAGATACGCAACATGTCCCAAGTGAGCTTGCAAAATAACTAGATATAAAGGAGGGCAGTATTCTGGCACTTTGAATAGTTATGAAGAAAGAGAACTTTCAACAAGCACAGCTTGTCATACAGGGTGAGAAATCAGCACCTTCCAGATTCTAAAAACAGACGCATCCCAATCCTAATGCTTGAGAACCTTTAAGTTTAAATTGTGATTTTCTGCACGGAAAACATTTATTTTAACATGTGTACAGTTTACAGGCCACCCTACAACCAAAGTTCTCTGGCTAGCTTAAATGGATTAAAACCAGCAAGTTCAATAAAACAACAGATACAGCTAATACACAACATAAAATTATTTTAAAACACTGAACTTTGCAGCGGTGTATCAATTCAAAACTGAGGGTGGGGGAATAAAATCCTAGAACAGTCTTAAATTATAACTTGGTATAAAAGACCTGGGGGAAAGTAAAAAAGGTATTTGTCTGCTGCCAGCAGGATATTGAAATAGGTGCCAGGTGAGCCAGGGATGGGGAGGGCCTTTCACTATAGAAAAGGTCCATTCTCTCATAGCCACCTGATATACCGTATTTTTCGCTCTATAAGACTCACCAGATCACAAGACACACCTAGTTTTTGGTGGAGGGAAACAAGGAAAAAAATATTCTGAATCTCAGAAGCCAGAACAGCAAGAGGAATCACTGCGCAGTGAAAGCAGCAATCCCTCTTGCTGTTCTGGCTTCTGGGATAGCGCTGTCCTCTTGCTGTTCTGGCTTCTGAGCGATTCGCTCCACCAAAAACTAGGTGTGTCTTGTGAGTGAGTCTTATAGAGCGAAAAATACGGTACCTTGTGTTGTCCCAAAGGACCTGAGATGACAACATAGGACCATGCAGGGCTTTAAAGAAAAACCACTTTGAATTAAACAAGTAAGCAGTGAAGCTGCAAAATGCCCCTCCCAGTTAGTATTTGACCAGCCATATTTTGCATCACTTGAAGTTTCCGGAACATTTGCAGAGACGCCCATGTGCAATGCGTTGCAGTAATCCAAACAGGAATTTATCAAGGCATCTATGATATTTCTGTCCAGTTTTTGTAAGGGCAGACACACTAAAACTAAGGGGGGGGGGGCACACTGAGATTAAGGAAGGCACTAAAAATATTATTTCCTCACCAGAAGACCAGTGCCTGAAGAGTATGTGATTTAAATCAAAGGACGTGGGTAGGGTCTACTTGGGAGAACACATGAAGAGCTTGTCAGATCAGGCCAAAGGCCCATCTAGACCAGCATCCTGTTTTAACAGAAGTCAAATGATAAAATGCGTGCAAGCAGAACCTGAGCCCAACAGTACTCCCCTATTAGCAATTCCAAGCAGGTTTCATAATCTTTTAAAATCATGCAAGCTGGCAGTCATCGCTACCTCTTGTAGGAGTTAATTTCATAGTTTAGCTATGCACTGTGTGAATAAGAACTTCCTTTTATATGTCCTGAATCTTCCAACATTCAGCTTCATTAGATTTACATGGATTTTAGCATTATAAAACAGGGAGGAAAACTCTGTCTTTACTTTCTTCACATTCTGCATAAACTTATACAGCTCTATTATATGTCTTCCACTTGTGATTTTTCTAACTTAAAAAGCCATATTGTAACCTTTCCTTATAGTGGAGTCTCTCCAGCCCCTTGATAATTTTGGCTGCCCCCCCCTTTTTTTTACCTTTTCCAGCTCTACAATATTCTTTTTTAGGCAAAACAAACAGAACTGTATAAAGTACTTCAAGTGTGGCTGCATCATAGATAACCAGATATGGAAAGGGACAGAAATAAATCATTATCTGGAACTCATTTGTCAGGGATCAAGATGCAGGGAGGACTGAAGAATTCCAGTGGTTTCTGAAAAAATCTTTCAGCATGATTCTGAAAGTACTTGTTAAGAATCGCATGTCAGAGGCAAAATCACAGCCAGTCAGTGCAGGGTGTGTGCAGACTATTTGTTATTTAAATCCTGAATAATAATTCAATGCAGTACAGTGGTACCTTGGGTTACATAGGCTTCAGGTTACATACGCTTCAGGTTACAGACTCTGCTAACCCAGAAATAGTGCTTCAGGTTAAGAACTTTGCTTCAGGATAAGAACAGAAATCGTGCTCCGGCGGCAGCAGGAGGCCCCATTAGCTAAAGTGGTGCTTCAGGTTAAGAACAGTTTCAGGTTAAGAACATACCTCTGGAACGAATTAAGTACTTAACCCGAGGTACCACTGTATAAACAAATACCTGGTTGTTATAAACAATAGGTTGAACCGAGGTATTCATCACACACACACAGCGCCTGATATGCCATGTCCACTATGGCTCCTCCTAGTCTCTCCTACCTTCTGAATATAACCAGAGAAGCACTCTCTTTACACATTAGCACAGCAATTACTCATTAGGGAGCCAAGATGGTACTCTACAGATGTTGCTGGATTCCAGCTTGCATTACCCCTGACTGCTGACCATGCTGTCTGGGACTGACGGAGTCCAACAACAACATTTGGAAGGAACCACTTTGGCTGCCCTGGTTTAAATATATTAAGAAATCAATGCTTGAAGTTTTGGGGTACAGGAAGGAGCCCAATCTAACGGTTCCCTTTTCCTTCCTTCTCAACCTCTCCAACAACAGTTTTTCATTCTACATTCAACATTGGCTCTAATTAACAGAAAAGTGTCATCCTTAAGTCTGGAAACACATAGGATAGTGAACCAGCTCCCCTTATATTGTGTTCCAATGAGGAATGGCAAAGAAAAACTTATACAACTGAGGGTATTTATTTGGGGTCATTCTCCACACAGCATATATAGTGGCCAAAAAGCTTATTCATCCTCTCTGTATAAAAACTCAGCATTTACTTGCATTAGGGTTGCCATACTTCAAAAAGTAAAAACCAGGACACCCTAACTTGGCAGCCCTAACTTGCATGGACCTGTCTCTTGAATTCCTCAACCAGCTGCTGGTCTGTAGCCACAGGAAGGGGACCAGTGACTGCTAAACATACTATGTATTCCATGGATGGGCTGACCAGAACAAGAGGCATGCATTCACTACACAATAAAAGTCCCATGGGTTTTTCAACATATGGTACCAAATTAATTGATAATTCTCAGAGAAGGTCACAGCTATTAATTCCCATCCAAGTACTGAGGGGATCTGCGTGTACCATAGTGTTGTGTGGCTTTCTGCTTTCAGTTGGGGGAGAATGTTCAAGAAGCCGTGGCCTTGTTGAGCCAAGGGACTGTCTGGGACTAAATGCAAGATGTTTGCCTGAGCAGAATCCTTTGGCACAGCTCAGCCGCCACTGCAGCTGAGCCTGCACTGAGCATGTGCTGTTTCTTCCCCTGCTTGCTAAGTAGAAGTGATACTGTTCTGGCAAACGGAATATACTTGGGAAGCAAGAGGGACCAAGGCACAGAGAACCCACTCCTCTTCCAGCTGTGGAAATCTCTTGAGGCACACATAAAAATACAGCTGCCCTCCTTATCTTTCTTCAAGTGTGTTCTGCTTTTAAGAAACAGGGTGGAGCAACCAGGCAAGATGAAAAGAGAGGGGACAGGCAGTGATAAAATCTCACCTCTCAGCTCTATGGTTTGCATGTCTGCAAACAGGGATAACAAGCTGCCTCAAGTTCTGGTCCACCCTTCTCTTTGTCTTCTGCAAGCACCTTTCTTCTTTCATCTCCTTGTTTTGATCACACTCCTGTCACCCCAGAACCTCTCTTCTTTGACATCAGTCTTATGCCAAACCTAATCCAATTGGAACGGGAAAAGGATCGGAAATAGACCTCCGAGGCAAACTGCTCAGCTTTAAAAGCTGCGTCCCACTGTCAGGAAATTAAAATGTATGGTTGGGGTGGGAGGGAAAGGGAGAAAGTACCATATTGTTTCAGAGCACCATATGGGGAAGGCACCTGGTGCCCAGACATGTCATTCCCCCTCCCAACTCCTTCACAGCAGGGTTCTTTCAGCCTTGAGAACCCTGACCAACCCTGACATTGTCATTTATTTAATTTGCACTGATTCTGCAATAAAATAATAGGAGACGAAAACACCTATCTCCAAAAAAACACCATTCCTAGTTTTTGCTACCTCTGTCCTCCCATTCAAACACAATGCATTCCCTCCCCGCCCTCCAGAACAGATCAAACATGTTCTTTGCAAAAGGTTTCTGGCAAATTTCTTATCTCATGCAAAGCTGGCTCTGCACATCCTCAGACAGGGGGACCCATCACATATACCTCCCCTTGTATTTTAGAAGGAAGCAGCTCAGAAAAGGAACCGCAGGCAACACAGGGATGGGCAAGCCCAGCGAGTACAGCAGGCAAGACAGAGCTTCTCCACAGCTAGTTTTTTTGTGTTTACGAAAGTATATACATACATTTTTCTTCCCCCCTTTCTCTCCATCTATAATGGCTTTCCTTCATTTTCATTTTTTAAAAATTCAGTAAATAAACATGACCTGTGCCTCAATTTATAAAAGGTTTAAAGACCAGTAGTGAGTGGACATCACAAGTCATCTATTGTCTACGTAAAGAGACAACACGCTTCTTCCCAGCCAAATTCCATACGCTTAGCCCCAGCCTTTTAAAAGAAAAAAAAGGAGAAGATACATGTTTAGGGACTAGAAAGCAGGTGGATGCACACACAAGTGATGGACACACTGTGAGCTAAGCTGTTCCTTCACATCACCTCCCAGGCCTTGTAACCTGGGAGGGCAACAGGGTGCAGCTATGCAGTAGTGTCACAGCCCCTGCAGGAAAGGATTGTCTAACAGCATTGGGTTTCATTCAGCGCCATGGGCGGACCACTCCCTCTACAGCAGCTGCTGGCTAAACAACCTGCCCTGATTCTACTAACCCAGATGTACAATTATTATTATTTAAATGTCTTTGCCTCTTTGTTCTTTTTAGCCCCTTCCTTTCTACCATTGCCAATCTACTTTTGCAGAAACTGGGTTAAAAAAATTAGGCAAAACACAACCACTCAGGAAATGGATTTTTAACCGTATGCATCAGAGAAAAAGAGATGATTTGATAACACGTATCAAAGCTTGGAAATACACAATTCTGAAAACAAGAGAAGACAATGATGCCTGCCCGGCTACCATCTGTATAGCATTGCAGACAAGCCCCACCTTGAAAAGAAGAATGGAGAATAACACTGATCATTGCAGATGGGTTCCTTCTCAATGATGCAGCTGCATATAAAGAGGGGGGAAAAACCCCTTGCTTGTTTTACCTGAGACGGTGCTGGCCATGATGGTGAGATGGGTAGTGGAGAGGATGCTGCAAGGGAAGATGCAGAGGCAGAGAGGCAGGAGACTGGCTTTTCTGCTGAAGTGCTGCAATGCTGTGGAAGAGAGGAAGGTCTGACTCAGCTCTAGGGGGCTGTGGCTATCCAAGAAGGGAGGAGAGAAAGAGGAGAGGGGGAGAGGGAGAGAGGCGAAAGAAAGAAAAGGAGAAAGGGCTTGGAATACGGAAAATGACTTCCCAGTTCAGAATATCAATGGGCCTCGGAGGGTAGCTTTTGATACCCAATTCTTTTACAATGTCGGGAGTCTGAGAAGAAACGCGGAGCCTGTTAGCAAAGGGGATAGTTAGCAGACACGCCCAAACTGGAGATTTACCTTCTCCCTTCTCTTGTCTGACATGTATAGTCTAGAAATCAGCTGTTTCGTTTTATGTTAGGGAGTTGAAAACAAAATGTGAAAATGCAGAGTGAACCGAATTTAAGAGATAAAAAGCTTTGGGAAGCACAGCCATTCACAATTTCGCAGATCTATTTGAAGGATGTGTCTGGAATTCAAGTTACCCTAGCACGAAAATACCAGCTCCTATTCTCACCTGGGGTTGCCATTTCACAAGCCTAGTACTCCAGTTCACAACCTAGTTAAGCTACAGTACCTGAATTTAACCCCATTAGCGTCACATGATACGTTTCTTTACATTTATCACTGTTACATTTAAAACTATGTCCATAGCAGGATTGAAAGCCAAAAGCCAAATCAAGGAGTACTGTTTTTAAAATTAATGCATACTTCGCATAGTCTCAGATATGCAAATAAACATATTATCTTTCCCACCTTTCATAAGTCAAACATTTGGAAACATGCCATATATCTGCCATATATCTATATCTGTATCTATATCTATACACACAGTGGTACCTCGGGTTACATACGCTTCAGGTTACAGACTCTGCTAACCCAGAAATATTACCTCGGGTTAAGAACGTTGCTTCAGGATGAGAACAGAAATCGTGCTCCGGCGGTGCGGCGGCAGTGGGAGGCCCTATTAGCTGCAGTGGTGCTTCAGGTTAAGAACAGTTTCAGGTTAAGAACGGACTTCTGGAACGAATTAAGTTCTTAACCCAAGGTACCACTGTATACATATATCTATATATCTATATATATCTATATATATATATATATAATCTCCGTATATATACATCCATATATATACCCCTTTCTTCAAGGAGGCACAGTGGGGCATGAGGATTGTTTTAATTAAATAAGTCATGGCAGATCACCATCTTTTTAATTCCATCAAATGTATTAATTCTCATCTATCATCACATTGTTGTTGTTTAGTCATTTAGTCGTGTCTGACTCTTCATGACCCCATGGACCAGAGCACGCCAGGCGCTTCTGTCTTCCACTGCTCCCGCATCATCACATTAATCACCATGTTTTGATCAGCATTGCTTTCTGATAAGCCTAAGAATCAGGACAGCTGTATTAGTAGTCCCAATTGTCGGCATCAGCCCCACTGCGCCTGTGCTGAGGGAACGGCACTATTTGTTGTTCACCTATCGGGCTATGCACAAGGCCTTGTTACTAACATATAAAGTGCTGAACAACTTGAGACCAGGTTACCTGAAAGACTGCCAGCCCCTGTATAGACCGGTTAGATTAGTCAGATAAATTTTACTCATTACACTGCACCTTAAAGAACATCACAGGGAAGTGACCGAAAACCCATTTTCCCCAAACCCATTTTCTACTATAGTGACCCTACACTATGAAATACCTTCCCACCCCCTGCCATATATGGAACATAATCTTATTAGCTGCTTCAGCCATCTTGGGAAGAAGACAACATATTTTGGGAAGAAGACAACATATCTTTTTACCTAGGATTTCTCTGACCCAATAAGATTGGACTCTTACTACTGCTGAATTCCTGTTTATACCTGTTGCTCTTTTTAATCAGTTTTATTTACTGGTTTGATGATACTTGGTTTTAGTGTTAATATTTACAAATCTTTAAGTGGTATAGGAAGTGATTTAGAAATGCTTAAAAATAAATAAATATCATAATAATCAGCACCCTTCATATTTTCTGAGGTTCAAAGCACATCACCACATGCACTGTCTTGGCCATTTTTACAATCGCGCTGTAAGGCAGGTCCATATTATTGCTATCACCATGTTGCAGAGTTGGGATTCAGTTTGAGACTTGCCTTAAGCCACTGAAGGAGCGTCTCCACCCCCATCGTTCTGCCCGGACACTGAGGTCCAGCTCCGAGGGCCTTCTGGCGGTTCCCTCACTATGAGAAGCCAATTTACAGGGAACCAGGCAGAGGGCCTTCTCGGTAGTGGCGCCCGCCTTGTGGAACACCCTCCCATCAGATGTCAAAGCGATAAACAACTACCTGACATTCAGAAGACATCTGAAGGCAGCCCTGTTCAGGGAAGTTTTTAATATGTGACATTTTAGTGTATTTTTCATCTTTGTTGGAAGCTGCCCAGAGTGGCTGGGGAAACCCAGCCAGATGGGCGGGGTACAAATAAAAAATTATTATTATTATTATTATTATTATTATTATTACTTTGGGAATTTACAGTTGATGTGATGTCTTCCTGACAGGCAGCTCATGCTCTAACCATGGCAGTGCCCCAGCTTTCAAAAACGAATTGGCTCTCATGTTTGAATATGCCTGAAACAGACATCAGACTTGACTGGTGATACAATAATTTAGGATTCTGAAGAGCCAACAGACTGGAAATTAGTATCTCTATATTGCTGAGGTGATGTAGTCTGCATAAATGGTATTATTTAATGGGCATACTTTAAGCAGCTTTCCGTAAGGAGAAAACTTCATGCCAAATAAACTGTTTGGCTTAGATGGAGTCATTATATATAAAACTGAGAAGCTGAAGGGCTATTGAAAACTTCGTCTGAATACTTGAAAGTCAGATAGTTTTGCAAAATCCCCAACCAATAGTACAAAACATGAAGTGTTGGTATTATGATTATGATTATGATTATTATTGCCCCGCCCCATCTGGCTGAAGTGAGTCTTCAATAAAATTGTCCTCAATGGAATTTCATTGGACCTTCAGAATGTCACATGGGTTCCAAGCACATAATCAGTAGAATGGAAATGTGGAAAGAGACCCGCCAAAAATTAACCAACAGACACAGAGTATTCTAAGAACGCACCTGAAGAACCAAAAACATTTTCCAAAGGTGACTGAATGCCAAGTAGAAAGCTGATTCATAAAAGTTACCTGCTCAAAGGTACTTAGCAGACCAAAATTGGAATGAAAGTTTAGTTATACGTCCTGACTCAATTGGTTAAAACTCAGAACAGGGTCATTTCACTTGTTGGCATTATTGGCATTGCAGAGCTCTGTAAAGACCTCCTGAATGTTGTAGAGAGATTAAAAAAACAAAACACCCCCCTACCCTCAGGTTCACAGTCTAAAAGGCATAATACAAAAGGGAAAAAAGAATGGGAAGGAAAGAAGCTATGGCAGGTTCGAATCTCTGGTCTGCTGTGAGGCATACCGTGTGACCTTGAGTTACAATTTCTCAGGCGAACCTTTCTCCAAGAGTTGGTGTAAGAATAAAAGGGGGGATGAGGTGACATCAGGTGCACCATCTTGTCTTTTGTGGAGGAAAGGAAGGACTCAAATGCAATAAATTAAATAAATAATCATAAATATCAGGAAAGATTAAAATGTGTTGTGGAAATTAATGGCTTTGTGGCGTCTTCCAACTCTACCAGTTGTATAAAAGCCAGCTACACTGAGTGGAGTGTTCTTTCCCATTCTGAAGGATTACTGCAACTCATCACTACACACAGAGCATACAGTTTACACAGAGATGCAATGCAATTGAGCCAAATCTACTCTCTGCTTCTTTTGAGCCAGTGTGGTGTAGTGGTTAAGAGCGGTAGACTCGTAATCTGGTGAACCGGGTTCGCTTCCCCGCTCCTCCACATGGAGCCTTGGGGTAGTCACACTTCTTTGAAGTGTCTCAGCCCCACTCAACTCACAGAGTGTTTGTTGTGGGGGAGGAAGGGAAAGGAGAATGTTAGCCGCTTTGAGACTCCTTCGGGTAGTGATAAAGCGGGATATCAAATCCAAACTCCTCCTCCTCTTCTTTGTCTTCGTCTTCTTTTTCACTTTGCTTTCTTCCTTGAGCTGTGCCTGGCAAGTGTTCTCTTTCTGCTGCAGGGAAATAGACTTGGTTTCCCTGAAGGTAAGCCAGCTATGAAGCGATAGGCCAGAAATCTAGACTGCCCAGCTGCTTCCCTCTCTGTTCAGTACGACCCTGCTGACAGGGATCTTGCAATGAATGAGCCACATAAAACATGGGAAGACACAAGAAGGAACGAATGAAGCATTTCGTGGACTTGATAAAACCCTACAGTTTCCAGTTCTTTCCATAGCCTTGTTTTTTTAAAGGAACAATCTGGGCTTAAATGTAAGTATTTGATGCATTCAAAACCTCCCTTTTTTTTCAGGTAACTATCCCATACTTCGGATTATTCTCCCTATTGAAGGTTGTAATCCTAAACACAGAGAGACTTACTTGGTCAGGATTGACCTGCAAGTATTATTGTGAAGGACATCTTAAGGGCAAACAATGCAAAGCAGCATTTGGGGGGGCTCTTGAGGAAGTGATTTAGAGAAAAACCAGTGATACTGCTATGCTAGAGTTGCAGTATTGGTAAACTAGGGCAAAGATACAATGGGAAGACAGAGAAGCATCCAGCCAGAGCTGAGTCACATCAGAATCTATCTATAAAAATAAAACAGTTCCTGACTCATTGTATTTGCTACTTGCATTTGGGAGTTGTCCAGGATTCCCTTTCCCTGACAGAATTTGCTTTCTTGATCATTACTGTAGAACTCACCCATGCTTGATATAATGAAATTCCCTGAAAGATGCAGTAAGATAAAAGGAACAAATATGAACAATACGTCCTGGAAGTGTCACTATAGCATGCTATATGGCAGGTGAGAAAGAGGCTTGGAAGCTTTTGAAACTGGCACCTCAGTTCTGCAGATACATGTATCTGTGATGCAGAATGACTTGATAGGGCTGCAGTGTAGTCAAGTGGATAAAAGGTTTGCTCTGGAAGATGTGCCTTAAGACCTACTTTTCCCATTGACCGACCATGATGCCTTGGAAAATTGATAAGCCTGCTATCAGTAACTCAATGATTGTATGCCTTTCTGTTGCTTTTAAAAGGGACTGGAGCACTATATTTTGTTTTGCTGCACAAGATGACAACAAATAATAATAATAATTTATTATTTGTACCTCGCCCAACCGGCTGGGTTTCCCCAGCCACTCTGGGCAGCTTCCACAGAGACCAAAAATACACTAAAATGTCACACATTAAAAACTTCCCTGAACAGGGCTGCCTTAAGATGTCTTCTGAATGTCGGGTAGTTGTTTATCGTTTTGACATCTGATTGGAGGGCGTTCCACAGGGCGGGCGCCACTACCAAGAAGGCCCTCTGCCTGGTTCCCTGTAGCTTTGCTTCTCGCAGGGAGGGAACCGCCAGAAGGCCCTTGGCGCTGGACCTCAGCATCCGGGCTGAATGATGGGGGTGGAGACGCTCCTTCAGGTATACTGGACCAAGGCTGTTTAGGGCTTTAAAGGTCAACACCAACACTTGGAATTGTGCTCGGAAATGTACTGGGAGCCAATGTAGGTCTTTCAAGACCGGTGTTATGTGGTCTCGGCGGCCGTCCCCAGTCACCAGTCTAGCTGCCGCATTCTGGATTAGTTGTAGTTTCCGGGTCACAACAAATTTCAAATAAGCCTGCAGACACCCCTGCTGAAAATCGGTTCCCACTTCTCTCCCACCACTAGTCCTCAAACAGTTCCCTCATTCTAATCTTGCCCCACCCCTTGCCTCTGACTTCCCTTCTTCCCACATTCCTGACGCAGCTGGTGCTGGCAGAGGCTCCTCATGCCAAAGGCTGACTTGAGCAGAAATAAATGACCATGACTATGCTCTCTCCCCTCCCGCCAACAACCTCCACTGCCGCTGCTTGTCTCAGCCCCAGCGATTGACTAGAGGGTTGCTGATCCCTGGCTCCGGACATGCTTGAGTGCAGGAGAATACTCCCTCCTCTCTGCTTGCAAAAGTGCCTGCGTGCTGCTTGCTGCCAGGAATATTCCCTGCTGTCATCGTGGAAGCTAGGCAGTGGGAAGCAGAGAAGAATCTGAGCCCCTGTTGTTTTCTCTTGCTACTGTGGAAGGTTGCTCTTCTTGAGACTCTTTTCCATCTTGCTGCTGACACAGACATTCATCTTAGTATAGAGTGGGAAGAGACCCCAAGGGTCTTACCCATTGCAATTCAGGTACCACATAGAATCTCTGATAGATGGCCATCCAATGTAATGATCACACCATTGATCAAACCATTTGCATATGTTCCAGCTTGCCAATATCCTTCTTAAATTGTGGGCACAGGATTCCAGGTGTAAGGATGCAGGTGGCGCTGTGGGTTAAACCACAGAGCCTAGGGCTTGCCGATCAGGTCACCGGTTCGAATCCCTGCAACAGGGTGAGCTCCCGTTGTTCGGTCCCTGCTCCTGCCAACCTAGGAGTTCGAAAGCACATCAAAGTGCAAGTAGATAAATAGGTACCGCTCCGGTGGGAAGGTAAACAGCGTTTCCGTGCGCTGCTCTGGTTCGCCAGAAGCGGCTTAGTCATGCTGGCCACATGACCCGGAAGCTGTATGTCGGCTCCCTCGGCCAGCAAAGCGAGATGAGCGCCGCAAACCCAGAGTTGGCCACGACTGGACCTAATGGTCAGGGGTCCCTTTACCTTTACCTATTCCAGGTGTGGTCTAACCAAGGCAGAATAAAGCGGTACTATGATTCCCCTTAATTGGGCCACTATATTTCTGTTGATGCAGCTGAGAATAGCATCCACTTTTTTCGCTGCTGCATCACACTGTTGACTCATGTTCAACTTGTGGTCTACGTAGGCCCCTAGCAAGCCAGGTGTCCCCCCATCTTATATTTGTGTAGCTGGTTCATCCTGCCTAAGTGTTGTTGTTGGCATCTGTCTCAGGAGACAATGGAAGAGCGGGGGGACAGGGGACAGGAGAGAAGGACTGGGGTGGCAAATCTTAAGTTATTTTATTTAGTGTATGCTTGAGGTTTTTCTGTCAGCGTCACTTGGGGAAGTTAGCTTTCTATTCGCTTGTTATGTTTCCTTGGTGGTGAGAGAGGTTGGGGTGGCCTAGGGTGTGGTTGATTGTCTTTGGCTGGCTGCAGTGGGATTTGTTTGTGCGTGGGTGAAGGGGGGGTTGTCGGGTTAAGTTAGCCATATTGAATCGTATGCTGTCAGTGGGTTATGAGCTCTTTCTAGTGTGAGTGGGCATTGTTATCTTGGAAGATCTTCAGCAGGGCCAGTTCTGGGATGAGTTCTAGTACCTGTTTAGTTATTTTGCTTATTTCTGGTTTGACTGTGCACGCTCCTTTTCTGACTGGGTCCACGATTACTTGGTTTGGTGGGATCTGCTGATTCAGACACAGCATATGTCTGAGAAGGCCCCACGAGGGATCATGGGGAGGAGGTGTGAGGAAAAAACTGTTGTGACATTGATTTCTTGGGCAACTTGGAATGGCCGTGGTGGGATCCAGAAACAACCACCTCCAACAGCTCTCTTCTCCATCAGCTTGGGAGCTTTTTCTGAGACGCTTGCGGGGTATGATAGCATCCTTTGTTGTTTGAGCATCTTTATCAAGATGCTAACAGATCTGCCTGCCTTTGATCAGTTGTGCTTCAAGGAAAGCTCACCAGTCCTCTGATTCTTTAATATTTTCCAGCCCAGATAGATGTTAACCAAAGGATCTCACAACAGTCATCTCTTTGCAGTAGCAAGAAAGCACAGGAGAATCAGATGCACCACAAGAGCATCTCGCAAGGAATGGCTTTCAAAGAGGACTAGACAATTGCATGGAGGAGAGGCCTATCAAAGGCAACTAGCCATGATGGCTATGCTCAGCCTCCCCTGTTGGAGGGAGCAATGCTTCTGAAAAACACTTGCTGGAAGCCACAGACTCCCCAAATGTGTTTCACCAGGACCCCTTCTCTGCCCCAGTAGGGTAGAGAAGTCTCTTGAGGGTCGTCAAGTCTCTCCAGGGATTTGACCAGAACAAAGTATATATTGGGAAAAGGCTCCCTCTCTGCAAAGAATACGGAGGAATCAGCAGGCGCCTGGCTCCCAGCCATGCTAGCACCAGTCTGGCGCATGAGGGTGGGGGACACAGGAAGGAAGCATTCCTATAGTATAGGGCACTCAATTGGCATTTCCACCTACCTGAACTCTGAGTCTTTCCCCCCTTGTTCTGGACTGCCTCTCTCTTAAGGAAGATGCAAGTTCTTGCTGCTGGTAGCCACTGCTGGGGAGAGTGTTCCTATGATTCCCAAATGTTTCAGAAGCATCTTTTTGTTCCTTTAGCTGCTTGATATTATCATAGCATGGCAGAGGTGGAAGGGATCCCAAGGGTCATCTAGTCAAACCCCCAGCAATGCAAGGATCCTGTCCACAGCCAGCCCTGGCTGGCCTCCAAACTCCAGCCTTCTGGTTACCATTGCAGTTCTGCATGTTGTGGAGAAAGGCGAGAGAGAAATGTGTTGCTGACACTCTCATAACACTGATATGAGATCAACACCATGCAGCCCTTTCAATAAGTAATGTCTAAAGGGCTGTCACATGGAGGATGGAGCAAGCTTGTTTTCTCCTGCTCCAGAGGCCCTTAGGGCCTGAAGCAGAAGCACTGACTCTCCTTCCTTGGAGGTTTTTAAGCAGTGCTGGGATGGCCATCGGCCATGGATCAACTAGTTGAGATTCCTGCATTCGCAGGGGGTTGGACTAGATGACCCTCAGGGTCCCTTCCAACTCTACAATTCTATGATGCTATGGTTTAAAGAGCTTTCAATGCACCTTTAAAGCACATTTAAAAGGTAAAGGTAAAGGGACCTCTGACCATTAGGTCCAGTCGTGGCCGACTCTGGGGTTGCGGCGCTCATCTCGCTTTACTGGCTGAGGGAGCCTGCGTACAGCTTCCGAGTCATGTGGCCAGCATGACTAAGCCGCTTCTGGCAAACCAGACCACAGCAGCACATTACTTCTTCCGAAATTATTTGTGCCATTGTGGCTTCCCTCTCACAGACCCACAATCCCCAGAACCCCTAACAGACTACAATTCCCAGGATCATTTGGGGGAAGATACCCGGTTTTTAGAACAGGGATGGAGAACCTGCAGTTTGCTCATCCCCATTTCCTGGGAATCAGGAATGGGAAGCTCAAGTGCTTCTAACGGTATGATTATAGGGAGCTGCGTGAATAAAATATTGTAATAGGGTTATTAAGGTAATTGTATCAGAATTATTATGGGAATGTTAAGGAGGGAGGGGAAAAGAGAGATTGTGGAATTCTGGTGGTGAGTAATGATTGGATGAGGATTTGAAAGAGTTTAAATGTGAGGCAGTTGAGAGCAATGGGTTCTGGAGGGGGTGGTTGGGCAACTAACTATTCAGTTTAGGATCAGTAGTCTAGTCGTCATTTTTGTAATAAAGCAGCATATAAGATAAAGAGAATTTGAGGCCATAAGCCCAGGTACACATTCATCATTTAGTGAATCATTCATACAATCGCCTTTAGTGAGGGTGTAGTACCTAGATTCTGAACCAAACATTGATATTATTTGCTTTTTTATAGGAAGGATGTGGGTGGGGAGAATTCTGGGATTAATCTCCACAGAAGCATTCCCAACCAGTGTGGACACTGAGCTCTCAAATTTAAAGGGTGCCCTGTGCAGTGCTAAAATTCAGCACCCTTCCCTCTTGTTCTTCAGCATTGTTTTGGCACCCTCTGCAGTGTGATGCCCAGTGTAAGCACACCAGTCGTGCAATCCTAAAACTGCCCAGGCCCAACCTTGGGATGTGTTGTTGGCATGGGAGAGGTCCTTGTCCTGCCCAGGTGGACCACAGATAAACACTTCCCATAAAACTATAGGAATATCTAAATCAGGCCTGCTCCAGCTGGCAAGATGACCGAGAAACACTTCCCCTGCCACAGAATATCTGCAAATTCTGGGTTTTCCCATGGCACCACTGGGCTGCTGCTGCTGCTGCTGCTGCTTGGCCTTTCCCAAACCATGGCCCTGTGAAGAAAGAAAGGCATTGTATTCTCTTGGCACAGGCATTAGCTCTAGGGGACAGGGGTCCCGTGGGCTCTTCCCAGTGCTTTTCTTCTGGGGCACAGCCCCCTCAATGTTTTCTCTCCCCCCCCCCCATCTGCCTTCCCAGCTCCCTCCCTTCCTTAGTCTGCTGCCTCCCCCCAGCCACATACCTCCTTCTCCTGTGTGGCACAGAGCAGCTCAGAAGTAGCACAGGGGAAAGCAAGCCAGCAGAGGCAGGGCCCTCCTGCACTGGGGACATAGGCCCTGGGGGCCCAGCCCACAAACTACTGCAAGAACATCCTGAGCACCAGCAAGGGTGCCTGACCAGCGGACTCAGGGAAGGAGGGAGGCAGAACAAGCAGCCCTGCCATGCTGCCCACGCCCGTCACCACTGGCTGCCAATGCTCGCTGCTCCTGCCTGGGCACACGATGGCCCAACCCCTTGCTTGGAAGGAGTGGGGTGAGGGGTTGGGGCGAAACGGACCTACTCCCCACCCCAGCCCCGTTTTGCTCAGGTTGGTGCCATAACCTCCTGGCACATATGGGGAATGGATTCCCCATGGAATTAACATACCACGACTTCCAAGTTGCAGTTTTTATACATGGCAGCTTCCCCTTCTTTCATTTGCTCATGAAGCCACAATAGCTTCTGAGGCCTTTTCTCGCAAGTATCTCACCATCATCTGACAGGCATCCCTCTTGCAGGGCATTATAAGGCTTGCTTGCAAAGCAGCACTTTGTGACATCAGCTGGCAAACAGGGGCCAGGCTGCTGGGTTGCCAGGCAGCTGAATTCATAGGAAAAAGGGGCGGGGGGGGGGGCAAAGTGGGATGAGGCCACCATGGGTCAGGCCAGAGTGTGCTGTTGGGGTGTGGTTGTGCCTCCCCTTGTTCTCCATCTTGCTCCCCCACCCGTTCCTTTAGCTGCTCGATAGAATTACCGTATTTTTCGCCCTATAGGACGCACTTTCCCCCCTCCAAAAATGAAGGGGAAATCTGGGTGCGTCCTATGGGGCGAATGCAGGCTTTTGCTGAAGCTTGGAAAGCTCTCCAGGCTTCAGGAAGACATCCACAGCCTAGGCAGCCCTGTGGGAGGTCCCGCAGGGATGTCTAGGCTGCGGATAGCAGCCTGCTTCCCGGAGCGTCGGGCGCCCTGAAAGCAGAGCGCCCGGCGCTTCGGGAACACATCTGCAGCCTAGGCAGCCCTGCAGGAGGTCCCGCAGGGATGTCTAGGCTGCGGATAGCAGCCTGCTTCCCGGAGCGTCGGGCGCCCTGAAAGCAGAGTGCCCGGCGCTTCGGGAACACATCCACAGCCTAGGCAGCCCTGCGGGAGGTCCCGCATGGATGTCTAGGCTGTGGATAGCAGCCTGCTTCCCAGAGCGTCAGGCACCCTGAAAGCAGAGCGCCCGGCACTTCGGGAACACATCCGCAGCCTAGGCAGCCCTGCGGGAGTCCCCCACAGGGCTTCCCACGCCGCGGATAGCAGCCTGCCGCCTGGGGCGCTGGGCAGACATCCGCAGTGTGGGGAGCCCTCCAGGAGTTTTTCTTTATTTTTTCCCCTTTATTTAAATTTTATTTTTTTTAAATAAAAAATCCTTTATTTCCCCCCCAAAAACCTAGGTGCGTCCTATGGGACGGAGCATCCTATGGGACGAAAAATACGGTATAGCATGGTAGAGTTGGAAGTGATCCCAAGGGTCATCTAGTCCAACCCCCAACAATGCCAGGATCCTGCCCACAGCCAGCCCTGGCTGGGCTCCAAACTCCGACCAACTTCTTACCAGCCAGATGCACTGACCCCTTGCAATTCTGCATGGGATGGAGAAAGGGGAGAAAGAAACGTTTTGTGCTCTGTCTCAGGACACTGATATGAGCATGCCTTTGGGAGGTAAAGCCAAACAGTTGGAGAGTGAGTCCCTATTGAAATTCATGTTGTTACACGTCTCCAGGCTGTTAAGGTTAGAAGGTTAGGAAAGGCCTCATCCTGAAACCTTAGGGGAACGCCTGTCAGCTGATTAAGACCAAAGCTTGGCAGAAGGCAGTCCACTGGTGCCTATCTAACGTCCCCTGGTTGCTGGAGTTTTAACAATGAGCACAGGACTGGGCGGACTTTGAATGTGGGAGGCAGCAGTGCTTCTGAATACCAGTTGCTGGAAACTGCCTAAGTGCTCCTCTGCTCAAATTCTGCTTGCAAGTTCCCTGCAGGCATCTGGTCGGCCACGGTGAGAACAGGATGCTGGACTAGATTGAGCCGTTGCTCTTATTATGTTCTTAACAAAGCACATTCATTGTGTGGAAGCAAACTGAGTGACTCGGGTGCCAAATTCAGCCGTCAGACTAGCCTCCCTCGTGGGGCTGTTGTGCAAGGATGGAAGGGAGAAGCCTTCTGGGGAGGGAGGCCCGAGCTCCGTGGCCTGTTGTTGTGGTTATCCGTCTGTCTGGGGAGACAATGGAGGAGGGCACCTAATTCAAGGCAAACGTTACTGTTTTTGTTCCTCTGAAACAATACGTTGGGAAAACACCGTCCTGCCTTGCGGGAGAAACTCTTTAAACCCCCCTCAAAGCTCTATAATAGGGGAGGGCAATGCTTTTCTTGGTTGGTTTTCCCAGTAGTGATGTATGGAAGTGAAAGCTGGACCATAAAGAAGGCTGATCGCTGAAGAATTGATGCTTTTGAATTCTGGTGCTGGAGGAGACTCTTGAGAGTCCCATGGACTGCAAGGAGATCCAGCCTAGCCATTCTGAAGGAAATCAGCCCTGAGTGCTCACTGGAAGGACAGATCCTGAAGCTGAGGCTCCAAGACTTTGGCCACCTCATGAGAGGAGAAGACTCCCTGGAAAAGACCCTGATGTTGGGAAAGATGGAGGGCACAAGGAGAAGGGGACGACAGAGGACAAGATGGTTGGCAGTGTTCTCGAAGCTACCAGCATGAGTTTGACCAAATTGCGGGAGGCAGTGGAAGACAGGAGGGCCTGGCGTGCTCTGGTCCAGGGGGTCACGAAGAGTCGGACACGACTAAACAACAACGATGCTTTTCTTCGGGGTGGGGGGCGCTGAGAGGGAGTCGAGTCCCCCCTCTTCCTCTCCATTTCTGACTGGGGCGACTAAGGGGGTAAAAGTAGACCGCGGAAAATCCGAAGCCCCTGCGACTTCCATGGCAACGACACCAGGCCGCTTCGCCTCCCCTCAAGGCGAGAAAAGAGGCAGAGAGAGAGGAGGGGGGAAAACGGCTGAGGGGAGAAGCATCCGCATCCAGGCCTCCTTCCTGCCGTTGCCGGGGCAACGCCTAGGGGAAGCCTCGCGAGACCTTGGGAAGCCGGCGACTCCCTCTTTCTCGTGAGCGGGAACAGGAGGAGAGCCGCTTGGCGAATGGGGTTGCGGAGGAGGCGTCACGTGGCGCGGCGCGCGCGCGGGCTGCCAGGAAAAGGGGAGGGGCTGACTCCGAGGTGCGTGAGGGGATTTTGTTACCGGCGGGTGGCGGGAGGCTTTGGAGGCCTACTCGGGTCCGCTTCGCCTCAGCGGGCCGCCTTCCCCGTACCCTCCGGTCCTTTGCCTGAGGAGCGGCGGAAGGAGCCCGGAGGCGGAGGAAAATAGCCCCGTCCCTAGATAATTGGGATGAATGGATGGAGGAGGCGGCGGGGGCTGTGTTGTAGGCCCAGGGGTGGCCCCCTCAGGATGGGAAAGCCAGCCAGCGCGCCCAGTTGGGCCTTTGTAAGTCGTAGCCCAGCGGCGTGTGAAGGGCCGCGAGTTTTCGCATTGTAGGGGGTTGGACTAGATGACCCTTGGGGGTCCCGCCCAGCTCCATGGTTCTGAGATTCCTCCTGCCGGCGCCACTCGCAGTCCTGGCGGTGCTGGCTGGCCGGAGGCGGCGAAGCTTCTGAATATTAAGCAATTCATTCTAAATGCCGCCCTTCGGGGTCCGCAGGGCTGTTTGCAGGACACCAGGAAGGGGAGAGTCTAACTCGGGCTCAGACTCTTCCGTTCTGCTGAGAGATCTGAGCCCATGTTTCCATCTAGCCCCGTGTTTCTCAACCTGTGGATCCCCCGATGTTGTTGGACTACAACTCCCATCATCCCTGACCACTGCTCATGCTGGCTAGGAATGATGGGAGTTGTAGTCCAACAAAACATCTGGGGACCCACAGGTTGAGAATTATGGCCTACTCTGACTCAGTAGATGCCTTTCCCAGCCTTACTAAGTGAGATGCCAAGGAAGGACACAGGAACCTTTTATGTGATGAGTGTGTGTTCTACCACTGAGCTGTGCTTCCTGTTTAAATGTAAGCTCATGAAGCTTCCTCATATCTCATCAAACCCATCAGTTCATCTAGCACAATTGCTCCAACTGTGAGCTCCTTTCCAAGGTCTTGCTGATTAAAATCCTGTTATCGAAATGTCAGGGATTACACGGGGGTGGTGCTCTGCCACGGTGCTGTGATCAGACTCTGCATTTACTGAACACTTATAGAACAGCCTTGCCAAAGTTAAGCAAGGCTGGGACTGAAGATCCAGGGGGCAGCAACACGAGAATGGGCCTTTTTTTGTAGTGGCTACCTGCTGGTGGAATGCTCTCCCCAGGGAGGCTTGCCTGGTACCTTCACTACAAATCTTTAGGCACCAGGCAAAGACATTCTCTTCTTGCAGGCCTTTGGCTAATTAAACAATTTATGGCAATTTAAACTTGTGGTTTTTATGTTGTAAACTTCCCTGTGATCCTTGGATGAAAGGCGGCATAGGAGCCAACTCCTAGGGCTTGAGGTCTCTTCAGCCCCCCCTCCCGTGGCGTGGGGGGCACATAGCAGGCAGGGGTGGGGCTGGCATGTGTCCGGGAGGGGGGGGCAGGGCGCATTTTCTGGGGGCGGGGGGGGGCAGTCATGATGGCACCCTGCTGGGAACGTGCTGCCGGGGGCAAGGCGCTACCCCCCCGCACTCCTCTTCCTCCACCAGTGCTCCCCCCCAAACATTTGAGGAGGCCGGGCATTGCTATTCAAATGGAGTGTGTGTGCTGTGTCTTGTGATTGTTAATGTGAGGCGGGGCTTACTTGCCCCCCCCCCCCATATTTTATTCAAGTTGGCACCCCTGAAGGGCTGTATAGAAATATAATAAACAATAATAATGTCTGGGCAACTGCATTTCGTAAGTTCCATGGAGGCAAGATGAAATATAAATAAAATAAAATTGACCAGATTTACACACCTTCAGGCAATACTGTAGCATTAAGTGGGCCCAGACCATTCATTTGGCATAGTGATATATTTTGAACATTAAGAAGTCACAGTTTTCCAATGTTAAATCTTGCCAGTTGTTTCTGGAATGTTCAAAATAACCAGCTGCTATGCATAAAGAGATATGCTTTAAAGGTGAAGCGACAGGCTGCAATTCAAACTTCTTCTGCACTGGGTGGATTGGTCAATGAAGAACTCATCATTCTGCCTACTAAACATGCCGATCGATAGAAGTATTGCCAGTGGAATCCCCACAGCAGCCTGTGGAAAGCCTCAGAATTGGCAGTTCTGGGGAACTGGGAGGAGCTGGTCTGGGATCCACTGGATCCTGAGCCAGCCCCTCTGCTGTATTGCTTGATAGCATTGGCAACATGTCCAGTGCAGGACTTTCTGCCCTGGTTGGTGTGAGTGGCAGGGGCAAAGATGGCAGGGCCGGATTGGGATTGCAGTGATACACCACAATTCTATATTCTCCACTTAAAAGCGTCATCATTGAGTTCTCTGGAGCTTCTTCCCAGGGAAACGTCCAGAAGGTTGCCGACTTTGGGCCATAATCCTGTGCATGCTTATTTGGGAGTAAATCCCATTGTATTCAGTGGTACCTTTGAATGATTGTGCATAGAATTGAACTATGCCAAGAATAAATTGCACCTAGTCAGATGACAACATTATTTGACCATTGTCAAATACAGTCGTACCTTGGTTTTCGAACAGCTTAGTTCACAAACAACTTGGAACTCGAACGCTGCAAACCCAGAAGTAGGTGTTCTGGTTTGCGAGCTTTGCCTTGGAAGCTGAACGTCCAGTGGTGTGGCTTCCGCAGCTTCCAGTTGACTACAGGATGCTCCTGCAGCCAATCGGAAGCCACACCTTGGTTTCTGAATGTTTCTGAAGTCGAACGGACTTCCGGAATGCATTCTATTCGAAAGCCAAGATACGACTGTACTTCAAAGTGCTCCAGAAACAATACTTTGTAAATGGCAGGTGATCTTTTTGTTTCATGATTTTGCTGTTTATTAGCAAGTCTAGCTTGTGTTATTCCAGACTAAATGGGTAGACTGCAAAGCAAAGTGTTTGGTCTTTTATCATTTGGAGAAGGGAGGTTCTAAAGTAAGCCTAAGAAACTAATCTTATCCCATTATGTTGCTGACTGGCTGGGATTAGGATTGTGAAGGTGTCCCAGTGCAAAGACCATCACTACACCTGCAGAGAGCTTGGTGGACAAAAAAGTGCTGCTGCCGCCAATATTCCCACAATTAATACCAAGCAAAGGGTCACAAAATGGACTTTTGCAGGGGCAGAGGCAGAAGCAAATGTGGGTTTGCCGGATCCAAACTGGTTCTGTTCCTCGAGGGGCTTAGATTTACATGATTTCTCTGCCCGCCTCCAAAATAGGAATTGGGAGGAGGAGTTTGAAAACACTGTCCTTGTTAATACTGTATTTTAGCAAAATGACACCTTTAACTTAAGGAAGTGTGCTGTTGATTTCAGACTCTGAGATCCTGACATGTCTGATGAAATATGCCCCAAATAAAATTAAATGGCATCACTGTGGACTTCCCATTTCAACCCTACAAATGTCAGGAAGAATACATGTCTAAAGTGCTGGAATGCCTGCAAAAGGTAAGTAATCTGAGAAATCCCAGCCAGAAACCTCTGCAGGGCACTTCTTAAACAATGTTTAATAATGTGTGTCAAGAGCAGGAAATTTAGAGTCTAGTCATGCTAACATCTCTGAAATAATGTAAGGTCCAGCATTTGGGATGCTTTGTTGGGAAAGAATAGATTACTCCTGGTTACCATTAGTTTGCTCTCAGACATAGTTGCAGTATTACACAATACATAATACACACAGGGGAGAAATGTGCATATATTATGCATAACACCATGAGATTGCTGACCAAGCCATTGTTTTATAAGTTTTGAATGTTTCAAATAGATGCAAAAGTACACTGTTTCAAAATGTCTTCTTGAAATGAGTTTTATTATTTATATGTGTTCAGTTTTGGCTCCCATCGAATGCAATGCAGGCTTGGCATTGTGAATGACACAGTTGTTTGTTTTATAAGTATCTTTGGGAGGATTCGAAGACAGCAGAGCATATATACTTGTGGCCTGCTTGACTGTGAATATCATGGGCAATTTTTTTATTTTTAATTGGATAAACTATTTTGGGATTTTCATGTTATATTGCATTTTTGAACTAAATTTGTTCATTCTACAAAATTATCTGCCTAATATTCACAGTTGTAAATGGTAGTATAATGTTCTGATTAAGTAAATGAAGTATCGTGAGCTTGGAAGTAACTGGGTCATTTCTCAACTCACTCATGAAATGGGACAGTGCAGTATAATGCTAAAAAAATTGCCATGTTGTAAAGATTACTGTTATAGAATATGAAGTGCTGAGAGCATTCAGGAGAAATGCTATTTAAATAATAAGAGTGCAATAATTTAGACTGCAAATAATCTAGACTGCAATCCTTTTCGTGCTTACTCCAGTGTAAACTGCTGAACCTAGTAGTACCTACTTTCAAGTAAATTTGCATGAAACTGTTGATTTAGTTGATTTATTTAATTTTCATATCTGCAAGGGATAGAAATCAATAGTTCCAAAAGAAAAAAAATCATATTCTTGATTTTAGATGCACATATGTCACAGTAAGCATCTTAGAGGATGCTTCTATCTGCAATTATAAAATTTCAGGATGGTGTCACTCATGATGCTGCTATTAATAATCAAGAAACTGCAATGCTTGTTATTTAGAAGTAAATCCTAAGGCAGCAAATCATATACTCATATACTGTTGTCAGTTTCCTGGGAGTAAGTGCCATGGAACTCTGTGGAACTGAATTTTGGATTAGGATTGTGTTTAGGATTGTATCTAAAGCTATGTTCACATGCAAGTGGAATGAAGTATGCTTGTGCCACAGGGTCTTGCCTTCCCCCACCCCCTTACATGCTCTCAAAATAATTTTCTGGCGGGTAGGTGAACCCTCTGGAGCACCTTCTAGGGATATGTGAAAGTTTGTAGTGGGGAGGAAATGAAATTGAAGTTCCAGTGCACAAGGAGAAATATACTTGTGTAATGTTCAGTTTCACTCCCAAATAAGTATTCTTTGTAACTTAAAATCTTGCATAAATTCCCGTTAGTTGAAATTGGCTAAATTCAAGACATTGACTTCCATTTCTTGTTTTTGAGATATATTTTTATACTGTTCAGAACGGATGCATTTTGAACATATGAAACCTGCTCAACACTTCCTGAAAAGAGGCTATTTTGCAAACCCTTCTCTTGTTAGTGCCAGACGTATCGCATTAGATCTGTTTGTAGAGAAGTGGGTAGGTGGGATTTCTCTTACACTTGCAGATGAGGGGAAAGAAGCAAATAAGTAGACCTTATGTTCATACAATCTGTTCTTAAGGCTTGAGAACTGAGACCATGCATTCCATTATCTCTTTTGCACGTCTGCAAGAAAATCTCTTAAGGAACCATTGTGCTCAGAGGCCATTTTGTAAATCTTTATTATTATCACTGTCCTACACAAGTGCTCTAACAGCTGTTGTAGAAGCAAGGGGATCTGTTTACAAAGTGACATGCAGGCCTTGCCATTGCTGTAATGCTGTACATGAGTTTCAGGGACACTCCTCTGTAAAAAGTGTGCATAATTTCAAATGCAATTCAGCAGCAGAGGTTTTTTTCCCTCTCCAAGAGTTCCAAATCACAGAGTTCCTGTTGTCAGACTTGGAACAATTGTTTAACTCTGTCTCAACACCAGTTTGAAGTACCAACTAATTTAAACAGATCAATTGAAACTTGTAATCATAATATTGGTGCGTAAGAACTTTGGCATGTTTGCCCTAAAACTGAGTCTGTCAACGACCCTCTCACTGTCACCAACAATGCCTGTTCCTTTCTTAAGTATTTCAGTCAGAGATGGCTCTAGGTTAGAATAACCTTTGGAGCTCTGTCTTGCTACATTTTCCTTTTCCAGTCTGGTAAAACAAGAAGCCAGAAAGAGAGCTTTGGTTGAAGTTTGTAACGTCATAGAATCAGAGTTGGAAGATACTTCTAGAACAGGCTGCTCACAGCAGGGTATTAAATTACTGTGGACATATAAATTCTCCAGTAAATGCTGAGTCAAATGATTTATGCAGATTAAGCTATACAGTGACAGCTAGAGAGAACATTGTTCTTGGTCAATTTAACTAAACCACACAGTCCAGATGATATGTGTGCATCATCCTGTTTAGAGTGGTAACTTCCAGAGAAGACCAGGTAGCCAGCTGTGATCCTCATTACTAGTTTGGTTCTGTCCTTAAGAGTTAGGTTCTAACTGAGCAGCTAGAGGAAGCTGCCCTAGCTTTCCCAGTTAAAGCTCACCCTGCCTAATCTGCTACCTAGTCCTTCCTAGCAACCTGTCTTCCATCCAGGCTGCCAGCATTTGTCAGCCACTTACCATATTTTTCACTCTGTAGGACGCACCCGACCATAGGACGCACCTTGTTTTAGTGGGGGAGAACAAGAAAAAAATATTCTCCCCCTCTCTGCTCAGCGCTCCTTCAGCGAAGCGGCAGGAAAAACGGATCCCCTTCCATTTCTCCTCCTACTTGGCTGAAGGGGCACTGCTCAGCTCTCCCTCTCTGCTGAAGCTGGGAGAGCAAGACTCTCCTGGCTTCAGCAAAAGGAACCTGAAGCCTCCGGAGCACAGCAGGAACTCGTGTTGCTATCGCTGAAGCCAAGGAGCCTGCATTCGCTCCATAGGACGCACACACATTTCCCCTTAATTTTTGGAGGGGAAAAAGTGTGGCCTATAGAGTGAAAAATACGGTATTTGTTTCTGTACAGACTCATGGGGAAAATGCTTGACAGTTAGCTGGCACTTAAATTGACTGTCCACTTTTCTAACTGTTTCTTTTCTCTACTTGTTACCATTATTTAAGCAAGTGAATGGGATTTTAGAGAGTCCCACAGGCACGGGGAAGACACTATGCCTCCTTTGTGCATCTCTGGCTTGGCGGGACCACTTCAAAGATGCCATCTCTGCACAGAAGATAGCCCAACGACTGAATGGAGCAGAACTCTTCACTGATCGGCCAATGTCATCTTGGGGCAATGCTACCACAGGTGCTGATATCCCAGGTAAGTCCTGGGTCTTGTGGTTCTGTAAGCAATGTCATGTTCATTTGGAAGCTACAAGGTGGCATTACTAGGGTTCTTAGACTGGACTGTTTGACCTTATAGAAGAAGTAGAAAATGAGATGTGACAAGCTGGCAAACATTGCAGTTGCCCAGCCTCAATAGAGTCACACACTCTAGTTGTGGAAATTCAGGTGCATGGAAGGTGGGGAACATGTGAACCTAGGCAAACATTGCTGAGTGTTATGGTTAGTTTCTATTCTTTATCAGAAGCAAGAGAAAAACTTGGGGACTCTGTTAATTTGATTCTTTCATCAGTGTTGGAATTTGCTCATTAGCAACCCAGTGGGACAAAGAATAAAGCATAATCAGTGATAAAAGACCACAGACTCAAGATCGTTTTTGAAACAAATCAGTTTATCGATGTACAGTGCTTCATTCAAATCGTATTATCTTCATATGGAAGTTAATGATATTCTAAACTTTCAGTTATAACATAAAAATAAAGTAATGTAAGAGAGCAAGTTAACACTTAGAAAATAATATAGAGTAAGAATAGACTAAGATTATAATTGTAATTACATTGATAAAGGAGCTAATCAGAGTTTGTTTTTTCCCATTCTAACTGAAATTTTGGCCTTCTAACATCCTCCAGCTCATGTAGTTGCTAAAGTTTCATAGCATATCTGTATTTCTAGATTTTCTACCACACTTTGGAATAGAAGTCCTAGTTACTCAACCAGTGCAGGGAGGGAACATATAAAAAGAGTGGGAAAGGCGGCAGCAGCAAGGAAAGAAGGAAGAGAGTGAGAATCAATTCACTGAACACTTTTTATAGGGATTAGAAACTGGGCCAGGAAGATTAGACTTCCCATCTTTTGTAGACCAAGGGTTGTCAACGTGGTCCCTACCGCCCACTAGTGGGCGTTTCAGGATTCTAGGTGGGCGGGAGGGGGTTCTACGGCACAAGCTGAATCCTCCTTCCATCGATGGTAAGGAAATTTTACCATCAAGAAAGATGCATTAGTGGGCAGTGGGTATAAAAAGGTTGACTACCCCTGATGTAGACTCTAGATATCCATAATCTATGGGTGAACATTTTTTCACCAAGGTCAGGTGCAACCTTGACACATTCCAGCAATTCCTTTGAAACATTCTAGCAGTATCTATAATTCCACATCAGGAGCAATCCCATTCCTCCTCTCTTTAGGATCTTATTATACTGGTGGTGGGATGTTGTATTTAACATTATCATTAGGTTTTCGTCACCCAAGATGCCATGGTCTCACATGACTGTCTCTGAAATTCAGTAAAAAATTTTCAGGGAGCCTTCACAAAGTGACACAGTGTTGAAATCCATTTCATCCATGTTGATCCATCACGGTTGCTGTGCTGTAGTTGTTCACTCTTCAGGTCTGGCAGGGCCCAGATTTGCACTCTTCCTTACATTCTGATATTTTGGGGGCCTCTTTTCCTTACTAACTTCAGTATGTATAAATCAGGGCATTAGTTTTCACTGTCATGTGCAGATGCTTATCCTACAGGTGCTTCATAGAACGACTCTTAGCTAAAGTGATTAAAAATATGCACTCTTGTTCCTTACAGGTGAGTGGTTGAGTTGCAAAATCCGCCACTGCCTCCGCAGGCTGAGTTGTTACCATAGCACCAGAAGGGGAAAAGCAGACTGATGATATATTTAGCACTAAACAAGAACTAATTTTTTCCCTTTCTGCTTCCTCCCCCCAATCCCCTTCTCGCCTTCCCCACTTGACAGCTTATTACACTGACGTTCCTAAAATAATTTATGCCTCCAGAACTCATTCTCAGCTTACTCAGGCCATCAATGAATTAAAGAACACAGTTTACAGGTAAAGAAACTTAAGATACTGATGCTCACTCCAGGTGCGAAACAACTTGGGATATATGTGTCTGGCAATTTTTGTTTTAGCTGTATTATTGTTGATAGAAATGTTTTTGAAAACATTGGTTATATAAGCTGTCGCTAAGACATTTTGCAGCCATAGTAAAGGAGCTCTCCCTCAACACAGAGGGACTATAGTTTTTGCAAAATACACTGCCCGTTGATGCTGAAAAGCTTATGCATTATGCCCTGCTTCATTTCCATGTTTGAAATGCTTGCCACAACCCAGCCATGTATATCTTCAGTGTCTTGTCTTGATTAAAATGTCAGTGCTTGTGTCATCCCCCCTATTTAATAGGCCAAAGGTATGTGTATTGGGTTCTAGAGAGCAGCTCTGCATCCACCCTGAAGTTAAAAGACAGGAAAATAACCACACGCAGGTAAGAGCATAAAAGTAAAACCGCACTGACTCTTGTTCATCCAGTGAGTGTTGTGGGCAGTGGGAATTTAAATCCAGGTCTCCCTCACTAATACTTTACCTGCTTCATCCAGCCCATTTCTGGGCCCATTCCAAAGTTCTGATCGGCTTTTCAAGCCCTCCACTGCTTAGGTAGTGTATGGCACCTTTTCTGGGTTTCCACCTGTGGCATCTCTGTGGTGGCACCCCAATTATTGAATGATCTCACCTGAAAGGTTTGCATGGAAGAGAGGTTCCCCTGAAACCTACTTTGTCATTTTGGTGCCAGACAAAGACATTTGTATGTTCTCGGGCCTTTCAGTCATAAGTTTAAATCCTGCTGATTGTTTTTGTTTTGCAACCTTTAAACTCTTTTTCTTTTGGTGACTATTTGGACATTTTGGTTTGTTTAAAGTAAACCAAAAACCATATTTCTTTGGGGGAGGTTGCGATTGCAGAATCAATAATAGATATGAAATAGATCGCTATGGAGCAGTCAAGTTACATGGCTTTTGTTATATGAATTATAGCATATTCTCTGCTGCTTAGTAGGGACGGATGTTTTTCCCTGTTCATTGTCCAGCAAAGCTTTTCTGGAAATTGCCAAGTAACAGCACTTTCTACTTGAACATTGTAGGAGAGCTTGCAGAACCATTTTTCTCAAATCCAGTTATCATATGTTGCCCTCTCTTGAGAGCTATTTGTGGTAGTGATTTATATTGTGCCAGTAATGTACATGGTATTTTAAAGAGTTGCATAAATTAAGTAGATGGGTCCCTGCTGCAAGGAACTTACAATGTAAATTCCAAGGGAAATAAGGGGTGAATAGGAGCAAGTGCAATTATACACTTATTCGGGCTTCATTATGTTATGCACTGAACTGGAATTTATATTGTTTTGCAGATCCACATGTGCCGTATGAAGATAACAACTCGCACGTGTCATTTCTATAACAATGTGGAAGGTATGAATAAACGTTTGTGAAAGTAATTCTCAGTTTGGGAGTCTGGTAATTGATGTTGGGCTGGTTTTATATCAGTCTTTCTGTTGACTACTTGCATGTAACTGTTTCTTCCGGGCAAAACTGCCAGCCTCTGCTGTTCATTTTGGTTAGGTTTGTAAGCCTCATTAACTAGTTCAGATTGTACAACCCATACTTGTCTGTACGCTTGTGAATGCTTTGCTTTCAGGTAGATATTGGCTAATTTAGTTCTCAAATTGCTGGCTGTGGAAACTGGATTCCCACCTAAGAAATTGACCTAAGAGGTTCAGATGTGGCAATTTCCTGTGTTCAGTGGGCTACATTCCAGCTAGGCAAAATGTAAAGGTTTCTAAATATACCCCCATGCACACTTCTCCATTACCCATTTAGGCAGACAATAGGTATAATTGTAGCCAGGTAAAAGCACACAAGGAGGGTGCAGACCAGATGAGCGAATTAACCTGGTGAGGGCGTGTGGGAAAAATCCCAAGGGTGAATAGAAGCACTTACAGAAGGCTGCATTTCGGCCCTGGGCCTGAGGTTCCCCATCCCTTACATTGCAGAAGGAACGCTACTGAAAAGCACTCCACCATACCACCATAGCGCTAGTCCACAAGAATTCAGTTATAGGTGCAGATGCTGCAATATCTAAAGTGAGACTTCTCAGACATAGTGCTGCTTTAATATAGGATGCAGAAGCGCTGAAGCTCAGTGGGAAAGTACATCAATTACATGCAGAAGGTCCGAGATTTAATCCCTAGCAATCCCAAGGAGATGGGGCTGGGAAAGTCTCCTCTGAAACCCTGCGAGCCATTGCCAGTCAGTGTGGATGATACTGAAATAAATGAACCAAAGATCTGACTCCGTATAAGGCAGCTTGCTAGATTGCTAAAAAGTAGCTAGGCAATGAGGTACCACTATCCCAAAGATTTTTGAAGTTCTGATCCTATCAGAAAGTCTCACTTATATTGAATACTTATTCAGTATACAAACTTCACTCGGAAGATAGCTTCCAAGAAGTAAAGCTGGGGGAACCAGGCAAAGGGCCTTCTTGGTGGTGGCGCCCATCTCCCATCAGATGTCAAGGAGATGAGTAACTATATTACGTTCATGAGACATCTGAAGGCAGCCCTGTATAGGGAAGCTTTTTAAGATTTAATGTTTTACTATGTTTTTATATATGCTGGAAGCCGCCCAGAGTGGCTGGGGCAACCCAGTCAGCTGGGCAGGGTACAAATAAATCATCATCATCATCATCATCCTTTTAACAGTGTTGAAGTTCAAGCTTATGGCTCTAGGTAGTCAGCTGGTTTTAGAAAGCCACTGACTATTATACCATGCACATTCAGCTATAGTTTGCGTTATGTGAAGTGACCTGCTTGCACATTCAGAGACAATAAGGCCTAGGAAGGTAAAAGGCTGCCTCCCTGTATAAGGAATACTAGGAGCCCAGAATTTGGGGACCATAGAAAGTGGCATTGATCAATAATTTCAAGTTAAAGTAAAACACTCCCCCCTCCCCCCCTCTCTCTCTCACACACAAAAATATACATACATAATGGGGGGGGGGGGATGGTGCCATCCATGAGCAGAGTGTGTCATCTGCATATAATGTGGTATCTTATGAGAAACGTAATTAAGAACTAAATCAACAGATGTTCAGATATTTTTGGAACCTTTCCTGGAATGTGGAAGCAGCAGGCTCTTATGTTCATATAATCGTGTAAGTTAAAGATAGAAGGAGCAATCCATCAAGTGCTGTTGATGCGCAACCTGCATTAATTTTAAATGTGATTAGTGCAGGAAATGGGCAGAGGTTGCTTAGCAGCAGTGTTGGGTGGTTGCACCCAGAAAATGATAATTAAGGGCGCACATGAAAGTATATAATTTAAGCAGCAGGGTCATCGTGGAATCGTACTCACTACATTTTGTTCACAAGTAGAGTTCAGGGGAAATGCTTCTGTTTTCTGCTAGGTTGCAGCAGAAGCCAGCTGCACACTACACAAATTAGCTGGTGCCTCTGATGTCATGAATCCATGTCTTGTCCCATCGCAGGCAGGGTTTTTTTGAATTAAAAGGGGGGAAAGGACTTGCAGGTTTGCTTGTTTTAGGGCTGCAGTATTAATTGATTCATCAAATGAATAAATTAAAATGGTAGAACTCAATTAAAACTTAAGGCCTGATTAATTGGGCATTGCCGCTATATCATCCAATCTTCTATGAAACCCCCAAGGGCATCACCCTTTCTCTTCTGCTCAGCTAGGCACTGCTTCTAGTGGAAAATAGGATATCATCCCAGGGCCCCCCTATGATGATGAAGGGGCCTCCAGGATGACATAGCATTCCTCACTGAGAAGAGTGTTTGGTGTAGGACAAGTCTTCTCTCCTCCAGTCTTTCAAACTTTCTTGATAGGACCTGCTTTCCATAACCCTGACCAACTAAGGCAGGGGTTGGCAAGGTTTATCTTGCCTGGGCCAAATCGGTCCTGTGGAGATCTCTCCGTGGGCCGGATTGTGTGTGTGTGTGTGAGCGTGCACACCCATGATTTTCGGCGTGTTCGTGTCCGCAATTTTCAGCGTCTGCACAGACGTGATTTCCAGCATTGCAGAAATGAGTTCCTGCACTGCGCCAGTTTAGTGCAAGCGGGCAACTCGGTTCGGGGGCGGCTCATGCGCCGGTCAAACGACCTCCGTGAGCCACTTCTGGCCCATGGGCTTTAGGTTGGTGTCCCCTGACCTAAGGCTACAATCTGGGGAATTTGGATTGGGCAGAGGTGTCCTTTGCCCAGCCCTTCTGGCCACCCAGCTGTGGAATGATGCCAACATTTCTCTGCTAGTCTGGAACTTGGCATTCTACCTGCTGAATGGGTGGGCAGGCCCAAAATGGGATGTTCAAGGAGCCGGGAATCGATGAGCCAGCCTGGGATCTGCTGGAATATGCTAACTCCTCTTTTCTTGTCTATAGAGAAGAGCACTGAAAAAGACCTGATCAGCTCCATCTTGGATATTGAAGACCTGGTTAAAAATGGGAACAAGCACAGGTCACAATTCCTCTTCACTTTTCTCTTTCTTTATGCCTCTCCCCATATGAACCAACACGGACCCTATGTTCATCATCTTAGGCCCGTGTTCATGTGCCTCCTTCATGAGAAATCCAGAGGGTGGCAACATGAGAAGGAGCCTTTTCTGCAGTGGCTGCCCTTTTGTGGAATTCTCTCCCCAGGAAAGTTGTCGGCTGCCTTCATTGCATATTTTAGGTGCCAGGCAAAACTGTTTCTCTATAACCAGGTCCTTGGCTGATTAACATTTTATGGCCTTTTAAATGAGTTTGTGGGAGGTGGGGTTATTAGTTTGTTTTTGTTTTATGTATTTTGTGTTCTTATTTTGTATTTTTATGTTGTGAAATGCCCTGTGATCTTCAGATGGACAGTATACAAATTTCATTAACAAACAATTATTAATAATTTTAGCAGCATATTCTCAATAGATAATTGCATTAGTGCTGAACTGAAATGAGGAAAGGATTCAGTTTTTACAGTCTTTTTCAAAATTCAGTCGTTGTGCACAGTAAATTTGTGCATGTATTTGTATATAGGAAATGTATATGTGCATGTATAAAGGAAAATATAGGAAACTTTTCTAGTATATTAGGAAAATGCTCTTTAAATATGAAGTGCTCAAACAATTTCATATAGTCTATGTTGGTAATCCATACATCAAACCTGAACATGGGGTAGGCTTAGACTCAGATGTATTGCTTTGATTTAATAACACCCAATGAGTTCATGACTAGGCTGAAATTTGAAGTGGGGATACTGTCATTTGTCGCTCACACCTTCAACCACCATGCCATGTAAGTTGTATGATCTTTCTATGAATAGAAAGCGCTGGCTGCATTCACTTACATCTACATACTTGACTATTGCACAAAGAGTCAACCCAAATGTTTTATTTGTTGGCTAAATTTATATCTTGCCCTTCCTTCCAAAGGAGCATTAATCAATCATAAATAAAATTGTTATTGCAGAATTTGGAAATTCATTAAAGAATGGCATGGAAAAAGAAAAACCCACTGTTATATGAAATTACTGCTTCATTTAGTCATAGAAAGATTAGAAACTGAATTGCATTCCTTTGGCTAGGGAATTCAAAATCTCCAGTGCAAGTCTGTGTAAATACCAAGACATCTATGACTAATTATCAAACGAGCGCTATTGGATCTATACCACTGTAGCCGATGTTCATACAGTGATAAGCTCATCAGGTGGGAGATAATTCCAAATCTCCCTTTTCTATACTTTCTAAATCATGAACAATCCATCTTTGTAAGCATAAGCCCCATGACACATCTAATTAAGTAAACAGATACTTGCTTAATGGGCTATAAAGCTGTGATTGAAAAATGACTACATGATAAGCATCCGCCCCCCGCCTTTGTGTAATGATTTATCAAGGTTCCTTCCCTCTTTTACAGTTTATTTTTTTGGTTGAAGGTCTGGTTTTTTAAAATATTATTATTATACCCCAGCCACTCTGGGCAGCTCCCAACAGAATTAAAAGCACAATAAAACATCAAACATTTTTAATGTTTGATTAAACATCAAACATGGCTGCCTTCAGATGTCTTCTAAAAGCCCAGATAGTTGTTTATTTCCTTGACATCTGATGAGAGGGCGTTCCACAGGGCGGGCACCACTACTGAGAAGTTCCTCTGCCTGGTTCCCTGTAACCTCCCTTCTTGCAGGAAGGGAACTGCCAGAAGGCTGTCGAAGCTGGACTATGTCAGTGAAAAAGTTGAATGCCTTAAATCAGGCATAGGCAAACTCGGCCCTCCAGATGTTTTGGGACTCCCAGTGGTCAGGGATGATGGGAATTGTAGGCCCAAAACATCTGGAGGGCCAAGTTTGCCTATGCCTGCCTTAAATGCTAAGCTTACTAGCAGCCTCTGCACCACCACCTTCTTTTATCTTGTTGCACTTGCAGGGTCAAGCATTCTCTTTTATCAAATGAGAGAGGGGACGGGCCCATGTAAACCCACCAGACCATCTGCCTTTAAGACTAGCCCATTAAGAATATTAATACAGTGGTGCCTCGCAAGACGAAATAAATTCGTTCTGCGAGTTTTTTCGTCTTGCGAAGCACCACTGTGTATTGACGGTTTCCCATAGGAATGCATTGGGGGTTTAAAAAAAAAGGCACAAGACATTTCGTCTTGCGAAGCAAGCCCATAGGGAAATCCGTCTTGCAAAGCAACTCAGAAAACGGAAAACTCTTTCGTCTTGCGAGTTTTTCGTCTTCTGAGGCATTCGTCTTGCGAGGTACCACTGTAAATGACTGTGGAAAGCATTTGGTTGTCTTGAAGCACTCTGTACATTTCCCTCCCTCTCTCTTTATACAGAGTTTGCCCTTACTATCTTTCTCGGAGTTTGAAGCAGCAGGCAGACATCATTTTTATGCCTTATAACTATTTACTGGACCCAAAGGTACGTGGGGTATTACTTTAAAATTCAAGTCAGTTTTACTGAATATTTTAAGAGGGTTTTAGTGGATATGCCAGTAAACTGCTTAATTAACTCATTACAGGAAACATTACAGATGCTAAATGCTTATCATATAAGGCAGAGATATGTCTGTGCGTGTGCGCGCGCACATGTGTGTTTCTTTTATTTTAACATATTTCCTTATCAGAAAGGGAGATAGTTTTGTTCACTAGTTTTTTTGTTGGAAGTCATCATTGTAGCATTTCTCACTCATATGCTGAATATTGTTTGGTTTGTTGAGCTTCCCTGCTGGGCTAGGCATACAAGGGAGAGCTTCAGTTGCTTTTCTTTGTTTTCATCATAGAAACTTTCCCAGCTAAATTTCTCCCTTCTGTATAACTAATTCAAGTCACAGGAGTCTTTGTATATCTCCCTGTACTGACTAACAAGGCTAGTTTAGTGGTGATGTGGCAGGCAAGTTAGAGCCATGTGGTCCTTGATCCACCTTGAATATGGTGCTATCTACTGAGTATTAGAAGCCTATTTTAGAAAAAACTGCTTGTGTAGCTTTTATTCTCCCCTACCCGCTTCTTTTGAAGGCTAAAAACCTTTTCTTTAATCATTACTGCAGGTTACCAGGATTTGAGTGACCTGTACTAGGATCTCCTGGTGAACTGTGGATAATAATGAAATCCCAGTACAGGTCACCATTTTGGGATTGTAGCAATGCAGATTTATGGATCATTTTCTAGTTTTATGAGGTTGATTGAATAATAGAGGTTTCTGATGTGCCGACAAAGCTGTTTTACTGCTTTTCTTCGTGAAATGTGCACTGAAGAAGCAAAATGACATGTTGCTTTGGTTTATTGGCATTAACTGTTCCTCAAACACGTGTGTGCAACAGATAACACCCACACACAACTTCCTGCTTATTGTGGGATTTTAAAGGATATTTTTATGGATTGCCTTACTGTATGTTACTGGTTTTGATTGTGCTTGCTGCAATATTTTTTTGATATTGTTGTGCACCACCTTTAGATGTCTGGAAAACAGGCAGCATATAAAATATTTAATAAATAATAGGTTTGCAAGGAGCACCTGTGTGAGTGCCATTGAAATGGACGTTTACAGGTCCATGCTGAACTGCTTTCACTGGGCCATGTGCAGTTGCCATACCTTGATAGACTGCTTTGTGATGGCAGACGTTTAAGGGTGGTTGCAAATAGTTGTAAACAAGTTGTCCTTCCATCCTGCCTCACATATCTCCCTCTTTTTTTTAAAAAAATAGAGTCGAAGAGCTCACAACTTGGACTTGAAGGGAGCTGTAGTGATACTTGATGAAGCTCACAATGTGGTAAGAAAAGATGCATCTAGCTTCTCTCCATTTTTAACAGGCAAAGAGCCTTGTAGGTATGTTTTCATATAAGAATTCAAGTAATCTGTGACTATTTGTTCCCTCAATAAGTATTGAGCAACTGAGATGATAGGTCACTGGTGTTATTTTTAAAAGAACTTCTCTCTTCCTTTGGTCCTTTGATAATGTTGTCTTCCTAGAGCAGGAATTTGTCCTGACAGACAGACACAAAGTGTGTGCATAGCTGATGTGGTTAAGAGTTTACACTACAAGTGTAACTTTTTGTCTACACCCCTAGGAAAAGATATGTGAAGAGTTGGCATCGTTTGACTTGACACCCTATGACTTAGCTTCAGCTGTGGATGCCATTAACATAGTTCTGGAAGAACAAGTGAAAAACGTTCAGCAGAATGAAAGCAACTCTGAATTCAATGTGGAGCCTGCCAGTTCAGGTAGATTGCCTGTATAGGGCAGTGATTTCTTGAATGCAACAAGAGCTTCATTGGGCTGCATGCATTTAGAAATTACCCTTGAGTTCTGCAAAATCAGTCTGCAGAATGTGGAGTTTGGTTGCTAGGCAGTTCATGTATTAGGATTATGGCTGGCAACTGTTCTGTGAAAACCCCAATGAAAGAAAGATACTTGTGCAAGAACATGAAAATCTTTTGTGCAGCTGTGTATTAATGCCAGTAGGGTTCTGCAAGAGTTTTTTCAGTGCATTCATTGAGCTTGTTTAAAGGGGTGTGTGTGTGTTTTCCATGCCAAGGCAAATCCAGTATAAATTAGGTACTTAAAAGCAAATTGTTTAAATGGCACTTTTGATATTTGTGCTTTGGATTTCTGGATTTTGGTTTGGAGAATTGGTCAAGGAGAGAAATGAAGAGCACATAAAGCCTGCAGGATAGCTATCAGAATACTTTGTAGCCTTCCTGGCCTCCTCTCTTCCACTCATCCACAATCAGAGTCTAATAAGCATTTAACATGCAATGCACGTACATTGCACTTGGAAAGGTACATTAGTGTACAATCTAAATATTGAGATTTATACAGGATGGGCTGGGGGAAGAGACATTGATACAGTATTGCAGTGGAAACTGCCTGAATAAGAATTCTTTCTCAAACAGGATTAAACATGGAGCTTGAAGACATCGCAAAGATAAAGCGTAAGTACAATTATTAGATTTATATTTGTCTATAGAGAAGTTTTTTTAAAAAACGTTTTTGGCAATGGATGGCTTTCAGCTTAGCCAAGAGGATCGTGTAGCTGATTACTCTCTATTGCACAGATATTCCAAATTTTGTACTTTATGCACCACTTTGGTGCAGTAAATTAAAGATCTGTCGACGTAGGTAGTATGTGAAAAACTGAATGCCTTGAACAATACCCAAAGAGACCAGAGGAACATTTATTAAGGGTTGTGTGCATGAGGGGAATGCGCAGTATCCCTTGTGGAAGCAAATTCCTAATCACTTTGGTTTGAGAGAAACATACATGGTGGATGAGAAATGCTAGCTAATTTACTGACAACTTGTTGAATACTGAAGGATATTTCATGTTTATGCATTTGGCTGGCAAGCTACTACTCATTTGCATATTTTAATTGCCTGTAAACAATGTAATTTGCCTGTCATTTTTGTGATATTGGCATATGGCAGATCATTGGTTGACTGGATTCTACTTATCTTACTCAGAACGTATTACCCCCAAATGTGAAAATCTTGCTTCAGCCCTAGAAAAAGTCCTTTGCTTTAGTTCTTTAGTTCTTTTTAACAGTTATGTCCTGCTTTTCAGTAACAAGCCCACTGAGGTGGCCTGTTGTGTAAATGTGGCAATGCAACCCGCCCACCCTAAGGGAGTGTGTCACTTAGAAGGAGCCCTTGTCTTGTTGGGAAGGCAGTGAGAGAGTGCCTGTGTTGCAGTCTCGCCTGAGGAGAAAGAGCAGGATAATTTGGTTATATGCCAGCTGCGTAACATTCCTCCTCTTCCTTTGTTTGCCTTCAAGAGATTCTTCTTCAGCTAGAAAACGTTATAGATGCTGTCGAGCTGCCACCAAGTGGAAGTGGACTCACTAAGGATGGAAGGTATGTTTCAGGAGATACAAAGCGTGTGCCAAGTTGGCATTTCTTGTTTTTGTGTGCCTGCCCATAGACTCATAAAATTGCTGTGTTGCTTGTTTTATGGTGGAGGGTGTTTCCTTGAGAATCTTAGGCCTGAGTCATCCAGGTTTTCTGGAGCTACAGTTGTGGCTGCTGGAAATTGTAGCTGCAAAGGACGAAGGGTCAGACTGGGACACTCGGTTCAAACCCTTGCTTGACTGTGAAGCTCACTGGGTGTCCCGTCAGGTCAAGTAGTACATAGAATGTTTAGACTAGTAAGCAGTGAAGCTCATTTGGAGGCCTTGGGGTACCTCCTACCTCTCTGCTTAACATATTCTACAAGGTTGTTATAATGATAGGGAATGAACGAGCCATTTATGCCACCTTGAATGATAGGTGGGATATAAATATAATAAATTAATGAAATATTGCTTAGCCTGCCCTATCTCGCAGGTTGGTTTGGGAGGATAAAATGCCCAGAGGATACACTATTGGGGCAAGGGTTGATTACAAATACCAAATAAAACAAATCACTCGACTTTCATCAAGCCACTGCATTTCACATTTTCAAAAACAGATACTATTTTTTAAAAGAAGGTTTCTAGCCCTCATGTTTATGGAGGCTCATCAAGCTTTGGTAGGAGGTGGCGGATGGTATTCAACTAAGGTTAAAGGTGAAGGTACCCCTGACTGTTAGGTGCAGTCGCGGACGACTCTGGGGTTGTGCGCTCATCTCGCTCTATAGGCCGAGGGAGCCAACGTTTGTCCGTAGAGAGCTTCCGGGTCATGTGGTCGGCATGACTAAGCCGCTTCTGGCAAAACCAGAGCAGCACATGGAAACGTTTACCTTCTTGCTGGAGCGGTACCTATTTATCTATTTGCACTTGACGTGCTTTCAAACTGCTAGGCAGGCAGGAGCTGGGACTGAACAACGGGAGTTCACCCCATCGCGGGCATTCAAACTACATATTTGATTACTGCTCTCTGTTACGGAATAGGTTCTCCATACTTAGAGGGAGGAATTCAACATGGCATTAAGCAGATTGCTCTTTCAGCGCAAGCTTTTCTGCTTGTCTGATGGAATGATCTGCCTTTTCCTTCCCCCACCTGCTGTCCTGGGGGTTCTCCCACTCTCCCCAGAGTTTGTACTGTCAGTGCTCATTAGCTGAATCTCATCCACTTTATTTTAGCACATCCTTTGTAATAATTCTCCTTCTAGCTGTTCCTTTTTGTTGATTCAGATCTAGGATTAAATATTCTTTAGGCTTAATCCTAGTTCCTTTAGAATTTATCTGAAATCCGGGGTTGATTCTGAGTAGTAGAAGAAGAAGAGTTTGGATTTGATATCCCACCTTTCACTCCCTTTAAGGAGTCTCAAAGCGGCTAACATTCTACTTTCCCTTCCTCCCCCACAACAAACACTCTGTGAGGTGAGTGGGGCTGAGAGACTTCAAAGAAGTGTGACTGGCCCAAGGTCACCCAGCAGCTGCATGTGGAGGAGTGGAGACTCGAACCCGGTTCCCCAGATTACGAGACTACTGCTCTTAACCACTACACCACACTGGCTCTTCTAACTCTATATACATAATGTTTATATCTGCTGAGAACCGTAGAATACCTTAGTGAGAAATGGAGTGAGACTGTTTTGTATTTTGTACTTTGGTTAGCTACTAGGATAAGACTCAGTATTTTGTTTATGTTTCTTCTTGAAATTACAGCTATATATTTGACCTGTTTGAAAAGGTCCAAATCACATCCCAAACCCAAGCATCTCTCCTTGAGTCACTGGAACAAATCTTACAGTATTTAGCAGGCCGTAAGTGTACACATTATACTTTGGAAAAATAGGGGGTGGGGAGAAAGTTTGAAAGTAGAGTATAATATTGTGAGAGTGCACAGCATTGCATGAGCCCAAGAAACAGACCTGAAAATAGTTAAGGTACATCTAGAGAAAATGAAACAAGGCGGGAGAGAACTAGAATACAGGTGAGAGATTCATGGTGAATATGATTGAACACAAGAACTCATTATGAAACCTATACTGTATGGTGGGGGTGGTGAATAAGCAACAGAGGTCCATGGGAAGAGATCCCAGAATTTTCAGAGGCATCTTATGATAAGTTTGCTAAACATTTTGAGTATACAGTGCCTCCATGCCTACAATGCAGTGTTCATAAATGGATTTTTGATGATTGTGAGCAAAGTCATGTAAAAATGTTACAATATTCTCCCCTGCCTTTAGGTACTGGCATATTCATCAATACAGCTGGGTTGCATAAATTGACAGACATAATTCAGGTAAATATATCTTGCCTCCTCTTTTGTACTTTCAAAGACTGAAAGGCACCATGGAGAGAGTTGTTAATTCAGTAATAACATTCCAAGTGAGCTATTCATGTCATTCTGTGAATATCTTCATAATGCACATTATGTAAACCTGGGGCAAGTTGGTAATTAGAGAACAGGATGGTTAAAATCACCTTACAGAATTCTGCTGCACTCTCATGTTCAACCTGCTCAGGTCCGAAGCTGTGATAAGGTAGGGTGGTTGGTTGTGTTTGTGTAAGTTTATTATGGTGAAGGAAAAAGAAATTTTGCTTGATGGTGGCAGCAATCAAGGCTGTGGTCATTTTCACTTGGTATTCTTTTTCTTTGAAGAGAGGCTTTGAATGCCAATTTCCTGTGCACAATGGAATGAGAGTTTTAAGGGATGTGGTCTGCATTTTTCAGTTTAGAAACTATAGCATATTTGTGATTCACTGGAACATAATTGGGACAGATTTAAGGAGACCAGATTGAGCTGGTGCAGTGTAAACCGGGCATAGACCACTGGTCATTTTAGCTGGGGATGATGGGAGTTGTAGTCCCAAAACATATGGAGGGCCAAGTTTGCCTATGCCTGGTGTAAACCTTTCCTTCAGATCAAGAACAAATCCTATGGGAATCCTATCCGTTAGACACAGTAACCTCTATGTTTGCTTTGAGCACTGGATGGGTCTTGACAGGAAATGCTGGCGAGGGTGACCAGGATGATGATAGAGTCTGGGGAAAAAGAGCAGTAGAATAATCTGGGTATGTTTAGGCTGGAGAAGAGGCGGAGGATGACCAGGAAATTGACAGTGTCTAAAACCAAGAGGTTAGGTATGTTTAGTCTGCAGAAGAAAAGATTAAAAGGAGATGGATTCACTGGTGGTATTTCTACATAGGTTTTCATTTCAAATCTTCAAGATTTCAGGCAAGTCATTATCCATTGCAATTATAGGAAATGAACTAAGACTTATTTAACTTGTTCATAAACTTAATGCAAATGAGTTAATTTTTTTGTACATGGATTAAGTTTTGATAGCCTTAATTTTGCTCTTTCTACAGTGCCATGAAGTATATTTAAGAGTACTGAGAAAGGGTACCATCCTTTCAGATTGCCTAAATTTGCGTCATATTAATATCCATATTATAAGAAATATCCATATTATAGGAATATCCATATTCATATCCATATAATATCCATATTATAGGAAACGTAAATCTATCCAAACTGTTTTATCCAGAATATTAGCAGTGATTCTTGGCCATTTCCCCTACCACAAAATGTCCAACAGCATCTCCTGCCCAGTTACCAGTAATAATGAAATTAACTGTTTTTTTAGAAACAGAATTGTAGTAGTCCATTCATTTTTATTAACTTCTTGAGCTCTCTGATGTAGTTTTTTTAACCTCCACTAGGGGGTATTACTCTCCAAGCTATAATACATACTGTACTTTTCTGTGTATAAGACTAGTTTTTTAAAAAACTTTAAAATAAGGTTAAAAATCTGGGGGCATCTTATACACAAATAGTGCATATGCCCATTTTCTAAATTTGGGGTCCCTAAAAGTAGGGGGCGTCTTATACATGGGGGCATCTTATACACAGAAAAATACAGTACTTTTTAAAGATATTTGGAGAGTAGGGCAGCAATAGTTATTTTAATAAAACACATCATATTGTCATTGTATCTCTTTATATCTTTATTGGTGTTTACATATTTGTAAAGTACATTTATTGATGAATTAGGCATGATTACATGCCAGTTAAATTATATACGAGTGAGGTGCTTTGGCAAGGTTGGGCAGGGCAGAGTGAGTTGGAAGGGGCTGCGCCCCCTTAGTAACACTAAAGTTCAGGTAAAGGGACCCCTGACTGTTAGGTCCAGTCGTGGCCGACTCTGGGGTTGCGGTGCTCATCTCGCTTTATTGGCTGAAGGAGCCGGCGTACAGCTTCCTGGTCATGTGGCCAGCATGACTAAGCCGCTTCTGGTGAACCAGAGCAGCACACGGAAACACCGTTTACCTTCCCGCCGGAGCAGTACCTATTTATCTACTTGCACTTTGACGTGCTTTCGACCTGCTAGGTTGGCAGGAGCAGGGACCGAGCAATGGGAGCTCACCGCATCGCGGGGATTCGAACCGCCGACCTTCTGATCGGCAAGCCCTAGGCTCTGTGGTTTAGACCACAGCGCCACCCGCGCTAGTAATACTATAAGAAGGTAAAAAGAGCCTGGCTGCTGGATTAGGCCAATGGCGCATCTAATCCAGCATCCTGTTTTCACAGTGGCCAACCAGATGCCTTAATGGGAAACCAGAAGCAGGACCCAAGCACAAGAGCACTCTCGCCTCCTGTGGTTTCCAGTAACTGATATTCAGAAGCATTAAGCCTCTGGACAGAGCACAGCTACCATGACTAGAAACCATTGCTAGCCTTCTCCATTAATTTGTCTAATTCTCTCTTAAAGCCAGCTAAGTTGATGGCCATCACTGCCTGCTGCAGGAGCAAATTACATGGTTTTACTATGTGCTGCATGAATAAGTCCTCCTTTTTGTCCAGAGCGCTGTATAAGATACACCGTTCATCTCTTATACACCAATATCATGTTCCCCCTTAGCTGCCTTTTTTCCTAAACTGAAAAGTGGCTATTTATGTCTACTCAGAAGTAACCCTGTGGAACCCTAGGAGTAATCGGTGGCAAAATGAGAACTAAAATGCCCACAAATTGCCCTTCGGCACGCTGTTACCCTTTCCTGTTCTTTCAGCCTGGTGATGGAGTTGCAAGACTTTGCAAAGCAAAAATCCTTTATTTTGAAATTATTTTGTTGTTACGATGAAGCCATTCAGAAGCATTCATAATCTTATTTACCTTGCTTGAAAGGCATGGTGGGTTTTCCCTCCCCATCTTACATTTTCTCCCGTCTTGTTTCCTAGACTGTTTTTAACTTCCGTCCATCAGAAGGCACGTCTAGTTCGATCCTGGGCTGCTCGGTGTCAAAGTATTATAAGGTATGTTGTGCTGTTCTGAAGCTGATTTCCTACTTTAGCTTGCTGAAAATAGGGACACGGGCTTGCCAATCAGAAGGTTGGCGGTTTGAATTCCCGCGACGGGGTGAGCTCCCGTTGCTCGGTCCCAGCTCCTGCCAACCTAGCAGTTCAAAAGCACATCAAAGTGCAAATAGATAAATAGGTACCACTCCGGCGGGAAGGTAAATGGCGTTCCTGTGCGCTGCTCTGGTTCGCCAGAAGCGGCTTAGTCATGCTGACCACATGACCCAGAAGCTGTACGCCGGCTCCCTCGGCCTGTAAAGCGAGATGAGCGCCTCAACCCCAGAGTCGTCCGTGTCTGGACCAAACGGTCAGGGGTCCCTTTACCTTTATGGTGCTGAAAAGTCAAAAGATTTTAGTTTTTTATAGGCTTAGCAATAAATGGTTGAATTAAGTTTGAGGAAAAAGAGGGCTGCATGAGTTCACCATTGTATAATTAGTGACTTTATACCTTTTCAGTTGTAAGATACTGCAAAAAAGTAAGTTAATACCTTTTCAGAATTTACTCAGTTCCTTGTTCAAATTGCATATGCCCACTTACAACATGTTGCCTGCTAGTAGAAGCTGGTTCTGTTCATTGCTCCCTTACAAACATCATTGTGGTGATGCAAGTAGCATAGACGTCCTATTCTTTTACTTCATATTTATTGATTCTGCTTCTTAGGTCCACATCCATCTAGATGCAAGTAATCATAAAAAGAAGCAGAGGACAGACCTGTGGAACTCATCAGCAACTAAAAAACAAGGTGACAATGCTGATACATTGCTTTGATCATGAAAATCTTTCAGCCCAGGTTTCTTCAACTTAAATTAGAACTGGAGGCAGCTGTGTGTGCCATGACAGCAGTCTATAATCTCATTTGGCCAGGACATTTTCTAGCCAGCTTTTGTGAAACAATCGCGTAGTTTTGTCATTGCACTGTGTAATTGTGCTTCCAAAATTTAATGTTGTGTTTGAAGGAATTGATGCTGTGCTGTTGATTTTGGGAAGAACTGAGGGGGCAAAGATAGGCAGAAGCAGGGCAAACAATGGCATGACCATGTAGGTTAGGTAGTCAGGGACTGGGTGTCTTAGACATAGGAAGGAAGCTAGGAGGACCAGTATCTTCTATTTTCATTCCCCAGATGATATGCATCAGCCTTTTGACTGCACACACAGACTCCTTACCTCTCTCTTTGCCACAAGTTGTCATTAAATCAGGAAACCTCAAATTAAACAGATTTTCCTGTTTTGCTGCTATTTTTGGAATAAGCTGACTTCAAACTGTGGCTTAATATTCTGGCTTGCTCTGAAGTTTGCAACCATGGTTCCCCTGCTTTGGACAAAACGGGAATCAATGCTTAAATCAGAGCAGGGGTGGGGAACGTGTGGCCCTCCAGACATTGCTGGACTACAACTCCCATCATCCTTGGCCATATCAGCAAGGGATGATGGTGGTTGGAGTCCAACAGCATCTGAAAGGTTACATACTTCCCATCCCTAAATTAGAATTAAGTACTGATTTGTTTTCAGCTTGAATGAAAGGAGGTGTACAGAAGCAAAGGGTGTGTGTATATCTCACATTATTACAATAGCCAAACTTGGTGTGTTCTAAAGAGCAAAAATGAATTCATTTGACCTTTAGCCTCTAATGATGCTGATGCAATTATAAAGGTATGTTCCCATATAAATATTTCACCCCCCACAGTTGTTGTCGTAAGTAATTTGATAAATTATATTTATTTTACACATACCAATTCTCAGTGGTGAAACTCTTGTTTAGGTTTACTTCAAGTGCTTCCTAGAGTTCATAGCATGTCCTTGTACTTTAGTTCCAGAAACTCTTGCAGGCAGTCTGGGCAGTCCACATTTTCCTTGTTCCCCTCAGAGCCCATTCTTCAACCATCTCAGCATTTCTCTATCTTCTCATGTCCTACAGCTAAGCACTTTTTGAAAGTGCTACCTGCCAGTGATAGAATACGTAGCTGCATGGAATTTTTTATTTTGTCCCAAGTCAGCCAATGGCTATTTCTAGTCAATGTGTTCATCCTTCAGAACAGTTTTTCTAGAGGCGATATGGTGAGCTGTCTGCGCTCAGATCTGACTCTCCTTGTATCTATTCAGTTCTGCAGCGATAAACATTGAGGTACACCCAGATACTGCTTTCCTTCCTAAGATTGAATTGTTTTATATCAGTCAAGAACTTGCTCTACCTAACTTCTTCTCTTCTCCATCAGAAGGGAAACCAGTTCTGCACAAGACATTAAAGTAAAGTTGCCTTTCTGCTTGGAAACATCTTCCAAGGCTCTAGGGCGTTTATCAGATACTGCTCTGTACAAAGGACCACTCAAAGGATCCTTTGAATAGTGTTTACATGTTTTAGGGCATTTTTTAAAATTAGTAACTTCTGTAAAAGTGTTTTGGAACTCACAGTTTCTAAATGCTGTGCATTAAGAGAAGATATTAATTAGTTCAAGGCCCGTGATTGCTTACAAGTGGCCTGCTATATCTGCTTGCAGTAACTTACGGGTCGGTGCTCTTTGCTCCAGCCACAGTGAATACCTCTTAACGTTTTGCCTTGGTGTTTTGTTTGATACAGGAAAGGTCTTGAGCTATTGGTGTTTCAGTCCTGGATACAGCATGCACGAGTTAGTTCGTCAGGAAGTCCGAACAATCATTCTCACTAGCGGGACACTCTCCCCACTGTCGTCTTTTACTATGGAAATGCAGATGTGAGTCTCTTTCTGTTGTTCCTATGACAAAAGGCAGCTGGAGTTACGTAGGTCATATCCTGTCCTGGGTTTCAATGGAAGTCATTGAGGAACGAGTACGGGATTTTCAGGATCAAGGTTCATTTCTTACGTGTGGGATGCTTTTGACAAGGTATTTGAAGAAACATCATCACACATTTCCTGTGATGCAAAGTGAGCCCTGAGCACACCAATGATTGGCTGTTCTTGGAGGTCAGTTTCAGGACATGTGGAAGTGCCATGGGAAAAGTCCTCCCTCTAAATCGTTTGGAAATCGTTTAAACCTGCCTCTTGAATTTACTAATTTGCCATTTAATTGTGATCTGAGGATGAGGATGATAATTGATTGCTCGCTCTTCACCCTATTGTCCCAGGGCAAGTTACAGCAAGTAAAACACAATGTTAAAACAAGCCTAAAACAACCTACAGTCACAGAAATAAGGTGGGTCCTAAAAGTATACGTGGCAGAGAGATGCCCAAAAAATTTACTGAAGAGATACATGTTTTTTTCTATTTTTAGTCTACTTACTTTGAGGCAATCATTAATTACATACTGGACCACTATTTATGTTCATATTAACAGGTGCTCAGTTTTAAATGCTGTTGTGCGATAGATTAGTCCACAGTGACCAACCAGATCATAGAATCTAAGAGCCGGAAGGGACCCTGACTTAACTCAGTTTTTTGCTTCTTGTGTATTCTCCTGCCCACAAAACCACCAACCTTCTTGTTAACAGCCAGGCCCATTGGCCCATTGTGCCGCCTGAGGCTAGAGGACTCATTCTTTAAATTTCTGCCTGTTTGCTAAATGCACCTTTTTCCTTGGGCTTGCCTCTTTGGTGTTGTGTATTTTATGTGCACATACTCTACCTCATTATTTTGGGGCATCCCTGTTTCTATGTCATTCCATACCACCTGGGCCAGTAACTTGTTTTAGCTGACCGGACTCCTTTTTTCAAAGGACCTATACAGTTAGGTTTAAAAATATCCTCTGGCTTGCTAACATGTGACGCATCCGCATGAAGGGTTCATTTGCCCAGGCCACACAGGGATCATGTGACTTTGATGATCCACATAACAACCCCTCTCCTGTTTTTTGTCGCTGCCTCTACCCATCCAGTTTGTGTATAACCTCCTCTCTCTATTTCTGGATTGTGCTTTGTTTCCCCTACTTCCATTTTCAACTCCACCTCTTACTCAGTTTTTGCTCCTTGACTGCTCTCTACATATTTTTATGTGTGTGAAAAAAATCCTTACCTTTCCCCCATTAGTTCTCCCCCATCATTCTGCCCGGACACTGAGGTCCAGTGCCGAGGGCCTTCTGGCGGTTCCCTCATTGCGAGAAGTGAGGTTACAGGGAACCAGGCAGAGGGCCTCCTCGGTAGTGGCACCTGTCCTGTGGAACGCCCTCCCACCAGATGTCAAAGAGAACAACAACTACCAGACTTTTAGAAGACATCTGAAGGCAGCCCTGTTTAGGGAAGCTTTTAATGTTTGATAGACTATTGTATTTTAATATTCTGTTGGAAGTCGCCCAGAGTGGCTGGGGAAACCCAGCCAGATGGGCGGGGTACAAATAATAAATTATTATTATTATTATTATTATTATTATTATTATTATTTATTATTATCCATTGCTTTCCAGTGCATTTTCCCTTTCCACAAAAAGATAATTTTTTTGAGGGTGGGGAGCAGCTTTATTGCACGAGACCTTCCAATCAGCTATACCTGTATGACTGGAATCTGCTGGCATCCCACTCGAAAACAGTGGCAGCCTGGATTCTGGAATCTGCTCTGGGGAATCTGCTGGGGAAACCCAGCCAGATGGGCGGGGTATAAATAACAACAACAACAACAACAATAATAAATAATTTGTTATATCCCCTCTTCTTTGCTGCTATGCTGCCTGCAGGCAAAGATATGCTTAGTTCTCAGTCTGAAAAGTGGGACAGCGAAGACAAATACCTTCCAGATTGGCCTATAGCCAGACTGGCAAAAGCAGGACCCAGTCAGGTCCCTACTTGGTGAAAGGTTACTATTCAGTCACCCAGTCAAAACACCTCACCCATGGGGCCTGTGCCAGTGCTGGGATTGCAGCAGGCAGTGTTGGAAGACCCAAGTGCTTCCATCCGTGGATTCTCCCCATGTGGAATCTCTCTTGGCCACCAGGCTTGGGGTTAGAAGAGCATAGGAGGCTGCATGAGGATTTGGCAGCAGCAGGCCCCTCACTTCACAGGCCTCCCCTGAAGTCCACTGCTCAAACCCCAGCACCCTTTCCCCCACCTCTACAGTTGGAGCAGCAGCCATATTCACTAGAGCACCAGTCTTCAACTGCTGGATCAGAACCCTCTATCAAGCCCCAGCCTGATCTAAGGCAGGTCACAACAGCAGCATTGCTGCCATAAAGTACACGGTAAAGAAATGGGTCCCCAAATGCATGTTTAAGTTAAAGTTGGGTCCCGTCTCTGAAAAAGTGTGGCGATTACTGATCTCAAAGAGTTAGGCTGCAGTGTTTTCTTTGACCACCAGAGGCCATCAAAGGACACGATAAGTTTAGTACAGGGGTAGACAACCTAAGGCCTGGGGGCCGGATGCGGCCCAATCGCCTTCTCAATCCGGCCCGCGGACGGTCCGGGAATCAGCGTGTTTTTACATGAGTAGAATGTGTGCTTTTATTTAAAATGCATCTCTGGGTTATTTGTGGGGCATAGGAATTCGTTCATTCCCCCCAAAAATATAGTGCAGCCCACCACATGGTCTGAGGGACGGTAGACCGGCCCACGGCTGAAAAAGGTTGCTGACCCCTGGTTTAGTGCCTTCCCTTCGATTTCAGCTAATAGGGGAACTTTCCTTTCTAAATGGCAGCAGAGCCCGGTAGGCTTATCACAGCTTTACATTTCCTCTTCAAGTGGCTTTGCTGAGTTGTCTTCATTCTTTTGTCTTTCCTGTTATCAACTCTCAGATTTTAGAGCTTTATCACAGACCAAAAGAAAAGAAAAGAAGGGAAACTGGAGGGAGGTTGTTATACCAATAATCAAAGTCACATGATCCCTGGGGAAATCAGAACATAAAACTCCTCATACAAGTTCATTAGGTCTATGCATGGTAAGTGACCTAATGTTCCTTTCTGGCTTCACTGCTGTGATCCCAGAACACTGGGGGTAGAATGCACATATATAGATATCTGTCATACAACTTTTAAAAGAAACTGCAGATCACTAAGAGCATCATTTTCTTCTTTAAATTTTTATTTTTTCCCAATATTGTTCCAAAAACAGCCTCACTATAACAGCAGAATGGGGGGCAGTCAAGGCAGCTGGAGTGCTCTGTGCACCCAGTGCCTTTCCCTGGCCTTGCATTCCATGGGGAAGCCGAGTGCCAGACCACCAGGCAAACTGTGGATGGGAGCCTGGTTCCTCTTACAACCGAAGAGGAATGCAGATAATGGAATTCCCCCATCAATTTCTGATTAACTCCATCTGTCTCTCTCCCACCGTGTTGGGAGAGACTCTGATTCTGGAAGCTGGAAGCCCAGAGCATCATTCTCTGAATAGGAAAATTGATTGTCAAGTGTGACGCCTGTGTGTTTGGAGATAGGATTAAGTTGGTGTCCTCCTACCATGGGTAGAATTCCTTGAGCAACCAAGATGGTTCCTGACTGCTGGAAGGAATAAGAGTTAACGTGCATCTATTTAATGTAGCGCAAATTGCTCCTTAAGTTACCAATTGAAGACAGAAGTTCCTGGCGTGCTCTGGTCCATGGGGTCACGAAGAGTCGGACACGACTGAACGACTAAACAACAACAACAAAGTTACCAATTGCCTGCAAATGGTTGACATCCTAACTGGCATCATATGATGGTCCTGTTGCTCAGGTTTAAGCTAATCTATAAAGTCTATAGAACTGACAGGTTGGTGAAGTCTGACTGCCTTTTTGTTTTCCTTTAGCCCCTTCCCAGTTTGTTTGGAAAACCCACACGTTATCGATAAACACCAGATTTGGGTGGGGATAATCCCTAAAGGACCTGATGGTGGTTTGCTGAGCTCCACCTATGAAAAAAGGTAATAGGGTAATAGGGTTCCTTCCTTCCAGTTAAAAAAAAGGTAATAGGGTAATAGGGTTCCTTCCTTCCAGTTTAATAATCTTGTTGCAGACTTGGGTACTGCATCAATTTACTGCACATGCGCTCGGCACAAATTCTCTGCAGAAAAATCGTATTTGTGATTTTTGGGAATACAGAGCCCAAATTCATACATAACAGAAAATGCTTTATGAGACTGTGTTATAGTGAGACTTGAATTTGACCCCTCCCTCTCTTCACTCCTTCACATGGAAAGGAAAAACAGTTAATATTTTCATTTTCTGTTGTGGAACAAACCCCAGCTTTCTGTTACTCTAAAATACAATTTTTTAGGTCCAGCAACTAGACCTGTGCAAGGTGTTCCAAGTGTGATTGCACCAGTTTTGTACAATGGCATAATGATATTGGGAATTTTTGTTTCATTCCCTTTCCTAATAACCCCTAATATGGGATTCACATTTTTCACAGCTGCAACACACTGGGTCAATATTTTCATCAAGATACCCACAATGAACCCAATATCTCTCTTTCTGGAGCAGTCACCTCTAATTCAGAGAGGAAGGTCTGGGAGGCAAACACAAAAGAGCCAGACAGTAGAGGAAACTTGTGAGAAGTTTCTGTTTCAGAGTTAGAGCTTCACCATATGACTCTCTGTGGCCAGAGATAAGAGTCTACTCCACGTAGGACAATAAGCATGATTTCTGAGGAAGGCTAAACCAGGCACTGCACTCATTTTAACCCCACCTACCCCTTTTTGTTAGTTTAATGACCATGGGCGGCATGGGGGTGGGCAGGGAAGGCAAAGCCCCCTTCATCAAACAAGAAGATTCCTTCCCCCCATTTGCTGGACTTCCATTAACATATCCTGTTAATTTTTTTCAGAGATCTTAGCACGCTCACCTAGAAATATACTTTGCCTCTTCCGTCCCCCACCCATTGTTTCTACTGTTGACACTGTTAATGACTCAGCTATTTAAACTTTTATAACTTCTGTAGATGATTCTTTGGATCATATGACTAGATACATTCTAATAAATTACAGGGACCTGTTTTTTCAGTGAATCAGTCAATAGGGGAAAGAAGAGAGTGATAGTCATGTCTTAAGGGTGACAAACGGTTCATTGTATTCCATTGGTGATGACTGTGGGGGCACCAGGCATTCTTTACTTTCCAACATGTAGAAGCTGGGTGCTGACGGGTAGTTTTTGTTTTTGCAGATTTTCATCAGAGTGTCTGTCATCTCTTGGGAGAACAATAGGTAAGACCAAGAAGACCTTCTGCTTCAACATGACTGAAATCCACACGGATTTAAATCAAAACTGTGCACTTAGCCAAGCAATGCTGCTGCTACACCATGGGTAGGCAACCTAAGCCCTGGGGGCCAGATGCGGCCCAATTGCCTTCTAAGTCCGGCCCGCGGACGGTCCGGGAATCAGCATGTTTTTACATGAGTAGAATGTGTGCTTTTATTTAAAATGCATCTCTGGGTTATTTGTGGGGCACAGAAATTCGTTCATTTTATTTTATTTTTTGGTCAAAATATAGTCCGGCCCCCCACAAGGTCTGAGGGACAGTGGACCGGCCCCCTGCTGAAAAAGTTTGTTGGTCTCCCACCAACTGAGGTGCTAAATACTGTTGGGGGGTGGAAATGTGTCCTTGACTCCTCCACCCTTGAAGAGCTGCTGCCAATCAAAATGCAAATAAAATTTTTAATTAAAAAAAAATAGCGAAATCAGGGTAAACTTGGTCTTAATATTTGTTTGTTTTGTTTTGGCAGGTAATCTTGTTCGAATCACACCACATGGGCTGCTTGTTTTCTTCCCTTCATATCCTGTCATGGATAAAAGCCTGGAATATTGGAGAGTAGGTTTCCATGGCCTTTTCTGTCCTATAAAGTGACATTAAGCAATATGCATTGTTCACGCTGCTCGTTATTAACGAGAACCTATACAAACAATATTAGTGTTTGTGCACAGTTTTTGTGCACAGTTTTGACAGATGGTAAGGAAATAATAAGATTGCTCCACAGTCTTCAGCTCATTCCTCATTAACTGCTGTCACTGCATTGTTGCCAAAAAGGAGTTGAATGGTGACATGGCTTAAAGCTGTAACTATTGGCAGCCTGAGCATCTTCCCCATCTGATCTGAAGCGATACAATCAGATTCTATACAATGAGGAGTTAGGCAAAGTAACTTGTTCACCAGAGGGCATAAAACACAATTGAGATGGCATTACCTTACAGGTTCCAACAGCTATCGCCTCTCTTTCATGTTCTGGCTTGATTCAAATTAGTGCAATGATTTGCAATAATTTTAATTTAAAACTTTCTGGTTTGTGGCATTGGAATAAAGCAAGAGACTATATTTCTTGTTTACTTTAGGAAACCTTGAGTTTCAAAAATACTCACATGTTGGAAACATGCCCCAGGGTTCTTGCTTGCTTTCCCAAAGAATCAGAGCTTGTTGTCTGGTGCTAACAGGCATGAAACCTTTGTCCGGTTTTGGTGTGGAGGCGGGGGGTGTCTTAGGTGACTGCACACCTGCTTGCATTACATCTATCAAGCAGGCAGGAAAATCCCACACCTTGTTTGAAGTAGCTGATTCACTTGCTTGACTCACTTGTACTAGTCCCTCTCTTTCTGTTTTCTCACAGGAAAATGATTTAGCTGGAAGAATTGAAGCAGTTAAACCAATGTTTGTGGAACCAAGAAACAAAGGAACCTTCACAGAGGTTGGCAAGACTTTACACTGTTATTCTGCATAGTAACTTGGTTCCTGGCTGCTTAGTCAGACTGCTACTGAGCAACCTTGAGCCTGGTCCCAGGGAAAAGAGAATCTGGTTGTTAGTGATGTCCGATATGCAGCTTGAGATTGTTGTTGTTTAGTCGTGTCCGACTCTTCGTGACCCCATGGACCAGAGCGCGCCAGGCACTTCTGTCTTCCACTGCCTCCCGCAGTTTGGTCAAACTCATGCTGGTAGCTTCGAAAACACTGTCCAACCATCTCGTCCTCCGTTGTCCCCTTCTCCTTGTGGTCTCAATCTTTCCCAACATCAGGGTCTTTTCCAGGGAGTCTTCTCTTCTCATGAGGTGGCCAAAGTATTGGAGCCTCAGCTTCGGGATCTGTCCTTCCAGTGAGCACTCAGGGCTGATTTCCTTAAGAACGAAGAGGTTTGATCTTCTTGCAGTCCATGGGACTCTCAAGAGTTTCCTCCAGCACCATAATTCAAAAGCTTCAATTCTTTGGTGATCAGCCTTCTTTATGGTCCAGCTCTCACTTCCATACATCACTACGGGAAAACCATAGCTTTAACTGTACAGGCCTTTGTTGGCAAGGTGATGTCTCTGCTTTTTAAGATGCTGTCTAGGTTTGTCATTGCTTTTCTCCCAAGAAGCAGGCGTCTTTCAATTTCGTGACTGCTGTCACGAAGGTAGGTAGGCTAACAGGAATAGTGGCAGTTTCCTCCTAGCAGTTTTATTGGTTTTATCCTGCTCACATAGCACTCCATGCACCAGAAGGTATCTGTTTTTTCTATTAGTGTTTTCCTGAAGCTTGAGCCTTAATCAAAATCCTGGCATTTGGGTTATATGCAGTAGTGGTTGGTAAAGCAGAGTTGCTCACGTGGCTTCCCAGTGCCAAGCATCACTGCCTGTTACCGAAAGGGAGATGGGGAGAGACAAGGCGTCAGGAAGCTTGCCGCAGGGTGCCGCAGCAGTGTAACCAATCAGATGCTTCACCCGTGATGCCAAGTTCCACCCCTCATCTTCCTCTTCCCCTTTTCAGTAATTGATAGTGATAGGGTTTGGAAACCAGGTGAGCAGTGCCACTGTGACAGATATATGACATATCAGAAGTACACATTCATCACTTTGGCCTTGAAACACCATATAACTCTTAATAAAAATGTACAATGAACAGCAAGTTAACAGTAAAAAAATCATTCAGAAAGTTCAAGTGAGTTAAAAGCAAATTGGACATATTTTTGACTCCTGGCAATTTCAGATTTTCCTTGCTTTCTTTATATTTTTATAGACTTTTAATTCTTTTTAGTTTTTCAAATAGTTTTTTTGTATTTTAAATAACTGTAAACCTCCCCCCCCCCCCTTTAGGCTGGCCTATGAACGTAATAAAGATTTGATTAGCTTTGACCCCTGGCAGAAGCACTTTGGAAACAGTGCAACGTTTTGAATAATCTTCTAAAAATCTCTGGAACTTTATTGCATAGAACAGCCCTCGCACACACACACCCCTTAATGAATTCCTATGTATCACTCTTCTTCGGCAAAACCTTTTTACAGGAAAGTTTTTTTTTCTGAAAAAGCAGTGTGTACCCTGCAGATAGGGCTTCCTTCCTTCATCATTGCTTTTTCTTCTTGGTGGGACGGCACGTTCAACTCTTCTTATCAAACAGTTAGTCATGCTTGAATTCCACCGAAAACAAAGTGCAGTGGTGGTTTTTAAAAATAACTTTGTTTATGAACTTTCATTTAAAAACCTCAGATCGATCCATAAGTAAACCCACCATTCTCCTAACCTTGAAATTTCTCTGCCAGGTTATCCTAATTTTTCGAACATTTATGTGCTTATAAAATGCTATATATTTCCTGTTTGTCTTGTCTTGAACATAATTTGCGGGAAGATAAGGAACGGGAATTCTTTGTGTTGTGTTCCATGGAAGCTGCTGTCTCACATGGCCTGATATGAGATTTGCAGGTTTCTTGTAATGAAGGGTGGCTCATTCATGGAACTGAACATCTGCCCGATTGAGCAAAGTCATCAAGATACCGGGATCCTAGATCCTGTATATTTCAGTGGAAGTTGGAAAGCTGTTACGCTCCAGGGGATGGGGCCACAATCACAGAAGCTGTAAGCCTTTATGTAATGACAGGACTGCAGATACAGTACGTTCCAAGGAAACCAAGAATCAGTCGAAGGCCAAACATGATTCAAAGACAAAGTCAGGCAACAGTCTAAGCTCACAGGTTGTCCAGGCAAGGTACAATGCATCAAGTCAGAGTGACTAGATCTGGGACCCAGATGTTTCCAGCAAGTGGAAGGCTCAAGAGGGAGGCCTCCTAAACCAGATGGTAGCCACAGCTGCTGTCGATCATGGAGTGGCATGGATTCCTTACTCACGAGAAGCCCCCTTACGAGTAGAGTGACAGCTTTGGGTCCATAGATGCATAATGTGCCATTTCTCTTCAGCCCAGAACTGAAAGCTTTTGGTGACGGCACTCTTGAAAACAGGGAACGGCGAGGAGCCTTCTCCACCTCCTCCTCTGGCAGTTTTATTTGTTTTATTTATTTCAGAACATTTATATACCACTTGACTGTAATAAAACCCCAGAGCAGTTTACAAAAAGAATAAAGCAATAAAACTACCTGTTAAAAACCCAGTTAAAAAGACTTAGTTTAAAACCCAGTTTAGAACGTTCAAAAGATAATTAAAACCAGCAATAAACCAAAAGCAGATTAAAACACATGATAGCTTCTACATGTCTTGTTAGATTTGCTTAAACAGGAATGTTTTTAAAGGTAAAGATAAAGGGACCCCTGACCATTAGGTCCAGTCGTGGCCGACTCTGGGGTTGCGGCGCTCATCTCACTTTATTGACTGAGAGATCAGTGGACAGTGGAATTTGCTGCCAAGGAGTGTGGTGGAGTCTCCTTCTTTGGAGGTCTTTAAGCAGAGTCTTGACAACCATATGTCAGGAGTGCTCTGATGGTGTTTCCTGCTTGGCAGGGGGTTGGACTCGATGGCCCTTGTGGTCTATTCCAATTCTATGATTCTATTCTATCCGGCGTACAGCTTCCGGGTCATGTGGCCAGCAGGACTAAGCCGCTTCTGGCGAACCAGAGCAGCGCACGGAAACGCCGTTTACCTTCCCGCCAGAGCGGTACCTGTTTATCTACTTGCACTTTGAGGTGCTTTCGAACTGCTAGGTTGGCAGGAGCAGGGACCGAGCAACGGGAGCTCACCCCGTCGTGGGGACTCGAACCACCGACCTTCTGATCGGCAAGCCCTAGGCTCTGTGGTTTAACCCACAGCGCCACCCGCATTCCAAGAATGTTTTTAGCAGGTGCCAAAAAAAGGATTTTTATTTACTTACTTACTTACCTACCACCCTATACCTGGAGGTCTCGGGGCGGGACAGTGAAGGCACCTGGCCGGTGTCAATAGGCAGGGAATTCCAAAGTGTAGGTGCTACATGGGGTAATGCAATCACAAAAGTTTATGGGTTCCAAGCTCTGAAAGGTGTTATATACCGATAGCAGCACGTTTAACTTGGCGCAGTAGCAGATCTGCAGTCAGTGCAGGTCTCTGAGCAGAGGTGTCATATGCTGACGGGGTTTTAGTCCTGTCAGCAGTCGTGCTGCAGCATCCATCATCAGAAGGGCCCCTCAAAGGGATCCTATGCATTGGATTCAGGGGACCGTGCCTGCTCCTCAAGGTCCTGTAGAGTGTCTTGAGAACTCTGTGTCTGGTACCATGCCAGAGCTAGGCACGACACAAGTTTGTCCTTAAATTTTCATTTACATTTCTCTCTCTCTCTCTCCTAGGTCATAAATGCCTATTACGAGAAGATTGTCTGCCCCAAGTCTAATGGCGCTGTTTTCTTGGCTGTGTGCCGGGGGAAGGTATGTGTACCAGATTGCAGATGTCTGAAAGTTATATTCTCTGCAGAAGCCTTGTGCAGAGCAACAGTGGGAATTAATTTATTTAGGAATCATAAGAACTGGGGAAGAGTCGGATTCATATCCCCACTCAGCTATGAAGCTCACTGGGAACTTTATGCTTGAAATCTCTTGGCCTAACCTATTTTACAGGGTTGTAAGAATAATAGAAATCAATTAACAGAATCTGAGCAGTTGTGTTAAATAGTGCAAATATACCGCAACATTTTGTTGCAGTCCTACTTCTGTGAGTTGTTATTATCAGTTACATTTTTATACCAGCTCTCTTCCAGTTCGCTCAGGGTAGTATATATGGTTCTCACCTGGTCATTTTTATCTCTGCAAACAACCCTATGAGACAGTTTTGGCTGAGAGAGAGTGATCGAGAGGGTCACCAGTGAGCTTCATCACTAAATGAGGATTTGAATCCCTGCATTTCCTGTGCTAGCTCTAACCACTGCACCACACTGCTTCTGAAGTTCCATTACACACATGGAAATAATATAAGATTTGTTGGCTGTTACTATACCATTTTCTCACTAGTTTTCATCAGTAAGATGGGGAAATTTTAACTCATTTCCTACTATCTGTTTTTGTCTTTCACAACCCTACCTCCAACAAAGTTTCTCCTTTCATAGGAACTTTAACACACCAGATTGTGTGTCAAATACCCCATGCATGGGTGCCATGAAGCTTGTTTGTGTGGTGTTGCTGGACTGTGGCAACTTCTAGTCTGCATTTCCTCTGGACCATGAGCTTGTTCAGCTGTCTTGTGTGAACTAAGATAATGTCCTGCAGCACTTCCCAGCTGATGTGCCTTCTAAGGAAAGATTGGTAGGAGTGGGCCTTTCAAGGAAGCTATTCCATCATTCCATATCTTTCTTCTGAGAAACTCATGATAAGCTTCCAAGAAACCTCAGGATATCCTGGAACTATTTGAAAATGATGTAACTAGCACAACCTTAACTTTTGAAGCAGCAGCATTGAAGCCAAAATAAAAATAAATGAAGCATGTTATCAGCATGCTTTGAGACAAAGAGACATAATAAAGCTGGCTTCCTGTATTTACGGTTGGGGTTTTTGTTTTTGTTTTGTCTTTTGCTTCTTATGGAAAGTGAAAGTGAAAATGTTAGGCATATTTCTTGACCACTGTAATACTCAGGTTACATTACAGACCTTATTTGGCATCCACCGGGAACTTCCCGGTGACAAGGCTCTACACAGAAGAACAGTAACTTGTTAGCTTTTCCTTTTTTATTTGTGTATCTATTCATTCATTCCTTCATTTACCATATATGACCTTTTTTAAAAAAAAATCATATTTCCCCCCCCCAACAGTGGACCTAAGCTGCAAGATAAAACATAAACATGTACTTAAGCTACAACATATTGCAGTGGCAAGTTTAAAAGGTCTAGATAAAATGCTGGTGGTGAAAATAAAAAAAAGATGTGAGGGAAACTTCTCTGGAAAGGGTGTTCCATAAATAGGGTGCTATAGCTTCAAAATGCCAGTTTTTTATTGCCACCCTCCTTACTTTACCTGGAACTTAGTGTGTGTCCTGGTCCAGCCTTGGAGTGCTCTCTCCACTGTGATAGGAATTTTGAGGACTTAGATATATGGTAATGTTCATAAGTGTGCCAACCAAGCACGTACATAGATCAGCACAGGAAGACCGACCTGGAACCATTTTGATTCCTAAACTGAGCAAATGTTTTCTCTGCAAGGTCAAAGTGGGAAACCTCCCCATTGTCTTTTCCTTCACAAATCCTGTCTTAAGGGTATGTCTGTGTTTGAATAGGGTGTGAGCCTGTGACCTGGCCCAGGAACTAAGTATTTATCATTACAAAAGACTGGCCAGGCTACCCAGGAAATCCAGTCAAGTAACCTGCGAGACAGGAGATAAACAAAAACAGGAGAAAAACAATATTAAAATTTCTATTTTGGACCGCCTTTTCTGTGATGTAGGTGTGATGTATCTGAGGGGTGGTCTTAGGTTACACCCCTTCTGTGATGTATGTATGATGTTTCCGGGGGTGGTCTTGATCTACAGGATGGGAATTTCAAAAGTCTTTATAAGGCCTTGCACACCATTTTTCTAGGTCCTCCTCCTTTCCTGCATGTGAGGGGAGCACCCTGTTGAAACAGATCAATAAAGATCAAGCTTACTAGCTGCTTTGCTTCTCAATATTCTCTGGTTGGCCTCTGTTATTTTCTCCTACAATTAGGGAACCCAAGTAAGGACTCTATATGGGCTCTTGGATACCCCATAAGGGAAAAGGGCAATTTTTGTTTACAACACCACATCCCAGGAGGCCAATGACTTGATCATGTGATGCCTTCACAGAGTGCTGCTTGCAGAATTTTTGAACTTCTTGATGTGTAGATCGAATGGGCTACTAGGAGCCAACAAGTGGGTTCAAAGCATAATTGAGATTCTAACTCAGTGCTTCCTAACCAGCAGCTTACTTTCATCGCTCCTACATTGCACTAGAGGGATGTGGGTGGCGCTGTGGTCTAAACCACAGAGCCTAGGACTTGCCGATCAGAAGGTCGGCAGTTCGAATCCCTGCAAAGGGGTGAGCTCCTGTTGCTCGGTCCCTGCTCCTGCCAACCTAGCGGTTTGAAAACACGTCAAATGCAAGTATATAAATAGGTGCCGCTCTGGTGGGAAGATAAACGGCGTTTCCATGCGCTGCTCTGGTTCGCCAAAAGCGGCTTAGTCATGCTGGCCACATGACCTGGAAGCTGTACGCCGGCTCCCTTGGCTAATAAAGCGAGATGAGCGCCGCAACCCCAGAGTTGGTCACGACTGGACCAAATGGTCAGGGGTCCCTTTACCTTTACCTTACATTGCACTAGTATAGTCATGAAGTGGCCTTTAGACTGAGGCATCCAGAGAATTATATCATAGGCCTTGGCACCATCAAGCGGAGAGACACAGCTCAGATCTTAAGCACCCCCTGTTTGCAACCTTAAATTCTGGCAAGTAGGCACAGCAGCCTTGCAGTGCTGTTCTTGAGCTCATGCCCCTGCCAAGTAGCTCCCCTTCCAGAGATGACCTGGAGCCCCCAAAAACTCAGGAACCAACCCAGAACAACAGCTGAAGTGCGTTCGGGACCCTCAGGGAAGACTGGAGAAGCTGGAAGCGGAGCAGGAATTTGTCTCTGCCTCTTTTAGTGACAGACATCATCTGTTTTCAGGCCAGCGAAGGTTTGGACTTCACAGACAGGAATGGTCGAGGTGTCATCATTACAGGCCTTCCTTTCCCCCCTCGCATGGACCCAAAGGTCATTTTAAAGATGCAGTTCTTGGATGAGATGAGGTCAAAAGGTGCTGCTGGTGGACAGGTAAGAAGGGAGCCCTCCCATTGATATTATGGATATTTGTCATCAAAGCGAGCCCTGCCATTAGGCAGAGTGAGGCAGCCACCTTAGGCTGAAGGAGCTGAACTGTGTGTGCTACATGGCATGCCCTGCTGCACCCCTTAACCTAGCTTGCTGCTCTTGGGTCTGATTCATCACCAATGCTGAAATAAAGACAAACAATAACAGTCCAGTTGGCATGGAAAGTGAGTGGGGCATCAAGTCCTTTGCCTCAGGCAGCAAAAATTCTTGGTCTGACCCTGTTTGTCTCTGTTCTCTCATTGCAACTTTTCTCTATGGATATCGGTCCCAATTCCTTGGGCCACGGATATTTGCTGAAGGCTTCTAAAACTGGCTTGGTTATTTATGAGAGAATTCTCCATTGGCTGTAGACAGTTTGCAAGTGGCAGAGTTAACCTTGTATTAATGCATATCTTTCATCTATCGAAAAGGAATGTTGCAAACGTCTGAAGCACAATGCACAGTGTTATTAATCCAGATATAATAATAATAATAATAATAATAATAATAATAATAATTTGTACCTCGCCCATCTGGCTGGGTTTCCCCAGCCACTCTGGGCGGCTTCCAACAAAGATGAAAAATACACTAAAATGTCACATATTAAAAACTTCCCTGAACAGGGCTGCCTTCAGATGTCTTCTGAATGTCAGGTAGTTGTTTATCGCTTTGACATCTGATGGGAGGGCGTTCCACAGGGCGGGCGCCACTACCGAGAAGGCCCTCTGCCTGGTTCCCTGTAACTTGGCCTCTCGCAGTGAGGGAACCACCAGAAGGCCCTCGGAGCTGGACCTCAGTGTCCGGGCAGAATGATGGGGGTGGAGATGCTCCTCCAGGTATACTGGGTCGAGGCCATTTAGGGCTTTAAAGGTCAGCACCAACACTTTGAATTGTGCTCGGAAACGTACTGGGAGCCAATGTAGGTCTTTCAAGACCGATGTTATATGGTCTCGGCGGCCGCTCCCAGTCACCAGTCTAGCTGCCGCACGATAAATCTTCGTGGCAGGTAGGGGCCAGTTGGGGTGACCAGTTCCTCTTTCAGAAAAGAGGTGGTCCTAAGCTACAGAAACAGAGGGGAAGGGGAAGAAGGGCATTCTTTGTAGATGTGTTTTCAGGGCATCTCCTTAAAGGATGGTATTAATTTTGGTCCGGTGTTTGATGCATTTTCTTGGACATTTAGTATTTATCCGGGAACAGCTGGTACAAACAACAGGCTTCTCGTGCAGTGAACCAGGCCATTGGTAGAGTCATCCGGCATCGACAGGATTACGGCGCCATCTTCCTCTGTGACCACAGGTGACCGACCTTCTTGCTTGGGTAGAGTTCTCGTGCCCTCATCTCCGTCTACTTGAATTCTGTACCATCTGTGCCATCTCCTTGCTTTGTTACTGTGGAACAAGCCTTCAGAAAGTAGGAGAAAATGGACAGTTTTCCAAATGGAGGAATGTAGAAGGTGGAATCGCCCAAAGTTTCATATTGGGATCTGTGTTTTTAAATTAGATCATAAACAAGCTAGAGCTAGGCGAGAGTGGTTAGGTGGCCATGTTTTCTGATGATACTAAATTGCTCGGGGTAGTTAGGACAAAAAGATTGTGATGAGCTCCAAAAGGACTCTCCAAACCGAGTGAATGGGCAGCAAATTGGCTCAATTGGTGCACCTCTCTGATTTCCTTGCTTGCCTTGTTGCCGTGTAATTCCAATGTAATGTCCCACCATTGTGACCATCCTTGTGACTTCTTCTGAGCATGCTTGGTTCCCATTTTCAATCTGAGCTTGGATGGAAGAATGCAGGATGGCTGTGCTGTTCAGATTTATTTGTTTCTAAGGTGTCTGTTCTTGGCGAAGGGTTGGGTGTGTTCAGTTCTTTGGTTAATGTTTTTGTTTTCTCTATTCTAGGTTTTGTGTGGATTTTTGTGTTCGTATATTTTTTTAAAAATAGATGTTTAAATTACTTTAATAAAACAAAACAGCAGAATAAAAATATATACTTAAAAAAATTGTTACAGCAAAAAAATAGTCTTGAGGCACCTCAAACATGACAGAAGCCTTTTCTTTATTTTCGAGAAAAAGCAAGTCAGAGGTGACATGATACTGTATAATTGTATAAAATTATGTACAGTGGTGCCCCGCAAGAAGAATGCCTCGCAAGACGGAAAACCCGCTAGACGAAAGGGTTTTCCGTTTTGGAGGTGCTTCTCAAAACGAATTTGCTATGGGCTTGCTTCGCAAGACGAAAATGTCTTGCGATTCCTGGGGTTTTTTCCCCCCTCCCAGCCTTTTTCCCAAGCCCCTAAGCCGCTTAACAGCTGTTCGCTAAGCCACTGAACAGCTGATCTAAGCCGCTTATCAGCTGATCTAAGCCGCTAATAGCCTTTTAGCAGCTAATCCGCTAATCCCTTAAGCCTTTAATAGCCGCTAATAGCCTTTTAGCAGCTAATCCGCTAATACCTTAAGCCTTTAATAGCCGCTAATAGCCGCTAAACCGCTAATAGCGCTAATCCGCTAATGGGCTTGCTTCGCAAGACGAAAAAAACCGCTAGACGAAGAGACTCCCGGAACGGATTCTTTTCGTCTTGCGAGGCACCACTGTACTGCATGCAAAAAGTGGATAGAAAAATGTTTTCCTCCTTTCATGTTACTAGAACTTGTGAACATTCAACAAAGCTGAATGTTGAATGATTCAGGAGGTACAAATGAAAGTACTTCCTCTTGCAGTGCATAGTTCAACTATGGAATTTGTTCCAACAGGAGGCAGTGATGGCCACCAAGTTGGATGGCTTTGAAAGACAAACCTGTGGAGGTAAAGGCTACCTGGGGCTACCAGCCACAATGGCTATTCTCTGCCTCCACAGTCAGAGGCAGTGTGCTCCTGAATACCACTTGCTGAAAACTGCAGGAGGGGGAAATGGTCTTGTGCTCTGGTCCTGCTTTTGGACTTGCCTCAGGGCATCTGGTTGGCCACTCAGAGAACAGGATGCTGGACTGGATGAGCCATAGGCCTGATTCAGTGGCCTCTTACAGTGGTGCCTCGCAAGACGAAAAGAATCCGTTCCGCGAGTCTCTTCGTCTTGCGTTTTTTTTCGTCTTGCGAAGCAAGCCCATTAGCGGATTAGCGCTATTAGCGCTATTAGCGGTTTAGTGGCTATTAAGGGATTAGCAGCTATTAAGGGATTAGAGGCTATTAAGGGATTAGCGGCTATTAAGGGATTAGCGGATTAGCTGCTAAGAGGCTATTAGCGGCTTAGTGGATCAGCTGATAAGCGGCTTAGATCAGCTGTCAAGCGGCTTAGATCAGCTGTCAAGCGGCTTAGCATCAGCTGTTAAGCGGCTTAGAGAACAGCTGTTAAGCGGTTTAGGGGCTGGGGGAAAAGGGGGGGAGGGAAAAACCCCCCGCAGAACTCGCAAGACATTTTCGTCTTGCGAAGCAAGCCCATAGCAAATTTGTCCTGCGAAGCACCTCCAAAACGGAAAACCCTTTCGTCTAGCGGGTTTTCCGTCTTGCGAGGCATTCGTCTTGCGGGGCACCACTGTACTTTCTTAAGTGATATTTAAAAATAATAATGTGCAGCCACAAGCCTGCAGGATGCAGCTGCACCTGTGACTAGAACTAGGCAAATTAATGGGAGCAGCTATTCAGAGAAAGCTCTGAGTTGTTATTCTGGCCAGTGGAAAGGAAAACTGTTTACCCCATGTATCCCTTGGTTCAAAACCAAAATAAAGAAAGAAATATGATCTAACCAAAATATTTCTCATGTGTTGCTAGCCTGGGTTTCTAAATCCACATCAGTAGTCTTAGAATAATAATCCAAGTTAAACGTATTCTTTCGGGAGAAATTGCATCATCTTTTCGCGGATTTCTTCAAAAACAGGAATGCTCTGACTGAGAATTGGGGGATTCTATCTCACCGCTTGCCACCATATGTGCAAAATGTGGGCTTTGTCCCACTGCAATGACATCAAATGTGAAGAAAGTCACTAAACTGGAGTATGTGGTCCTTATAATTGCACTCCTATCATAAACAGACAAATAAATTTATCTCTGCAGTACACCATCTAAAATGGGGTATTAGGTTATCGGCATGGGATGCAAATAGATGGAGAATGGTTTATTCAAGACTTACTTACTCATGCTGCATATTAATATCCATTCCTATATGGTGTCTAAGGGACACCTCCCAAGTTTAGAGGGGATGCCCACAAGCCTGGAGTTTCTGCTTGAGGGCCTAGGGAAGGCTTTCAACGCTAAACCCCTTAAAAGTCAGGTTGTAGTATTCTCTGCTGTGGGAGAGTTGAATCTGTTTCAGGCCACTCCCATGTCTGCAGGGTGGTTCTAAGTAATCCTCTGGGAACGCACTATTTTCTAAATGGAACCTGTAACTGGAAACTGAACGATTCCAGATGAGCTATTATCTGCAACTGGTGCTCTCTTCCTAGGAAAGGAATGGTTTATGAAACCAATCTATTCTTAACAGCAGTGGCGAATTAAAAAGCAGATCTCATAAGCTGTATAGTTCAGTCAGTCAATTAGACTCTTCGTAGGAATTGCAAAGGAGGCTGGCCTGATCCAGACATTGTGGAGGGGAGCCTGGTGATAACTACTTTATCTCCCACAGGTGGCAACCCCGCAAAAGGGGTTTTGGAGCTCTTAGCTAATTCATGGGTGATTTCTGGCCAGCACTTCAGTTGACTCCCTTATCCAGCACTTGCAATCCCACAGTGTTTTGCAATTTACCATTTAACCTTTTGCTGTATGGAAGAATGAGACAAATGTAAATGTAAGGTTACTGTTTATCCTCTTCTGTTATTTTTGTGATGGGGATAAAATTATTATGGGGTGCTATATCCAAAGGTCTTTTCTTTTACCAATGGTTATCAGATGTTGCAGAGCACTTAGGCATCCAATTCCATCTTTCTTCTGGGTTGTTTTGGTGGGAAAGTGTTACAAACATTTCTAGGCATGTCCCGAAACTGTTTTTGACAGAGCTTACTAGTGTTCTTTCCCACTTTCCAACAGGTTCATGAATACAGATGCAATAGCCCAGTTGCCTTCCTGGGTCCGTCCTTACATCAAGATTTATGAAAAATTTGGGCATGCCGTCAGAGATGTGTCTCAGTTCTTCCGTTTTGCCCAGGAAACTGTAAGTTTCAAGCAACTGTAGGCGAAAGCTATTAGTCTGCAAAATATCTGAGAGTTACCTTATGACTAGCATTCCAAAGGCATAAGGCTGCCCAGCCAATTGTTCACAGACTGCTCTGGGATCTGATACACTTTGGGTTTTATATATATATACAGTGGTACCCCGCAACACGAATGCCTCATAAGACGAAAAACTCGCTAGACGAAAGGGTTTTTCGTTTTCTGAGGTGCTTCGCAAGACGGATTTTTCTAAGGGCTTGCTTTGCTAGACGAAACAGCCCCGCGTCTCCTGTCATGGCGATGGTCACTGCATGCACGCACGCTCGCTTCCCCGCTCCTCCGGCTCCCTCCCACCTTCCTGCTGACGGCTCCTCCGGCTCCCTCCGACCTTCCGGCTGATGGCCGACCTTCCGGCTGCCTCGCGCCGCTGCCCACCCCCCTCGTGCGCTCCCCTCAGAGAGCCGTTGCCGCCTGCAGCCAGCGTTGCAGCCAGAGTCGCGCTCCTGAGCCCCACCGCCCTCCAGCAGCCGCGTCGCGCGGTGTCCACAAGGCGTGGGTGAGTCCAAGGACCGGCTGCGGCAGCTGCCCTGCTTTTAGAACAGTCCAAAGAGCTGTAACACCCTAATGTACAAAGTAACAAAAGGCTTCCCAATGCTGGCCAAACTTTTTACAAAGGAAGCTTTATGCTGCAGCTTTTTTTCTCCATATGTACAAAATGGTACAGTTCCAAATATAGTGTGAAAATTGTATAGTTCCAAATATAGTGTGAACCTTGGACTGAATAAATATTGTATGCATCTGCAGAAATCTCTTTGCTTCTTGAACTTTACATATGTAAAGTGGCTTAAGATCCTAATCTCTTCACTGATTTCTCACCATGTGAGAGAGATCACAATTATTTCTATTTTACAGATGAAAATACAGCACAAAGGGAGTTTCCAACAGCATCTTTTTGCTGCTCAGCTGTTTTGATCGGGTGCGGTGGGGGGGAGACCTATTAGCAAGTACAGCTATAGGATACATCATGTAGTTTTCTCTTTATTAGTTATTCTCTTTAGTCACTAGTTGTTGTTTCTTTCATTTAGTTATTCTGGCATAGCAGCTCTGTTATCAAATGGATCATACACTTTGATTTTAGTGCACTCCAAAAGACATACCCCCCCAAAGGTTTTAACTGTTCTATGGTGTTCATGCCTATCATGGCATATTAATTCTAGCCATCTGGCTTCTCATTTCACCAATACAGAATGTTTTATTTATTTCATTTATATCCTCACCTTTTCCTGAAAAAACTCAAGTTGACATTTGTGGTTATCTTCTTCACCCCACCCTGAGAAACAATTTCTTCACAATGGCTCTGTGAGATAGTGTAATGGTTCTAGGGGTTGCTCGTGCGTAAGCTTGTCCCAGCGTCTGGCTGGGTTGCCTGAGTGAACCTTTCCTGTCCGGGCAGCTACCTGCCCGTGACCGTCTCAATTGCTGGTAGAATCCGTCAGTGGGCGTTTCTTAAACTTCTTCCAGTTCTTTGACGCCCAGTCTCCGCCTACTCTCCCTGCGCGGAAGCCTTCTGCGCAAGGAGGGCGTGGGCAGCGGAGGACCCCTTCTCTCCCCGCTGGTCCCCGGCAAGGAGTCATGGGATCGCCTCGCCGATTCCCCCATCTCCCCCCCTTCTCCACTGGAGCTACGCTGATTCTCTCCCCCAGAAGATGGGCTGCCCCTCCCACTCCCGGGGCGCTCTCTGGGATCCCTTCGGAGCTTGCTCTCTCCCTCGGACACTGATGGCAGTTCCCTGACAGATAGGTTAGGCTGAGAGAGTGTGTCAGTGAATTCCATGACTGAGCAGTGATTTGAAATTGAGTTTTGCCCGTCCTAGCCTAGAACCATTACAGCACAAGGACGTTCAGCACCAGCAGCACTTCCTATGAGCCAGACACAATGGCATGTGCACCTTTTCTATTCAGGCACCTCTCCTTTTCTCATATCAATTGGGGATGTGTCTATATTTTACATCAGATAAAACAGTCTTCATCAATCTCGCGCTGTGATGGCTTGTGAGTGCTCTCCGCAAGAAATGCCTCTGCTCACTCAGAGATACATATATACATCCTTTATTTTACATATGTACAAGCAGCACACATAATTATACGTCCGAATCCTGTGAGTCAGATTCTCGGAGTGACTTACGTCCGCCCCTTTTCCAGCAGAAGAGGCGAGGCATTCTCAATTGATGTCTCTGCCCCCTCCGCTTTAACCCTCTCCTTTCCTGAGCAGATGGAACCGGCACTGCATCGCTGTCTGTGCCAGAGCTTCCTGTGTGGAGTTGAGGCTCTGCTCCAACACCTGCGTTCTCCGTCAATACCATGACACGCGCCCTCCGAAAGCTTTGAACTACAACTTGCACCACAGTTCTGCCTTCTTGCTAGGATCAGCTTTTTCTCTCTTTTCCACCCTACTGCCTTGTCTTGGCACTGGTCCAGAGCCCTCACGGACTTCCCTGATCCAAATAGCATGAGGAGAACTGCATGTCATTGACATGCTGGAGGCACCTTCTCCCCAAAGTTCTAATGACTGTTCCCAGTGGCTTCATATAGATATGAAACAGCATTGGGGAGTGAAGAGCGCCCTGCAGCAGCCCATAGCATAACTGCCAAGAAGCCCAAAAGCACTCTCCCAGTTCTACTTTTTGGACTCAGGCCCGTAGCTAGGACCAGAACCACTGTAACACAGTGACCTCGCTTCCCATTCTACAGAACCATTCCAGGAGGATGCCATGGTCAATGGAATCAAAGGCTGCATAGCACTCGAGAAGCAGGAGCATGGTTGCACTCTCCCTGTCTCGCTCTCTGCAAAAGTCTTCCATCAGTGCAACCAAAGACATCTCAGACCCATGGCCAGGCCTGAACCCAGATTGGGATGGATCTAAAATAATCCCCTTCTTCACCTCTTGTTGTTGTTGTTGTTTAGTCGTTCAGTCGTTTCCGACTCTTCGTGACCCCCTGGACCAGAGCACGCCAGGCACTTCTGTCTTCCACTGCCTCCCGCAGTTTAGTCAGACTCATGTTTGTAGCTTCGAGAACACTGTCCCACCATCTCGTCCCCTTGTCGTCCCCTTCTCCTTGTGCCCTCCATCTTTCCCAGCATCAGGGTCTTTTCCAATCTTCTCTTCTCATGAGGTGGCCAAAGTATTGGAGCCTCAGCTTCAGATCTGTCCTTCCAGTGAGCACTCAGGGCTGATTTCCTTCAGAATGGATACATTTGATCTTCTTGCAGACCATGGGACTCTCAAGAGTCTCCTCCAGCACCATAATTCAAAAGCATCAATTCTTCGGCGATCAGCCTTCTTGATGGTCCAGCTCTCACTTCCATACATCACTACTGGGAAAACCATGGCTTTAACTATACCTCTTGTACTTTATCCCAATCTGGCTCACGTCCATTATTGGGGGTGGGGGGAAGCAAGGGGAGTTCCAACTCCCCTCCTATTCTTCTCCTTTTGATGGAAAGAACACACACTCGTTCGCCCACTTTAGAGATGAACAGCCCAGCAGGCACCTGGCTAAACAAACACATTAGCCATCATTATGACTAGTTTCATCCTAATTCTCTGGGGTGCAACTGGGATTCATTAGCTATAAAACTTGTCTCGGACATGAAGCACATTGTTCTGTAAATCTGTTCAGACAGCAGTTTTTAATTACAGCTAAAGCGAGGGCTACTAAGCGACAGTAGATGGACCTGTGGTCTGAGCTGATAGAAGGCAGCTTCTTATGCTCCTCCAACCAGATTCTGAGGTGGCTGTCACCATCTTGCCCTGCCCTTGGCTTTCAGCATTCATTTGATTACTGTTGGCAAGAGAATGATGTAATGGGTAGATCTCTGAGTAACCTTTTCAGGATTGGAACTGTCAGGTTGTTAATTATATTAACTGTCCTGTTTTACATAATTTCACGCTGTGGTCAGATGAGACGTGGTTCTTTGCTAAGGGTGTGTGTCTCCTAGACTAACCTTAGACTTTCTTACCAGTATAATTAGATGGGCCTCATCTCATCTCGGATGGGCCACATATGACTTGTGTCATGCCAAAGGCTCATTTATACCATGTGTCTTGACAGAGTCGTACAATCAACCTGTGCCACCTCATTATTGGTATCCCTTCTAGGCATTATCATAGTCCCACAGATGTATAGCCCAGTTTCCACCTAAATATAATATATTAACCATGTGATTTCTCAACACGCTTCTCCATATCATGCCGTTGTGTCTTAACCTTCACTATTTTTACCATGTTTAAATTAAACACTGGTTTAATGCAAACAAGCAATTTGCTATTATTGTACACTGTTCTAAAGTCCCACAGTGCTTCTACCAGACTCCTTTCTTCAGCATATTGGGAAGAAAGAAATCAGAGGCTGGCTTGTTACATGCCAACCTGTGCTCATGGTTTCTTCGTTTGCTCACAGACCCATGATGGTTACTCAACATCCTTGGCTTACCTCCATGGTTTGTAAAGAGGCAGACACATAATGGCAAGCCAACCTCTCGTTTGTTTACTCCTTGGCGAAGTGATGAAGTAAGAAGTGTTGCTCATTCATATTAAACCGTAGTTTAATTTAAAAGAAGGCTTTAAGCAGGGCTTGTGAGCACAGTGCCCATGGGTGGGATGGTGCTCTAGAGGTCTTCCCCTGGTGCCCACAAAGCCTCTGAGCGCCACTCACCCCACTCATTGTTCCCCTGGTCATGAGCTGTTGCCTTTTTCTCCCTTGAAAAGTACATAGAGCTGGAGGAGGAAGTTGGAAGAGTGATGGTCTTTCTCACTCCCTCTTTCAGGTCTATGGCTCAGATTAATTCCACTGGGTGTGATTTTTACCCAGATCCCTTGAAAAAGCAAAGGTCCTATGGACAAAGGAGGGAGGGGAGAAGGGAACAAAGTGGGTGGTGCCTACAGCACTTGCTCAAAAATGCAAAGGCCTAAAAAGATTGGAAAAAAATTAAAGTATATTTACAGAAATATTGCAAAATTAATGAATGTTAGAAGAATACTGGAATGAAGTTATATGGTTTTAGCAGAAATGTTATAAAGAATTAAGCAAAAACTGATTGTTAATAGGCTAAAGTGGAAAGTTTAAAGTTAGATTGTGTTAAGATAAATTATAGAACAAAAAATTGAGAAAGAGGGAAAGGATTTGCTGAATTAGCTAATTTGAACTAGAATACAAAAGAGGGAGGTGTGAGGAAGTCGAGAAAATAAGTAAATGAAAGATAAAGATATGGAAATTGGATGTGTTTTTAAATGTTTTTGTTTTTTCTTGTTGTTTTGATGTATTTTTCTTTCTCTTTATTTTCGATGTAATGTTTGTTAAATTTTTTATTGCTTTTTTTCTCTCATACTTTTTTTTTGTATCTATAAAACTTCTAATAAATATTAATAAAATAAATAAATAAATAAAAAGGTTGCTGACTACAGTTTTAAAGTGACGTGTGAATCAGGCTGTAGAGTTCAAGTCATAATATTTAGGCAGGTTCTTAAGATGTTGGAAGTTGAGTGTTTTACATTTTTTCTTGTGTAATGCTTCCAATTTCTGTGCAGGTGCCTCCTCCCCCACTCCGAGACCCCTCTTGCACCACTACTGGAGAAGAAGGCAGCCCTACAACTTCGGCTTCATGTGAGAAGTTCCTTTCTGTGACCAAAGCCAGCAACACGGACAACCATGTTCCTAGTTTGAAAAGGAAGAGGATAGGTAAGCGGTTGCCTTTTTCTGTTGTGCAAAATAGGCACTGGAATAATCTCACCTCAGAATCTTAAAAAGGCAAGGTGTGCTGAGGTCATAAAATGTCAGCAAAACGAGCTAGGGAAAGTTGAAACACCGAATATTTGTCTGAAGGCAGTTCTGGCATGGGGGAGGGCAAACAAGCCAAGACTTGAGAATTGCTGCTGTTAGATAAGACTTCTCATGTAGATAGAAGCTTGTAGCATGTATGGGTATTTTCCAGGACTTGGTACTATTTATGGAACTACAGGTGACATCAGTGGCTAGGAGTACCTCTTCCCATCTTCATTTTGTTCAGCAGCAGTGTTTAGAGAAAACAGACGTGGCCTGAATTACACATGCCTTGGTTGCATCTTGGGTAGATTACAGCAACACTCTTTTGTTCGGCTGCCTCTAAAGACAGTATTTATATCTCACCTTTTAGACTAAAACCCTCACAAGGCAGCTTACAGCAGCCACAGCAATTAATAATAGTATGACAGACAATAAAGCACAGAAAACAAAATCAGTGCATCAAAAATTAAAGTAGCAACAACTAAAACATGAAGCCAGATAAAGGCATCATTGAAAAGCAAAGTGGAATTAGAAAGTTAATTAAGGAACCTTCTTTAATGTCACCAATGAAGGGTCCATAAATAACTCCTAGTGGTGGGAATTCCACAAAAGTAGGGCCACCACTGAAAAGACCCTATCCCTTGTATGTGATAAACTGATGCTATTTAGTGATAGGCTAGAAAGAAGGGCCTTTGAGGCCAATATCAGGACCCAGTCAGGTATAATATGGGCACAGATTTTCCTTCAGGTAGTCCTATGCCAAATTAAAACAATGTAAATCAGAAGTAAATGAGATATCTAGAGCCAAACATATAGGAACAGACCATACCAAAATAAAACGTAATAAATTAATATCACAAAGTATTAATATCCAAGTAACACAAATGGATTTACATACATCTGTACTTTATTAGCATTTGAGATCAGTTCTAGCTTAATTATTACTTCCCCCGCAGCTGTGGTTTCCTTAAAGGAAGTCAGTATGAACCCATAAAAAATGTTAATCACTTGTGTTCTCACAAAAGGTGGTTTCCATGTATTTAAGACCCGCGTCAGCATTTAGTCAAATATACCAAATGCACCAGAATGATTTGATTGGGGAGAGCCTCTAGATTTACCATATTTAACAGTGCTCAAAAGTCCTCTATGCAGTCATATATTATTCAGCTGTCTCTTTTGAAAACTTCTGCAGGAACATAATCTTTACCATAATAACAAAACTTTCCCTAAAACTTAATAAATACATGCTTTGCTTTTAGTCCCAGATTTTTGTTTCATTTCCTTGTCCATGGATGGAGAGGGCATCTTTCTGACACTTTAGTGGACTGAATCTTGCTGGCAAGTCCTTCAAACTTCTGCTTTATTGTTTGTTTAACTTTCAGACTGCCCTTCATCCTGAAGGATCCCAGGGTGGTGCACAAATAAATGCACATTAAAAATAATGATGATAAACACTTTTAAATACCCCTTATCTGCCCTTCTGCACAATTTGGGAATCTGCTCATTAGTGTTATGGCATCTGCACTTTGGAATTCCCTCCCTATTATTATTTCAACTTATACACCGCCCTATACCCGAAGGTCTCAGGGAGGTTCACAAGAAGACCACAACTTATAAAATGAAACCAAAAGCAGTAACCCAATAACTCCCCCTCCAAAAAAATCCACATTCTAAAAGGTTGTTGGATGAATATTAGGCACCCTCTCTGTTGTTGTTTTCAGTGTCTACTGAAAACCTTCCTCTTTCAACAAGCTTTTTAAGTGGAGATACTAGTCTGCAGCTGTATTAGAATTGTTTGTAAGATCTTTTTATTGTTTGCTTGTTGCTCACATGCTCAGAACATTTTGGCCCCAGCTGAATTTGAAAATAGACTTCTTGCTGGTCATGCTTTTAAAGTGGAGGATGCTTACCTTCCGGAGACAGAAATTGGTATAAATTTTAGGATTCTTCTCATTTTATTCTGAACATCTAAACTGGATATACTCTTCTTTTTACTCCTCCTCTTCCTCCTCCTGTCTCAAACTGATCTAACCCTGAGCAGAGAAAAATGAGTTGGGACATTCAGAATCTAGGTACTTACAGGCTGTGTATCTTGTCTCAGATAATGGAGTGGCCAACCTGTGTGTAGAGTATGACCAAAGGCCGTCCACCTCACAAAGACAACCTGGTAGCCTCTTGGCTGCACTGGAGTGCAATGAAAAGAACTGCGGAGAGGCAGGTGAGGAAGACAGCTTGCCAGGAGAGGAACAGGTATGAGAGCACAGTTTGAGTTTCAAGTCCCTGATTTCTCCCCACCCTCTCCCAAAACAGGTAATAGACTAGTGTCCTTCTGTTAGGCAGAGATCTCGGGCTACAGAGGTGTCACTCAGGCACCACTTTTTACATGCTACAGTGAACACTAAGAGTACACCTGGGGGTACAGGTGTGTGCCTAAGATTCCCATGAGCCAAGGCTTCTCAGTTTTCTTCAGAGCCTGCATGTTTCTTGCTTATTATCTCTTGACTAACAGTATCTGTTTTGTTTTACTGTCATAGACAGAGTCATATAACAGCACTATATTGCTGGAATGAGATGTGTCTATTCAGTTTTCTCAGATTCTTGGATTCTCAGGTCAAAGCCAGCTCTTCTAGGCAAGGCACTTGAGGTCCATTTATTGGCTATCCTGTCCCTTTAATGTGTAAAGGTAAAAAAAAAGCAGGCGGGGAGATAATTCACAGCATAGTGCTGGAGGAAGGGCAGGGGTTAATCCTTTCCCCATTCGCTGTTTTCCAGATAGAAATTGCCTGTGTGATTTGACCCACTGGGCAGAACTTAAGAATATCCATGTGTTTTCCCTAAAAGGGTGTTTTCCCACTCAAGGAGTGGGGTGAGCAGGGTGTAAAAAACCCCCCAAACACATCCAGTATTATGGTTGCAATCTGAATCTTCCTCACCACACATTCACTTATCCCTTAGTTACTTAGGACCCTCGTACCTATGGGACTGCGTCTCCTGGTATGCCCCGCGGAGGACCTTAAGGTCCATAAAAAACAACACTTTGAAGATCCGAGCCTCAAGAAGGTTAGATTGGTCTCAACTAGGGCCAGGGCCTTTTCAGCAATGGCCCGGACGAGGTGGAACGCTCTGCCACAAGAGACTAGGGCCCTGCGGGATTTGACATCTTTCCACAGGGCCTGCAAGACGGAGCTGTTCCGCCTGGCCTTTGGCTTAGATTCACTCTGACCCCTTATATGGGATTTGGTATATAATTTTTTTCTTGGCTTTTTTGCTGGCCCTTGTAGGACCAGCAGGGATAGCTGGTTCAGGTGAATCTGATGTTTCCTCCCTTTATGGTCTTGATTTAAGGGCTACTACTAAAATGAGAGGGACGCAGGTGGTGCTGTGGTCTAAACCACAGAGCCTAGGGCTTGCCGATCAGAATGTCGGCGGTTCGAATCCCCGCGACAGGGTGAGCTCCCGTTGTTCAGTCCCAGCTCCTGCCAACCTAGCAGGTCAAAAGCACGTCAAAGTGCAAGTAGATAAATAGGTACTGCTCCAGCGGGAAGGTAAACGGCGTTTCCGTGTGCTGCTCTGGTTCGCCAGAAGCGGCTTAGTCATGCTGGTCACATGACCCAGAAGCTGTCTGCGGACAAACGCCGGCTCCCTTAGCCTATAGAGCGAGATGAGCACCGCAACCCCAGTGACTGGACCTCACGGTCAGGGGTACCTTTACCTTTACTAAAATGAGGCTTCATTTTAAGCTGTATTTTAAGCCTTTTTTAAAAAAAATTAACTGTTTGTTGTTGTTTCTGTTACATTTTATTGTAATTCATATTTGGTGTTATTATTGAATCTCACTGCTTGATAATAGTGGCTCTGAGTTGACCTGATTTTTTTCAAATGTTAGCAGCCTATTTTTTATTTCTGTCTCTGTTGAATTCTCCCCGCCGACCCACCTTGAATGTGAGGTTACTAAGAGATGCAGAAGAGATGGACCATAGCTTTGAAGTGCTAGCATTACTTTCCAGTTAGGGAAACCCCACATTTCTAAACGTTGGCTTGCATTTCCGCCACATCTCCAGGACAATGACTTCGCTTTGTTCTCTCTCCATTAAGTGGGTGTCTTCCCAGAAATGTGAACATCCTTTCATGCACGACATACCTAGTCAGAGCAAAGATTGCTTTTTTGTTCTTGAGCATTGCTGGGAGGTCAAGCCCAGCCTTCAGTGCGAAATTCTTCTGAAAGAGAGGGAGGAGATTGCATTAACCCTGTTAACATTTACAGGCAAAACGTTTGTCAACTCTCTCCCTTCGATATGAGAAGAAGCTCATGGATGAGCAGAAAGGAGGCAGGAAGAAAATCAAGATAGTCAGCAATCCGGTATGTTTCAAGGAGTCAGCGAGCTTTACGAGAAATAGGAGAAAGATGAGAGACCCCCTTGAAGCCAAATGCAGGTGTTATTGCTCAGTCCTCAAATGCTTCATTGTTCAAAAAGCACAGGTGGCCTCTTGAAAATAGTGATCTCTAAAAGCCAAAATGTAGATGAGTCACTTGGGGAAACCTTTGGCATAAAGGTTTCGGTTAGTAGTGGGAAACTATTTCCATCCCAAAAGCCACATTCTTCGGCAGCCTTTCAGGGGCCTCATGCCAGTGTTAGGTGGGGCCAAGTGCTAAACCAGGCACAGTGGTGCATGGAGCTGTTACCTTTGCATGGTAGGTTCCATTCCAGGCATGCAGAAGTCAGAGGTTTCCATACACACACACACACACCCTCTCCATCCTCCTTCCAGACAAACGAGTCATTCCAGGCAGGCAGGTGGGCGAAGGCACTCAAGGAGGGCATGGCATGTGGGACCAGTGGGGCCCACGAAGGGTCTTGGGCCACATTTGGTACCCAGGCTTGTAGTTTCTCAACCCTGGTTTATTTCCTGAAGCTCATCTCTTAAAACCTTTTGTTTCCACAAACCTTCCCAGGCATTTAATTATAACATGTAATGTACCATTGTTTTTAAATTGTCGCTCTTGTTTGTAATTTAAAAACTACAGTGGTGCCTCGCAAGACGAAAAGAATCCGTTCCGCGAGTCTCTTCGTCTTGCGGTTTTTTTCGTCTTGCGAAGCAAGCCCATTAGCGGATTAGCGCTATTAGCGGTTTAGCGGCTATTAGCGGCTATTAAAGGCTTGAGGGATTAGTGGATTAGCTGCTAAAAAGCTATTAGCGGCTATTAAAGGTTTAAGGGATTAGCGGATTAGCTGCTAAAAGGCTTAAGGGATTAGCGGATTAGCTGCTAAAAGGCTATTAGCGGCTTAGATCAGATGATAAGCGGCTTAGATCAGCTGTTCAGCGGCATAGCGAACAGCTGTTAAGCGGCTTAGGGGCTTGGGAAAAAGGCTGGGAGGGGAAAAAAAAACCCCAGGAATCGCAAGACATTTTCGTCTTGCGAAGCAAGCCCATAGCAAATTCGTTTTGCGAAGCACCTCCAAAACGGAAAACCCTTTCGTCTAGCGGGTTTTCCGTCTTGCGAGGCATTCGTCTTGCGGGGCACCACTGTATACATGACCTTGTTTTTTAATCCTCCTTTTGCTGATATTTTTAATGAATTTACTGGTGTTTTTAAACTGCAGGTATTTTTAATTACTATTTCAGATTTCCCTTTGTAGAACAAAGAAGAAAACTGCTTAGAGGTTTTCTATCAATTAAGTGGTATATACACTTTGTTAAATAAAATAAAACAATTCCATCTCCCCTTGGTTGCTTTGGAGGAGGGAGAACTCTTCTTCCCTAATCATTTGTTACAAGGAAGAAATTGGGTCTGGAGAAGTGTGTGCAAAAAAGAGCTTGCTTGTGGATCGTGCTTACTTAAATCTCTCTCTCTCTTTTTTCCAGCAGGCTAGCAAAGCCCAAGACCTCTCAGAGACTAAAACTGCCAGGGCTGCAGCTTTCATTGCAACGGTGAAGCAGTCTTTGAGCCAGCTGAATTTTAACACGTTCTCAAGGGCTCTGCAGCAGTACAAAACCACAAATGACTTCAGTACTATGTTGTGCCAGATGAGCTCACTTTTTGTGGAAGACCAGAAAAAACATGTCCTATTGAGAGGTATTGTGGCTCCTGGATATCTCTTGTGGGCACCTGCTGGTTTTCATGCACAAATTATTATGGTTAATGAAAGGTCTTCTGCAAAGTGCAATGCAGGAGAAAAACCCGTGCGCTGGTTGCACTTTTTAATTATCCTTTTATTGTTATTCCTTCTGCTGTGCAAACAGGTAATGTTGGCTGTTTTTATCGTCTCACTGAAGGAATCCATTTGGATTTGCGATTGTGTATCTGGAAAAACAAGCAGTTTCCTCGCTTAACCCTGACTCTTTTAGGATGCAGATGCACGTTCTTTCTGCTTGGTTATATAGGGGAGGGGGAAATAGTCCCAATAAGTCTTGTGATCAAGGAGACATCAGAAGCGGGGCAATGGAGGTATTGGGACAACGCGGGATAGACACCTTGGAATAATATCAATAAAAATAAAATAATCAGGCCAGTGGCCTAACCCCTTTGTCCATGTGCTATTAGAAGATGTGATGGTGGCCACTGGCTTAGATGCTTTTAAAAGGCGATTGGACAAATTCATGGTTGGAGGAGGGTGGTCTTTCAAAAGCTAATAGTTGTGATAACTAGATGGAAGCTTAGATGCAGCTTGCCTCCAGATACCAAAGCAGGGAGAGGAGGAACAATGAGGGAGCTCTTGCCTTTATGGGCTTCCCAGAAGCATCTGTCTGGCCACAGCTGGAAATGAAATGCTGGACAAGACAGAGTGACCCTTGAATCTAATCCAGCAGGGCTTTCCTTTTGAAGATGGTTTTGAAAGAAATTTGGTATTAGCGGCAGTTTCCCATTACTTGTCAGAACTTGAATAGACTGTAACATGAGCTATGGAACGTTAATCTCAAGGTGGCAAGCCGCCTTTTGTCAATGTGCTACTGTTGTACCCTGAAAATACTTTGGAACAGGCAGGTGGGGGGTGACAAATTTCTAGGAACATGTTGATGCCTTCCTGAATAAAGCACCTTTTCAGTGTTTGATTCCTTGAACTTACCCTTCCTTCTTTTCTATGCAAGAATTTTACCAGTTTGTTCGGCCTCAGCACAAAAAGCAGTTTGACGAAGCTTGCTGTTCCCTGACGGGGGTGGGCTGTGGCTACAAACCTGAGCACAGCCTGAAGCTGGAGGAGAGGCTGCGGCTGGCCAAGAACCCAGGTGAGAACAGCCTTACTTTTGAGGAGTTGGCAGCCCTCTGAGAGTTCCTGCCTCTGTATGTTCTCAGTCAGGATCAGGGAGGGATTCTTGGCTTTAGAATGCGTGCATCATTGCTCAGTCATCCCGAGTTGCTGCCCACCTGATCATTAAGTCCTTAAAGTCATGGAACTTTGAAGTGTCAGGCATAGCTCTAATGGCTTTAGCCCAAACGTAGCAGAGTTTTCCTGCACAGCAAAGAAGCTAGTTGAGGTGGAAATGACTAGTCAGCTAGACTCAGAATAACTATTTACAGGATTTATTAAAAAGGGAAAAGAAAACAGCAGAGTTTCTGCATACAAAACAAAGCAAAATAAATCCTTTCTTTCTCTCTCTCTCTTAACCATACACAGCACTCCTACTCCTAACACACCTAACCCCAAACTGTGCTAGCATTCCTAGATAACAGAGTTGAGTGCTGGTCGTTAACCAATCAGAGTAAGTAGTTTCTAGGTCAAGCAGACCTTGGCTTTCTGCCAAGAGTAAATTGACACTACCTTGAGTTAATTGTGTGAAGCCAGAATATGTAAGTTTTCATGAGAATCAATTAACAGAAACTGAACATAAAGATCCCTAGCTCAGTGTTCCCTGCACTGACTGCCAGCAGCTCTCTGGGGTTTCAGGAATTGAACCCGGAACCTTTTGCAAGCAAAGCGTGTGCCCTGCCAACAAGCTAATTCAAATTCAAAAACCCTTTATTGGGCATAGCAAACCACACATTATCAAACAGACACCGTATGCAAATTGTGCAAAATACGAGCTCAGCGTAACAAGGTTTGTCCCAGTCAGATCTTTAACTCCAGAGGAAATCAATTTGCATAAATAATACAATACAACACGACCACATCACCAATCAATTAAGAACCACTAAATCTCTTTATAATGGCCCAGTCTTTCTACATGGACGGCACTCAAAAATTCAGCCACTATTAAAGTAATTTGATCATTCCTAGAATCATAGAGTTGGAAGAGACCACAAGGGCCATCGAGTCCAACCCCCTGCCAAGCAGGAAACACCATCAGAGCACTCCTGACATATGGTTGTCAAGCCTCTGCTTAAAGACCTCCAAAGAAGGAGACTCCACCACACTCCTTGGCAGCAAATTCCACTGTCGAACAGCTCTTACTGTCAGGAAGTTCTTCCTAATGTTTAGGTGGAATCTTCTTTCTTGTAGTTTGGATCCATTGCTCCGTGTCCGCTTCTCTGGAGCAGCAGAAAACAACCTTTCTCCCTCCTCTATGTGACATCCTTTTATATATTGGAACATGGCTATCATATCACCCCTTAACCTCCTCTTCTCCAGGCTAAACATGCCCAGCTCCCTTAGCCGTTCCTCATAAGGCATCGTTTCCAGGACTTTGACCATTTTGGTTGCCCTCCTCTGGACACGTTCCAGTTTGTCAGTGTCCTTCTTGAACTGTGGTGCCCAGAACTGGACAAAAAAAGGTCCTGTCCAAAAGCAGGTCCTGAACCGTTGGTATCATGGAATTCAGCCTATTGACTTGTAAGGCCTCTAATAATTGTCTTCTGGCATAAATGCCAAAATCACAAGAAAAGAAAATATGCTCCAAAGTATCAGGTTTCTGTCGCAGAGAAGCTCTGATTCTGGGAGAGCTAAATATCTTCCTTTCACTGTCATTGAGGGAAACATATCAAACTGCCAACAAGCTATGGCAGCTTCTTTGGAAGAAGTGCTAAAGACCCTCAGTGCCCGTGCCGTTGCTAGAAGAAGCTTATGCCTGCGTGGTTAGTGGATATGACGTAGGAACAACCTGGCAGCACCGTCCTCCTTGAGTCCTAACCATTTTGTGGAAGCTGTCAATCAGGGACAGGTAACCTGTGATCCTCCAGATCTTGTTGGATTTCCAACTCCTAGCCAGCGTAGCCAGTAGTTTAACTCCTTCCTATAAGTCCTAGCCAAGGATAAAAGCCTTCTTAGTAATAACCCTGGGGTGCACCCTACATATTCCAATTTAGGGGCTGTATTCAGTTATTTCTAACCTGGTAGGACCTTGCATTGTATCATGGGCTTCTTAACTCTGTGAGAGTTTCTTCATTAACAAACGACAGGTTTCTAGAGCAGCAAACATGGAAATCATCACTCTCCACTTTCTCTGTGCCATGCATAACTTTAAAAACCTTGATTATATCCTCCTTTGCTTGCCTTTTTTTCAAAACTAAAAATCCCCAGATGTTGTAACCTGGCCTTTTAAGGGAGTTGCTCCAGCTTGCAAGAGGAAGAAAATCACCCTGTGTCAATTTGACTTCAAATGTTTCCCTAAAAGTAATTAAAATGTTATATAAACCCATGGTCCCACTGGTTTCCTACCTGGACCCTGGACTGAACTTTCCAGTCTCTTACTAAAGCTCCATTTGGCTCATTAGACCAAATTTCCATTGAATTTCCCTCCTAGAATATCATTCTCCGCCCAGAACTATCCTCTGCTGGGTGGATAGCACACTTGGTTAGACTAGAGCCTGGTGCTGATAACACCAAGGTTGCAGGTTCGATCCCCGTCAGGGACAGCTGCACATTCCTGCATTGCAGGGGCTTGGATTACATGATCCTCAGGGTCTCTTCCAACTTCATGATTCACGGTATTTTGGAAGTGTCCAAAATACCATAAATCAGTGACTAATATATGATATGTCAGTGACTAAGATGCTCTTGTGTTTCGTTCCCTAATCTAGCTTTTCTGCGGTGAATTCAGTCTTTCATAGACCTCAAGACCTCTCCTTTGCACTGATAGGAAATACTCCCACAAAAAATCTGTTGCATACTCAATATTATACTGATATTATATTGGCTCTGCCAGACCATTTCAGCATACTAGTTCTGTTTTTTGTTCTCTAAATAAGTATGTCTTGCTCAGACCTAATTGAGGAGGCTTACTGCAACCATGACCAAGTGCCATTTTGGAGCACTGCTACCTCAGTAGCCTTGTGGTTCTGAAAAGTACCTCAAAGGTCATCTAGTCCAGCCCCCTGCAATGCAGGAATCTCAACTAAAGCATCTATGACAGATGACCATCCAATTTCGCCTAAAATCATCCAATGAAGGAGAGTCCACCACCTTCCAAGGGAATCTATTCCACTGTTGAACAGCTCTTACCATCAGAAAGTTCTTCCTGATGTTTCATTGAAATCTTTCTTGTAACTTGAAGCCATGGGTTCAGGTCGTACCCTCGGGAGCAAGCAAGAACAATTGAAGATGGCTATCAAGTCTCCTCTTTTCCAGGCCAAACATGCACAGCTCCCTCAACCCATTCTGATAGCCTTGCCAAGCCACTGGGAAACTACCCTTCAGATAGGCACCAATTGTACTTCTTATTGTACACCACTTTGGTATTGTTTTAATGAGATACGGTATATATGGCAAACAAATATGTGGTATATTTTACATAAAAATGGTCAGAATTGGCCTCCCTTAGGAAGAAGTTGTTATTCTGTTCATTTTTCCTATTGTTTGGGAAAGGGATTTTCCTGTCATTTTAGGATTAAGAATAAGGATACATTGCAATGATTTCGTTGGACTTCCTTTCTTTTGTTCTTAAAGTACTCTCAAGACTTCCCACCTTCATTCAAGCAATTTTTGTATCTCATTCTCTTTGATATTAGAGAAGAAATGTAATGAGAAAACCACCTTTTCGGATGGTTCAACTGGGCAGCTGAACACTGAGCAGCATTTGAATAAAGGAGGTTCCCACCTAACTTTTGGGTCGGACGGTGCAGGTATGCTTCCTGTAAAGAAATGCATAAAGTATGTTAATGGCAGGAGCAATAAAACTTGATTTTACTTCCTGTATGTCAATGAAAATAAAGAAAGTGGTCCCTTCAGTCAAACCTTCACACGTTCATTGGGCTGATATTAAGATCACGAGATTGCACACAAACTCTCTCCCCCCCCCCAATCGAACAACCCTATGTTTTTAATTTTATAATTGTAATGATTTTTTTTAATTTAGTTGTATTTTAATGGCTTCTAACGCAATCATGAGATGTTTGGGGTTTGTTGTGAAATGCAGCAAATAAAACAGCGATGGAGAACTTGTGGTCCTCCGGATATTTTAGTTCAGCAACTCCCAGCATCTCTGACCACTGGCCATGTTGGCAGGATGGATGAGAATTTGATTCCCACAACTTCTGGAGAACCGGAGGCTCACTAACCCCAATATCAGAGTTAAGATTAAATAAATCTGTGAGTCACTTTTGACTCATTGAGTTAGTTTTGACTCACACATGATTTGCGTACCCTGTACATGTTAAATTTCTTTTTTGTTACCATTTTTCAGCATTGCACATCCATCACTAAGGAGGAAACTTTTCCTATGGCTTACATCAGTGTGTATTAAGAGATGTTGGGCAGTATGCAAATAAATTGCTGTGCTAGCAAAGCAGGATCCCATCTCCTCCAAAAAGGGGGAAAACCCCAAAAACCCTAACAAGGAACATTCTTAACTTTGCTTCATTCATTTCATATGGCTACATTTAGGATCCTGTCCTTATGTGACTTGCCTTGTGCTTTTTAACAGGAGGAGACAGTGCCTGTGTGACTGCTGAGCCCTCCAAAAAAATGCCCAGCTCCCTAAAGGAGAGCCGTAACCAAATAATCCGATCAGCCTACCTGAGTGACCTCAAGGTGGCTCTGGACCAAAGCAGCTTAAGCAGTTTCTTTTCAGCACTGTCAGCATACAAGAAGACTGATGACTACGATGCCATGGTGTCTGTGGTTGCAGCCCTCACCACAGAGAAGCCAGAACATTTCCATCTGCTACAAAGCAAGTATCTGCCTGATTGTTTTTCAGAGTGTCTTGCTGCCCGCATAACTCTGCTCTTTCCACCCACATGTTACTAAGCCCGTTCCTCAGTGTGGTGGGGCAGGGAGTTCAGTTGCCATCACTGACAAGCTGCGTGACAGCCGTGGCCGAACTTCTTTATGGCACATCAGCATCAGATACGGATGGGGGAGAAATTTGCATTTTGATCCGAATTTATTTCGTTTGAAAAGGTTTGCGGATTGAAACACATCTAGGCTTTGAAATTCACCTTTCCAACCAGAAGCATGCTGGAAAATACATATGTTAAGGGCAATAGTTCATATACAGCGAAGGCGCCTACTTTGATATTAGCAGGCAGGGACTTCCAAAGTGTGGGTGCCGCCACACTAAATAATCAAGTTCTTACAAATCCAGGTATTGATTTGGATAGACAACAGTTCCGCTAATAAGTTCATCAACCTCCAAGGAGGTTAAAGATTAAGTGCCGTGCAGAAGAGGCACTCTGTCTTTTCATCTCACTAGATTACTTTAGAAGCACCTTTACACTCAGACAAGTTGACTCAACAGGCCAGCTCTGGATCTTGTACAGTCATTCTTGGCACTAGACATATTTAACCAGAAAACTGCAAGGCTTCAGACACTGTAGGTCTAAGACAATCATGCAATATTCCATACTGGTTCCCAAGAGGATTTCCCCAGCATGTGTTTTTCAGAGGGCAGACAAGAACGCATTTTTTGCTGCTCTTTGTGTGAATATGACATTCAAAGAGTCTTTCTGACTAGTAAAATGATTCCGCCGCAGTAGCTGGAAACCAGAACAGGCTGGATTTAGGGACAAGCCACAGGGGTTTTTTTGTTGTTGTTGGTCTTGATCGTTTTGAAGTAAAGTGTTTTCCCCGTTCCCCTGGAATTCCCTGGCTTATAACGAGCTGGCTCCAACTGTGTGTGCATGTCATTGTTTGTTTATGTTCACAGGGTTCTCCATGTTTGTGCGCCCCCATCACAAAAAACAGTTCAGGCAGATGTGTAAAGAGCTGACTGGAATGAGTTGCCCTGAGGAGAATGAGGAGGCTCTGCTACCAGCACAGGAGGAGGGCTCCCTTGGCTTGAGGGACTCAAACTGCACGGTGGAAGAGAGTAAAACTCAGGATAAAGCTGCCAGCCCGATTCCAGGTTTGAGTTGCTTATTTCAGTACAGTTTTCCCTCCTCCCCAAATAAGTCTGCTCCAGGTTTTCTTCTTTCCATCCACCGATAAGGGAAATAAAAAGAAGTTGCAGCCTTCTCCTGTTCACTGAATCAGAGGAAGATTAACACAAGATTAAGGATAAGATACAACAGCCTCTCTTTTTTTGCAGTGAAATTTGCTGCTTAATAGGAAAAATGCGGCACCCCCAACCCTGGCACAACAAGCAAAAATGAGGCAGAAATGTGGCCTCTTTGTTTGCTCACCAGATAAAATTAAGTTACAGGTAGGTAGCCGTGTTGGTCTGCCGTAGTCTAAACAAACAAACAAAATCCTTCCAGTAGCACCTTAGAGACCAACTAAGTTTGTTATTGGTATGAGCTTTCGGGTTCATGCACACTTCTTCAGATACACTGTGCATCTGAAGAAGTGTGCATGCACCTGAAAGCTCATACCAATAACAAACTTACCGTATTTTTCGCCCCATAGGGTGCACCGGCCCATAGGTTGCACCTAGATTTTTTTTGGGGGGGGGGGAATAAAGAAAAATTATTTCCCCCCCAGGCGCGGGGCTGGGGCGGGGGAAGCCCGAGCTTCCCCTGACCCCAGCCCCCAAAACAGGCTGCTATCCGCAAGCCTAGGGAGCCCGGTGGGAAGTCGCACCGGGCTCCCAAGGGTTGCGGAGAGCTGCCCGAAGCCTGGGGCGAGCTGAACAGCCTGCCCCAGGCTTCGGGATGCAGGCAGCTCTCTGCAACCCTTGGGAGACCGGCGCGACTTCATGCTGGCCTCCCAAGGGTTGTGGAGAGCTGCCCGAAGCCTGGGGAGCGCTCCGCTGCGCTCCCCAGGTTTTGGGCTGCAGGCTGCTGTCTGCAAGCCTTGGGAGCCCGGTGGGAACTCCCGCGGGCTCCCAAGGCTTGTGGATAGCTTCCTGAAGCCTGGATCCCTCTCACTCTCCAGCCTTCAGCGAAAGCCTGCATTCGCCCCATAGGACGCACACACATTTCCCCTTCATTTTTGGAGGGGGGAAAGTGCGTCCTATAGGGCGAAAAATACGGTAGTTGGTCTCTAAGGTGCTATAGGAAGGATTTTTTTATAGATAAAATTAAACTATTGTTCATCAATACCTCTTTTGTCCTCACTCAGACAACTAAGGAAGAATGAATTAAAGATTAGCTGTAGCCACAAATCTCACCCAGATTTTTAGATTGTGAGTATATTGTTATAAAATGGGCAGAGCAGGCTGACGAAGGCTGAAAGTGTCTGAAGCTGGCAGTTCACACTACATCTGATGTGTTACATATCTTTGTTGACTAATGGTGCAGTGCATTACTGCCATAATTGTTTAACTTATTTTCAATGACACATCTAGGCTGAAGTGTTCTTATCCATTGTCCCCGTCCCCCCCCCCCCAATACCGGTAGTTTCCTGATTACTCATCCCGAGAATACAGATGCTTTGGTGTTGCCCCACCTACCAGAAGGAGGCAGAGCAGTTTGTAAGTTTGACTCCTCCGTAAAGATGTTTTCATCTTCCCAGACCAGTCCTATCGCTCTCTTCTTTCACACTACAATATGATAACAGCTACAACAGCTACCTAAAGGCAATTCACAGCCCCAGATCAGTCCTGTCTCATGGTACGAAACAGGTTCTGTGGTGGAACCTTTTCCTTTTCTTGGAAGCGTATGGTGGGCATTCTGTCCAACACTGCTTCTTCAGGTAGTATCAGTGTAAATTATATCATTTTGCTTATACAGTGGTACCTTGGTTTAAGAACAGCTTAGTTTATGAACAGCTTGGATTAAGAACTCTGCAAACCCGAAAGTAGGTGTTTTGGTTTGTGAACTTTGCCTTGGAATAAGAACATGTTCCGCTTCCTGTTGAGCGTGTTCCATTTGTAAATTGAGCCCCCCGCTGCTATGGGAAAGCACGCCTTGGCTTAAGAACGCTTTGGTTTAAGAACGGACTTTTAGAACGGATTAAGTTTGCAAACCATGGTACCACTGTAGTTGCTAATAACACTGGTTTTAGTTTGTTCTTTGAACTGGGTTTAGTTGTGTTGGCTTTTGTCTTCAAGGAGAAACATGTCCCTGCTCTTCGTATTAGCATTTGTGTCCTCCTATGTGTCTCCCAGCAGTGGTTATCCCATTGGACAGCCGAGATAGTTTCCATCCCAAATCCAAAACTGAAGCCCAATTAAACTGGACCTATATAAATTTTTCATCTGAGTTAAACTAGAGTCGATTGGCCATCCCTCTCTTGAGTGTCCAGGAAAGGAACGTTGGCCATCAGCCCTGTAGTTATTTAAATTGTGGAGCAAGTCCCAGATGTCCTAATCCTGGAGGATGGGTGGTATAAATAAGCAATAAATAAATGGAAGAAAAAACTGCTCATACATAGTTGTGTGTGCTTTTTGAGATGTAACTGTATGATCTCCTCTGCAGGTTCCTCCAAGAGTGAGATGCTAGAGAAGATGCTAAGTAATGCCACCCCTATAAGAAACTTGGAATCACAGAACTCCAAGGGAAGTCCAAGCAGTGTCCGCACAGCCATGGATTCTGACAGCGTGCCCATCTCACCATTAAGGGGTATGTAAATATTGGTTCAAGGGATGCGGGTGGCGCTGTGGGTTAAACCACAGAGCCTAGGACTTGCCAATCAGAAAGTCAGCGGTTCAAATCCTCGTGACGGGGTGAGCTCCCGTTGCTCGGTCCCTGCTCCTGCCAACCTAGCAGTTCGAAAGCATGTCAAAGTGCACATAGATAAGTAGGTACTGCTCCGGCGGGAAGGTAAACGGCGTTTCCGTGCGCTGCTCTGGTTCACCAGAAGCGGCTTAGTCATGCCGGCCACATGACCTGGAAGCTGTACGCCAGCTCCCTTGGCCAGTAAAGCGAGATGAGTGCCACAACCCCAGAGTCAGCCACGACTGGACCTAATGGTCAGGGGTCCCTTTACCTTTACCTTACCTTCAAAAGAAAGGATACCTCAACTGCATCAGAAGTACATTATGAATGCAGTAGCTCAATGACAGGGCATATTCTTTACATGCACCAGATCCCAGTTTCAGTGTGCTGCACCATCAGCTAAAGGACCTCAAATTTTAAGGGTGGGAAATATTTGGTTACCTAAAGCCTTGGAGAATGTATGAGTCAAGAGCAGACGGTAACAAATTGGATGGGTTATAATGGCCTCATTAAGTAAATAGGAGCTTTACATATTCAGTTGTCTAAAGGTGTTCCAACCTTGCCACTACCTGCTGTTGCCAAAATTTGAGAAGAAGGCAATTCCATTAGTTAGTTCCTATCTGTGTTCATTCTGGCTTCTTCCCAGAAGAGGCTAGAGGTCAGAGTGTGTTTTCCTTCATCTCTGCAGTCCTCGGGGAGCTATAATATCCAACAGCAATAAATCTGACAGCTTCTGTTGTACGTATTTTATCTGTGCAAAAAAGGCCATTACTGTGTAGGGGGGGCAGTACTTCAGCTGCCAAAAGGAGTCCGCCTCTTAACAGTCACACTCTTTTTCAATTTTCCAGAAGGGTTCCAGTGTGGAAAATGCAAATCTGAGCATAGTGTGCCTGTTAAATGCCAGCTGTGCGACTTCACTTGTTGCAAACTGTGCTGGGAGAGTCTCCTAAAGGTTGGTTTTGCTTGTCGAAGTTTTGCTTTCTCCTTTCCTCAAAACAACATTGTCTGATTGGTTTCCCTATTCACTGGTAGAGCAGCTACTTCATAATATTGTAATGGAGCCATTTTCCCAGTCATAGCTGGCAGGGTTAGTGCCAGATTGGCAGTGTGTCTGCACCACCAGCATCACAGCTTTGTCCCTCCTCGTAAGCCGTAGTAACTGTGATAGGAGGTCAGGTAAGCAGCTGCATCTTGCCCTGCTCACCACTACTAGCCATTACTTACTTTCCCTGCCTCCAAAGATGTGTGACTTGCACATTTTAAAATCTGTTTTCAACTGTGGAGTTGTTACAGTTTTCCTCTGCCAGAAAAAAATGGGTTGTTCTTGTGGTCCATTGCAGCCACAGGCCTCCTCTCTCTCATGAGGCAGTGGCACAAACAAGCATGCACAGAGCTTTCAGAAGGTACCAATAACACCTGGTCATTCAGCTTTATTCAGGGAGTGTGCATTGCAGAGAAGGACAATATGTGATTTTCCATGTTCGTTATTTGAAGCACATGAGTCAGTCATCTGGTTATGCATTGAAATTACCATTGCAAGCTTTAATCTCTTGATCAGTTTAAATTGTATGAAATTGCAGTTGAAAAATGTTCCCCATTTCATGGTAAGTATATGCAAATGCAATTCTTCTCTGGGCTATCACTGTTCCGGTTAAGCTGATTAATGAGAGAAGATAGGATGACTGAGGGAGCAGCAAGTACAGGGAGTTACTGTTAGAATTCCTGCTCCATGGTTGCAGTCATGGCATTGTTGTCTATCACATGACGGTGTATATTTTGACTCCACAAAGAGGGAAGTGACGGAGACAGGATGTCTGTGTTACTGTGTTCCGTGAAGTGGGACTATTGTCCTTTGTTCTTTCTCTTTGCTGCCTGATGCTAGAGAGAGAGGGAACCATATTGCAGTGCTCCATGTGTGTTTATATGTAAATAAAGTAGATTAGCCAACATGCTGAGTTGTTGAGGTCTGTCACGCAAGTTGCGAAGACTCTGCGGATCTCTAAGTGTGCCGGTGTCTGTTGGCATTGGTTGCTGTGATGTTCGGGCAGAAGAAAGCTTTTGAAGCTCCCAAACAAACGACCAGGAGAGGGAGAACATGCCAGTCTGGTATGTGTCTCTACCAGGGTCCTACTCGAGTGTAGGCTGAGCTCCTGACAGTTACCCCCCCCCCCCATTTAATCATGGAATTGCAATAGTTCCAGAGAAAGGAAACCACTAGTTGGCAGTGATCCTTTATGCTTATTTGAAACAGAGCTTGTTGAGTAGGGGCTCCTGCCAACTCCTACCCCGCTTCCCATTACATCTCGCCCCAAACCCTCATCCCCTTACACAGCTTTTACATCCAATCCCTATCCCCTTCTACCTGCCACCTCCACCCCATTGCCAATCCCCATCCCTGCACAGCTCTTTCCAAACTCCCTGAAAGTTCACCCCAAACTCCTCCATGTGACACAGCTCACCCAAAACTTTTCTGCCCCTCAGAGTGTGAAGCCAACCCCCTTTCTTACAGGAGTAATGCGCCAGGCACGATTGCAGTGTACTCTGGGTCTTGAACCAAGCAGCCCTGGCAGCCAAAACTTAGCTCTTCTTGTCTCACTAAGGCATGTAGGTCATCAGGAGGTATCAAGCGAGCTCTCTGCCCCTTTGGGGCACCAACAGGGCAGTAAGAGAAAGCATCTAATCATCACAGAGAAATGAGGCCTATTTAGGTTACCAAATACAGTGAGCAGCATGTGGAATTATGCCTTCGGAAAGCTCTCCCTGACAAGTGACCTATGAGTTGGGTCCTTGAAGCACTCATCGCCTTCCATGAAGTGCCAACAAAATAACATGCATGGCCAATTTGCAAAAATCAGCAAACTGATTTTCCCCCTGATGGGAAAGAACCTGACTCAGACATTATCAGGGGTGTGGGAGGCAATGCCAATGAAAACTGAGGTCAGCAACTGTTAACCAGAACCGCGGTGAGTTCACTTCTTTTAACACCTTTGGAACAGTTTTGCTTCCTCCTTTCCTAGACTGGGATTGCATAAACGAAGCAGGAACTTAGAACTGAGCTCTAAAACCCAGAGTTGGGCAATGCCTTTTATTAGAACTAACCAAAATGTCACAAACGGGTGGCAGCCTTTTGAGTTCGACCAAAAACAAAGTGAAGGGGAAACGTGTGTCAACTTCATATTTTTATTAGAATAATAAATACTTAAATAACCTGTCAGATGAATAAATGCTTCAGTAATAAAGCCATAAGACACCCAAAGTCTGGTGTGTAACCCCTATCTGTCCCAAACCTTAAATAAAATATGCAGGTTCATGAGATAAAAGGAAGAGCAGAAGATACTTAGAAATCAAACTGTTAACTAAAGTTAGATTATCCCCCTCAGTTGGCCAAGCATTCTGCAAGCTTTACATTGCTTCTCTATTGTGGCTTATTGTTCTGTGAAGTTCATTAAAAGAGTTTTTTCACCCTGTGCTAACCTTCAGTTGGAAAAGCCATTCTGCAATTCTTGGCTTTAAGGAAGCAGGTTCTTAGATTTGGCTTTTAAGTACATGACTGACCCTTGTGTGCTTTGCTTTTATTTACTAAACTAGCTGCTGCTGCCCCTACCTGTTCTGCTCACCAACCCCGCTCCCCCCCCCCCCTTTACCCCTGACCTGTTCTCTATCGCCAAACCCCTTTAAAGAAGGGGGGTGCTTTAGAGAGTCATTTGCAAAACAGCTCTCTGAAGTGCCTCCCTCACCTGTTAAACCTCTTTTGGGACGCATGTAACAGGGATGGTGGGGAGGTGCTTCAGAGCAAACTGCTCTTTGAAGCATCTCTCCCCCTTCCCATTAAACCTTCCTTCCCCCGTCATACATCCTTACCAGATCTTGGAAGCAAAATGAGTGATATAATTTGGGTTAATCATGTGTGAGTCAGATGCCACAGATTGAGCACCAAAAGCTTACTTCTTGTTGTTTAAAATACTAACAGATTCAAAAGAAAGAGGGGGGTTTGCCCTGCCGGACTTGAGGTTGTACTATGAGGCTGCAGCCTTCTGCTGGCTGAAAGATTGGTTTTTGTTGGAAAACACTGATGTCCTAGATCTGGAAGGATTTAATAATGCTTTTGGTTGGCACGCATACCTATGGTACGACAAGGTTAAAGTACATAAATTGTTTAAAAGCCACATTGTCAGAAAAGCAATTTTTGCAGTCTGGATGAAATATAAAGACCTACTAGAGAGTAAAACTCCGAGGTGGTTATCACCAGTGGAGGCCAAGGCCCGAAAAAGACCCAATATGGAGGCCTACTGGCCGAAATATTGGGAACTAATTGAAAAAATTGGAGACAATTGGAAGCTGCAGAGCCAGGAGAAATTAAAAAACAAGGTGCGAGATTGGTTACATTATGCTCAAATTCAAGAGGTTTTCAAAATGGATAAAAAAGTTGGATTCCAGGTGGAAAAGTCGAAACTAGAGACAGAATTGTTAGAACCAAAGACAAAGCTGTTATCTAGAATGTATAACTTGCTGCTTATGTGGAATACACAGGATGAGATAGTTAAATCTGCTATGATTAAATGGGCACAGGATGTTGGACACAACATTATGTTTGAAGACTGGGAAAGGTTATGGAACACCGGAATGAAATTCACGGCAAGTACTGCCTTGAAGGAAAACATCATGAAAATGATATACCGGTGGTACATGACCCCAGTCAAGTTAGCTAAGATACATCACCTGTCTGACAACAAATGTTGGAAGTGCAAAGAAGCAGAGGGGACATTCTTTCACCTCTGGTGGACTTGCCCAAGGGTTAAGGCCTTTTGGGAAATGATTTATAATGAGTTGAAAAAGGTATTTAGGTATACCTTTCCCAAGAAACCAGAGGCCTTCCTGTTGGGCATGGTGGACCAGAGAGTGTTAAAGAAGGACAGAATTTTGTTTATGTATGCTAGTACAGCAGCAAGAATACTCATCGCTAAGAACTGGAAGACACAAGATCTACCCACGCTGGAGGAATGGCAGACGCAGTTGATGGATTACATGGAGATAGCTGAATTGACCGGCAGAATCCGAGATGTGGATGTAGAAACAATTGAGGCGGACTGGAAAAAATTTAAAGATTATTTGCAAAAGTATTATAAGCTGTATGAATCTTAAGATTATGCATGATTTGGAAATGATATGCTTTAGCAACTATGATTAAGTGAACAGTAAATTAAGTGAGAAAAGAGAAAAGGAGATAATATGAATTGAACATGTTACGTTTATTTTTAAAGGTATAAAAATGGTGACATAATATATTGAATTTGGATACATAACATGTGAAAGTTACAATAAGGTATGATATAAGGTAACAAATTGCTGACATTGTTAATACAAAGAATGCAGAATCGGAAGGGGTGGGGAAGTCCAAGTTAGGACTCTCTTTTTGGTTTGATTTATATTGTTTTGCTATACAAAAAAAAAAAAAAAAAAAAAAAAATGGTTTCTTGTAAATTTGTAGGTATGTTTGCAATGCACAAAATTTGGAAAGAAACGCAATAAAAAATATTATAAAAAAAAAAAAAAAAAAACAAAAGCTTACTTCTTGTTGTTCTTGGCCATTGTATGAGTTCTTGGCAGAATGGCAGGCGTCAAACATCTTTATTGTTCTTAGTGGAGTTGCTCATGTTGGGCAGTGTTCATTTCCCCCCCTGTTTTCTGCTTCACCCCCTCCTCACCCCTCAGGTTGACAAGAAGTGCCCGGAATGCAAAGCTGATACCAAGAAGAGACATTTATCTATGAATTATTGGCCAGATCCCCAGTGAGAGAGGTATACATTGAGGCAAAAATAGCCCAGGACCATGGAAAGGAAGCAATGTGTACATTTGTTTTAAGCAAGCTGCTCTTTGTTCTCTGGACTGATGTTGCCACCTCATGCCGCCACCCTCTTGCTGAAGTTCCTCCATCGGAAGAGATTTTCAGCGCACAGCAGAAGCTTGGAGAAGCAGCATTGTCTTCACAATGACAAATGGCAGCAGAAGGTGAAAGGACAGAGTGATCTTTAGGATTACAGTTCCCCTGATACTCTCAAACATTCTAACACTTTTGCAGCTGTTGGGCTCTTAGAATGACGTTTTTACACAAAAGCATAAAATCATTTTTCTTATAAGAGTCTCTTCAGTGAGGCAAGATAATTATGGCTTGTCTCTGAGGACAGTTTGTGGCTTCCATGCCTGCTTTGTAAAAGCAATCACTTTGTAGGTGCTAAAAAAACTCTTTGAGGTGTTGGCAGGGCCTTGTGATCTGTTTGCCAGCTGCCTACCAAAAGAGTTCAGAGAAACTGACCAAATGAAAACCTCAAATTGAGGTGGATTATCTGCTCATTAGAAGGCTGTGTGTATTGATAGTCAGCTGTCAATTTTGATAGTTGATAGTCAGTGTAATTTTGGTCAGTCCTGAGCTGGTGCTCCGGCTAATTAAATAGAAAGCCTCTGAATTTTGCTGCTTGTGCCTCGTGTCGGAAACTTCTGCTGATAAGAAGGGATTCTGCTCTACTCTGCTTTCTGATGTTTCAGAAGGATTTCTGCAACAACCAATTGGTTCTGTTGCAAAAAATAGAAAATAAATGGAACAAATTTTAAGTGCTTTTATATTTTTATAAACTGCAAGTATTTTTGTGAATTGAGAAATTGCATCAGTTTTCAAAATTGGGAAAGAGTACGTGTTAAACTATGTCAATAAATAAAAAACGCATTCGCCGTGTGGCTTCAATATCAGCAGCATTCCAAACATTGTGGACAGCATCCAGTGACGGCCACCCACTTGCGCAATGGATATCTGCTTGTACAATCAGACGCCTGGTTTCTCTTTCCCCCAGTCCAGCCCTCCACATAACAAAATTAACAGTTTTTTGCTTATGGTGTGTCACTTGGCAATAAAGCGTTTGGGTTAGTAATCATGGCTTCAGAGGTAAAGCTAAACAAATGTGGTTGCATTCATTTACTGAAAATAATGCAGGGTTTTGTGGGAGATCACTGCATACGGAGGAGAAAAAATTGTGTATGGAGCAACTGATGAAAGGAAACACGGAATATTTTAAGACTACTGAACACTAGGGAAACAGTTATTTGAGGAGGGTGAGCACAGCCTTCCAAGGTCGTAGGCATCTCTTACACTAAAATTTAGGACTCCTGGGCATCTGTTTGGTGGGCAGGGGATCAGTACTGGGAGTTAAGGCTACAGTGAATGATAGTGGATGGGGAGCCAGCCTGTACACCGCCTCTGATTCAAAGAAGTCTCTCTGCAAATAACTGTCCTTAACCACGCGAAAGGCTAGAGCAACTTTCCCCTTGCTTTCTGGCTACAGACCATCTCCACCTCTCCTGGCCGAGAGCAGTAGGGTCAATTCTGCATGGTGCTTCATTGCAAGCGGTTTTCCTGTAGCGAAGTTGCTTAGAGAGGAGGAGCACCTCACAGGACCAATGCCTCCACTCAACAGACATTGCACCATCAGGCTCCTCCCTTCTGGGAACATGCAGCTAATGGTCAGGCAAGTCTTGGCCTTTTCATTGAGCTTTCCCACCTCTTGCCTGCTTTGTGCCCCACTCCTTGACAGTCTCAGATTGCGCTGGGCCACCCATTCCAACTCAGAGCAGTCCATAGAGGTCTCAACCTAACTCAGCCGACAACAGAATCTCTCTACAGGCCCAATTTGGCTCAGGCCCTAGCCAAACCCACTGCACAGTTCAAATAACTAACTTACAGAACACAAATACACACACCTAATTTTGACTCTCTTGGAAATAAGTAGGCTATTCAGTTGCTTTCAAGGAAATGGGTGAATTCTAAGAATTTTCAGGGTGTGGTCTTAACCTTCGCAAAGTAATAGAGGCCTTTTCTTTGATGCCATTTTGCAACAAAGAAAAATAAATTGCTTCCAAGCAGCAGGTGGGCTGCCCTCAGCTGCCTGGCCAGATTCCTGGTGCAGAACGCCTAGCGGGAACTATGCTGCACCAGGACATTGCCCTGTTCCCTGGTGAATTCTTGGGTGGTTTTAAATGGGAACTGGAGTAAATTGTGGAGGATAGGTCTAGCGGTGGCTGTATTGCCCATGACAGCTAAATGGAACATCCACATTCAGAGACAATGTACTTCCATAGAATAGAATCATAGAGTTGGAAGAGACCACAAGGGCCATCGAGTCCAACCCCCTGCCAAGCAGGAAACACCATCAGAGCACTCCTGACATATGGTTGTCAAGCCTCTGCTTAAAGACCTCCAAAGAAGGAGACTCCACCACACTCCTTGGCAGCAAATTCCACTGTCGAACAGCTCTTACTGTCAGGAAGTTCTTCCTAATGTTTAGGTGGAATCTTCTTTCTTGTAGTTTGGATCCATTGCTCCGTGTCTGCTTCTCTGGAGCAGCAGAAAATAACCTTTCTCCCTCCTCTATGTGACATCCTTTTATATATTTGAACATGGCTATCATATCACCCCTTAACCTCCTCTTCTCCAGGCTAAACATGCCCAGCTCCCTTAGCCGTTCCTCATAAGGCATTGTTTCCAGGCCTTTGACCATTTTGGTTGCCCTCCTCTGGACACGTTCCAGTTTGTCCAGTCCAGTGGGTGGCATTGGCTGTCAGCTTCTTCCTCCATAGACTCAGCATTACACGTGTGCAACTCAGCAGCAGGGAGGATGGGAACGAAACCGGAATTTCTTGCCTCTGGCTCCATCTACTGTTGGTCTTCCTACACACTCCATGCCTCCCAGGCTCCACTGTGTATCTCTGAATACAAGCCGCCAGGGGCAAGCACCCGGTCCTGAGAGATCTTCATTGGCTCCCAGTACGTTTCCGAGCACAATTCAGTGTTGGTGCTGACCTTTAAAGCCCTAAATGGCCTCGGTTCTGTATACCTGAAGGAGCGTTTCCACCCCCGTCATTCAACCTGAGGTCCAGCTCTGAGGGCTTTCTGGCGGTTCCCTCGCTGCAAGAAGCCAAGTTACAGGGAACCAGGCAGAGGGCCTTCTCGGTAGTGGCACCCGCCCTGTGGAACACCCACCCACCAGATGTCAAAGAGAACAACTACCAGACTTTTAGAAGACATCTGAAGGCAGCCCTGTTTAGGGAAACTTTTAATGTTTGATAGACTATTGTATTTTAATATTCTGTTGGAAGCCAGCCAGATGGGCGGGGTATAAATAAATTATTATCATTATTATCATTATCATTATTATTATTACTGGAGAAGACAACTCTCTTCATGCCCTGCTTGTGAGCTTTGCAGAATCACCTGGTTGTGGAAACAATTTTCTAGACCAAATGAACTGTTGGTTTGGTTCCGCAGGGCTGCCTTATGTTCTTATAGACTTAACGGGTGCAGTTGAGGGGTTTGTATGCTCCTTAACTATCACAAGCTGCCTGGCATCAGGGAGAAGCCCCAGATTAGGACCCGTCTCCCCAACATGTTCATTTTCTGTAAAGGCTTCATTCAATAATGTGATCCGATGATCCACATTCTGAAGTGAAGCAGCCCTAGCAAAGTTGTGCATGATGCCTCTAAATCTGGGTCAGCTCTTAGAGAAGGTGAGAGCACAGAGAACAATGAAATACATTTTAATATTTCTATTTAAATGGAAACCTTGTGAAAAATAATGGCACCCTAAAAATATTTCTCATTTATGCACAGTGTTCCTCAAATAGAATCCTGGCTTGCTTCACAGAGTAACAGCCCAAGTTAAACAGAATGGCAATATTTTGGGGTATGCCTACTGAGGGAGTGCAGAATCTGAGAACTGGCCCCAGAATTCCCTCCTACAGAGCACACTTCTCCAGTGATGTGGTTAGGTCAGCTTGGTCCAGAAAGCCTCTCTTAAAAATTAGTTCTATGTCTTATGCCTTTTTTAAATGATAAACAAGCCCCACATCTCCGGCCAAATGCAGAGATCAGAAGAACTATTCTATTGCAAAAGAATAATGAAGATGTTGAGGGTTTAAAGCTGTTTGTGATATGCACGTGTTAGCAATGGATGTGTGTGTGTCATTTTGTTCATATTTAAAGGCCAAACTGCCCAATTCTCACGTTCTGAAACACATCCATCCTTCACTATTCAAACTTCTTTAAATTTTGTGATGCAGTTCGGCAACCAAGTAATTGTGCAAGGATCCATATAGTGACATATAAAGTGTGCATAAACATTTGTATGTTGGTGAAAATAATGTTGCATTAAGGGAAATTCCTTTGCAAAAATGGGTATATTGGGCAAAATTGTAAATATTAGGAGAAATGTACACTACAGTGCTGATGAATTTTCAAAGTGATGTGGAGAACTGAACTTTAGATTGGAAAAATGAACAATTCAGAAACCAAACTGGCCTATTCATGCTTCCGTGGCACACACACAACCCCTCCAAATAAACATAGTCTAGTCTACTGAGTGACTGACCAAAAGCAACTCTTCTGTGAGGCAAGATTTTGGCGCTGAATAATTAGTAGTTTCTAGTAGTGTTTACTGATGGGAGATAGCGCCAGTTTACGTAACGATAACTCACTTGCTAGCCAGCAGCTGCCCATTCCGTTGCGCTCAAGGCTTGGAAGGATGCTTCTATGTACTCTTATTACAAACTTGATTTTCCAAAGCCTTATTTATTGCCACATCAGAGAAGTTCACCACCAACTCAGGATTCAACGTCTGGTGGTTTTCATGTAGCTTATTTAACCACATGACCACATGGGTTGCAAGTTCCATCCAACTATGATTTCATCTGGCCCTGTTTTTTATTATACGAGTTTTTATTTGCTGTTTATGTCTTATCTTGGAAGGCTGCCATATTGCCTCTTTTGCAAAAGTTTCTTTGAATATATTTAGTCTCCTTGACTTAGAACACAGTGGTTCCCAAAGGGTGCAGTAGCGCCCTCTGGGGGGGGCTACCTGGGGGGTGCTAGGGGGCAAATGGGCAACAGGGGGCATTGGAGGTGAGTCCCTCCAAGCACGATGGTCACTTAATTGTGATTGACGAGGTAGAGCCTAGAACGAAACATCTCCCTTGCTTCACATTTAAAGTTCCACTGCTCTTACAGCTTTCAAAACGATTTCTTTGGTTACAGTTATTTATATTGAAGATTCTGAGTTGTCACAAGATAGTCAAGTTACAAGACACTTGGGGTAGTGGAAGAAGAACTAATTGAGCTACAAATTGACACTGAAGCCAAAGTTTAAGAAATCCTGCCCAGAGTTCTGGTGATAGAAGGAAATTCCTCTTCACTATCTTGTGCTATGTTGTTGTTTAGTCAGGTCTGCCTCTTCGTGTCCCCTGGACCAGAGCACCCCAGACACTCCTGTCTTCCACTGCCTCCCGCAGTTTGGTCAAACTCATGTTGGTAGCTTTGAGAACACTGTCCAACCATCTCGTCCTCTGTTGTCCCCTTCTCCTTGTGCCCTCCATCTTTCCCAACATCAGGGTGTTTTCCAGGGAGTCTTCTCTTCTCATGAGGTGGCCAAAGTACTGGAGCCTCAGCTTCAGGATCTGTCCTTCCAGTCAGCCCTCAGGGTTGATTTCCTTCAGAATGGAGAGGTTTGATCTTCTTGCAGTCCATGGGACTCTCAAGAGTCTCCTCCAGCACCATAATTCAAAGCACCAATTCTTCGGCCATCAGCCTTCTTTATGGTCCAGCTCTTACTTCCATACATCGCTACTGGGAAAACCATAGCTTTAACTATACGGACCTTTGCTTTCTGCAGAGACATGTTGTGCTATAGACAGTAGTTAAGAAGCTCCTTGTTACCTTTCCAACTGCATATTTGATGGGACTTGGTTTTAGAGCCAACTTCTCTTCAACCTCTCTCCAGGAAATCAGCTCCAGATTACTAAATTCAAGCCTCCTGCTAAGGGACTTTAAACCACATGTTGGAAAACTAGAATGTCATCAAGCCCATCCATAGCAATAATTTACTGAGCAATGGGTTACCAAATGTGGTATAGAAGACTCCTGTTATATGACTAACAGACTTTGAGAAGCTGGTATAACTGGTTAAGTTCATCACTTTTGTTGAATTAACAGCTAATTATTTTAAATTGGATTTTGAATAAATGCACATCATTTTGAAAACTAATTGTGTTATTATCTTCCTTAGTGGATTGTGCAAACTGCTTTTCTCATTGCAGGTCTTTGTTCCTTTTTAGCTAGGAGGGTTTTGCAGTTGACCGAACCAGAAGGAGGAGGGTCTGTTACTGATTCTGCTCTCTCCATGTTGAGCATTGCCCATGTTGAGCTTTTCCTGCGGCTGATTTTAAGCCTGTCATGGTCATGTCTATCACACCAAACCGCCATCTTGGGATACAGAGAAACCTCACAATTCCTTGGGGAGATGCCCCACCTGTTGGAGATAAACGCCATCAAACCAGTAGCTCGCTCAGAGAGCAAGTCAGGTCTGTTCAATTCTTTCCTTCATGCCACAAAAGAACAGTGACATCAGGGCCATTTTCAACTTGAAAGTGGGTTAAACAAAGGGGTCACCAAGAAGCACTTCAAAATACAAGATTTTGAGGCGGTGGGTAGAGAAAAGCTTTTCTCTCCCTCTCAACACTAGACCTCGACCTCCAATGAAGGTGAATGTTGGGAGAAGCAGGACAGATAAAAAGAAAGGACTTCTTCAAGCAGCACATAGTTAAACCATGGAACTTGCTCCCACAGGAGGCAGTGATGGCCACTGTGACGTTTGCCCTCCTGTGTGTGTGACAACATACTAGGTTCATAGGGAAAGGGTTAACTAATGGTAAAATGACTAACCCATGGGAACCCAGGGGGCAGAGTTAACTGTGTATAAGGTTTAAGCACAGAGGTTTTTTAGAGGGTTAGAGTTGTTGAGAAGACAGTCTGGGGTTAGGAGAGACAGAGAAGATAAGCCTGTGGGTTGGGCTAGTCTGGTGTGAGAGAGGGAGAGAATTTGTTAAGAGGAGTCAGTCAAACAGTTGAGACAATCAGTCAGAAGGTATTAGGAAGGTAAGGTAAAGGGGACCCTTGACCATTAGGTCCAGTCGTGGCCTACTATGGGGTTGCGACGCTCATCTCACTTTATTGGCCGAGGGAGCCGGCGTACAGCTTCCGGGTCATGTGGCCAGCATGACTAAGCCGCTTCGGGCAAACCAGAGCAGCGCACGGAAACGCTGTTTACCTTCCCGCCGGAGCGGTACCTATTTATCCACTTTGTACATTGATGTGCTTTCGAACTGCTAGGTTGGCAGGAGCAGGGACCGAGCAATGGGAGCTCACCCCGTTGCAGGGATTCGAACCACGACCTTCTGATTGGCAAGTCCTAGGCTCTGTGGTTTAACCCACAGCGCCACCCACATACTTATTAGGAAGGTATAGGCCGGTAAAGAAATTAAAGTTAAGATACCGACAGGAATATTATCTGAGAAACCATAAACTTGTTATTGTTTGTAAAATAAACTTGTTTTTTTGGTTCACTTTTAACAACTGGACTCAGTGTTTTACCAGAGAGTAACTGGTTGGTGGCAGTGGGGAAGCGATCACAGTGGTGGCACAGGGATCAATAGACCGTTAAACATCCGGGGACCCTGTGTGATCGCCACAGCCACCAACTCAGATGGCTTTAAAAGAGGATGACAAAATTGATGGAGGAGACTGATGGCGGCTAGCTAGGATGGCTATGCTCTGCACTCCACAGTTGGAGGCATCGATGCTTCAGAATGCCAGTTGAGAAGAGAGTGGTATTGTGCTCAAACTTTTCTTGCGGGTTTTCTGCAGGCATCTGGCTGGCCACTGTGAGAACAGGACTAGATCCTGCCGGCTCTTCTTATGCTCTTACAGGAGACCCTAACGTCCATAATCGTGGTGCAAAGGAAAGTTGCCGTGGGCACATCTAGCTCGGTATAGCCTGGGCTGTCTTAAGTACTGTATTTTTCGCTCTATAAGACACACCAGACCACAAGACGCACCTAGTTTTAGGAGGAGGAAAATAAGAAAAAAAATATCCTGAATCTTAGAAGCCAGAACAGCAAGAGGGATCGCTGCGCAGTGAAAGCAGCGATCCCTCTTGCTGTTCTGGCTTCTGTGATAGCTGTACAGCTTGCATTAGCTCCATAAGAGGCACACACATTTCCCCTTACTTTTTAGGAGGGAAAAAGTGAGTCTTATAGAGCAAAAATTACGGTATATCCGGCACCGTGGTGCAAAGATCCCTCTGGCGCCCCCCCCCCCCCGAGTTGCTGACCTTTTTACAGTGCTGCCAGCAGCTTTGCGGGGCTGGAGGAGGCAGCAAGCGGATGGAGGGCAGCTCCTCTGGTGGGGAAGAGGCGGAACCTCCAGGCGTGGCACTGCTTCAGTGAGGCGGGCGAGAGCGGCGAGCTGAAATTGGGAGGCACCATGCCCAGCCTCCGCCTCTTCCCTGGCGCCCGTGCCGAGGTGCCCACGGCAGGCAGAGGCTCTGGGCGTGCTGCTGCTTTGGCACGGCATGGCGGAGGCAGGCAAGGGCAGCAAGCTGATGCCGGGAGCCTCCGCCTCTTCCCTGGCACCCTCCAGAACTTGGCGACCTGGCGCCCCGCACCACTTGCCTCTATGGGCAAGGCGTCCCTGTGTATAGCTGAGCCATTGGTTTGTAGCTAACAATTCTGGGGCACCCTGGCTGACTCAGAGCCTCTACGTGCTTTCTGCTCATTGTGCACCAGAACAGTTAATACCCTGCTCATCTGATGCTGTCTCATTAAAATACCATACGTGTTTTTCGGAATTTAATTCCCCCCCCCCGCCAGCTGTGTAATGGAAATAAACATGAGTGCAAAATACCTCCTGAGCTAGGGACAGGCTAAAATTGGGGTTTTGCTCTATGTAATACTGGAAATCTGTTTTAGAGTAATGTGTTTCTGACTGGCTTCCTCTTTGTGTTGTCTTTCACAGAATCATAGAGTCATAGAGTGGTAGAGTTGGAAAGACCCCAAGGGGCATCTAGTCCAACTCCCTGCAATTCAGGAATTTCAACTGAAGCATCTAAGACAGATGGCCATCCAATCTCTGCTTAAAAACCTCCAAGGAAGGAGAGTCCACAACCTCCTGAAATGCAGAGTTCACATAGATTTCGTGTAATTGCATGGGCTACATGCTTGCATGTTGTCGTTGTTATATTTATTTATATCCTGCCTTTTCCCTGTACGTCCCTGTTTTATGGGATTTTAAAAATAGGCTACATTACTTATTGTTGTTGTTGTTGTTGTTTAGTCGTTTAGTCATGTCCGACTCTTCGTGACCCCCTTGACCAGAGCACGCCAGGCACTCCTGTCTTCCACTGCCTCCCGCAGTTTGGTCAAACTCCTGCTGGTCGCTTCGAGAACACTGTCCAACCATCTCATCCTCTGTCATCCCCTTCTCCTTGTGCCCTCCATCTTTCCCAACATCAGGGTCTTTTCCAGGGAGTCTTCTCTTCTCATGAGGTGGCCAAAGTATTGGAGCCTCAGCTTCACGATCTGTCCTTCCAGTGAGCACTCAGGGCTGATTTCCTTCAGAATAGATAGGTTTGATCTTCTTGCAGTCCATGGGACTCTCAAGAGTCTCTTCCAGCACCAGAATTCAAAAGCATCAATTCTTCGGCGATCAGCCTTCTTTATGGTGCAGCTCTCACTTCCATACATCACTACTGGGAAAACCATAGCTTTTACTATACGGACCTTTGTTGGCAAGGTGATGGTCTCTGCTTTTTAAGATGCTGTCTAGGTTTGTCATTGCTTTCCTCCCAAGAAGCAGGCGTCTCTTAATTTCGTGGCTGCTGTCACCATCTGCAGTGATCATGGAGCCCAAGGATCACTGCCTTGCCGTGGTGAAGGGGCTTGAAGAACTCAGAGAAGCTATGAACTATGCCGAGCAGGGCACCCAAGATGAACAGGTCATAGTAGAGAGTTTTGACCAAATGTGATCCACCTGGAGGAGGAACCGGCAAGCCACTCCAGTATCCCTGCCAAGAAAACTCCATGGACAAAGACATTACTTATTAAGAATGGACAGAAGAGAGAAAAAGTGGTGGGATAGGTTCTGCAGGCTTCCCACCCTTGTTACTACTTATTCCTGCTTCCATTCTGGATCTTAAGTGTGCTCACTGAGTGCTCACATACGTAGCTTTAAGATCAGCCACAAACAATTTGGTTAGTTCACTTATAGTTAAAATAAAAGGCTGCTTATTAGACTCCAGCAGTAATAACCAGTTGTATCAAGAGATTATCTAGCAAATTTGCCCTGGAACAGTGTGTGTGTGTGTCTGTGTGTAGAGAAATGTCTGGTTTTTGTGTGGCTGGAATATTAAAGGTAAAGGACCCCTGGATGGTTAAGTCCAGTCAAAGGCGACTATGGGGTTGTGGCGCTCATCTTGCTTTCAGGCCGAGGGAACTGGTGTTTGTCCACAGACAGCTTTCCAAGTCATGTGGCCAGCAGGACTAAACTGCTTCTGGCGCAACAGGACACTGTGACGGAAGCCAGAGCGCATGGAAACGCCGTTTACCTTTTTATCTACTTGCACTGGCATGCTTTCGAACTGCCAGGCTGGTGGGAGCTGGGACAGAGCAACAGGAGCTCACCCCATCATGTGGGTTCGAACCACCGACCTTCTGATTGGCAAGCCCAAGAGGCTCAGTGGTTTAGACCACAGCGCCACCCACTTGACAGAGGTATACACTGCACCTGTTGCTCTGCCCACCTTTGCATCTGGAAGGTTGCCCATGAGAGAATTTAAACTGCAAGTTGGGAAAATTCCTGAGTCCTGGTGTGCACTGACTGCTGGTGGCTCTGTCTGAAGATGCTAGAGATTGAACCCTAGAGATTGAAAAAGTCTAATATAATAAAATATTCAATCCCTAACCCTCTTGCTGAAGCTGTGGGATGATCAGATGAAAACTTTTCATTCCAAAGAACCTTTGACATGGACGCTGGCTGCGACCAGGATTTCCGTAGCTCAACAATGGAAAATGCAACAATGGAAAATGCAACAATATATTCATCTTTATTTATGGTTGTCAGAGCTGGCTCCTGGTCCCAGCTCACCAAGGACCAACGCTAGCCGGTAGTAAAGTATCAAAGTCTTTATTGAAGAATAGTCTCCATTTCCAAGTCTCAGCGTCCCAGCTCTACGTCTGGACTCTAGACCGGCGAAGCTCCGTCTGAGTCTCCGCCCCCTGTGCGCCAGTTTAAGACTCTAATCTTACTCCACCTCTTCCTTCTCTCTCTCTTCCTCTGGGTCCTACTACCCCCCGGGGTCTCCTCCCTCCTGGACTCTTCTGACGCAGACGTTGACCCCTCTGACTCCTCCCCCTCTCTTCGGCGGGCTTTAGGACCTGGCTCCCTACCCGGGCTGCCCACCTTGCCGCCCTCCTGTACATTTGAACTTGGCGCGCGCGCGCGTTTAACTTTCCTGATGACCGTTTCCTCGCTCCCTGACGAGGGTGTGGTCACTCCTGCCTCACGTTCTCCCGCTGCCCGCGCGCCACCTGATCCCGATGCCTGGGACTCCTCCCCCCTACTGCGCTCTGGGGGGGACGCTGGTCCGGATTTCCAGCTGCTACTCTCTGAGTCCCCTCTGGCCCCTTCTTCCCGAGGTGTCCCCCTGGGCACTCCCCTTGCCCTGACTATGGGGGCCCCTTTCTGTGAATCCTCCGAGTCACTGGAGAGACTCAGAGACCTCGGACTGCTGTCACCGCTGACATTTCCTTCGGACTCCTCCCCCTCTGAAATATACTCAGAGTCGCAAAGTGATTTCATGCTCTTTATTCAGCTCATAGTGGTGAGGAGGAATGAATGCCAGTCCCCTCAAAGTATCTGCCTTATATACATTATTTACACAATGGGCTGCACATGATTGGCTAATTCCGGAATTCTACTGTAAGCCAATCAGGTTGTGGATTCACTTCTATCTGGAGCATGATTGGGTGGTTCCTGCCAACCAATCATACTGCTGCATTGTTCTAGGACCAATCAGACTGCTGCATTCTGAATCCTATTGTTCTAGGACCAATCAGACTGCTGCCTTTTGGATCCTATTGTTCTAGGACCAATCAGACTGCTGCAGTTTGGATCCTATTCAACTCAGTACATAACACCCCTCCCCTCTAAGTTCCAGTCCTGCCCGGGAGGTCGCATTCATAGTCCTCAAGGTACGCTGGCGGCCTACGTGTGCGTTGCGGCCTCTGGTGTTCCCTGGTCCGGGGTTCCGGTTCTGGCTCGTGTTCCAAGGATGCTGGCTGTGATGGGGCTGTTTGGTCTGGCGCAACTGGCTCGCTCAGTCGTGGTTCTGGTTCTGGTGTCCTTTCGGCCTCACGGGTCCTCTCTGTATTTACTGATTCTGCCTCTCCTGCTGGCCCCTGCTGCTCTATGGGCCTCACTGCCCCACTGTTCCCTTGGGACTCCTCTGACCTGTCCGCCGCCTCCTGGTTATCTCCCGGGAATCGTCGCCGTATCTGGTCGCAGTGGCGGCGCCAGCATTGCCCCCCATCTGTTAGCACCTCGTACGACACGGGGCCAGTGACCCTGGTGACCGTGGCGGGTACCCATGCAGGGCCTGCCCCAAAATTCTTTGCGTACACTGGGTCCTGGGCCTTGAAGGTCCGGGGGTTCCTGCCTTCCCCCACCACTACCTCATCCTGAGCTCTATCGGGGTGAAGGCGGTCCAATCTGATTGCAAGGCGCCGACCCATTAGTAGTTCAGCGGGGCTCCGGCCAGTCGTTGAGCTGGGGGTGCTGTGCTGTGCTAGAAGGAATGTGGCAAGGCGGTACTCCCAATCCCCTTGCGTCATGCGGCGAAGGGTGTCCTTGGTGGTCCGCACCATGCGTTCTGCTTGGCCATTGGTGGCAGGGTGGAATGGCGCCGAACGGATGTGGCGGATGGCATTCTGCGCTGTGAAGGTTTGGAATTCTCCTGACGTAAATGCAGTCCCGTTGTCTGAGACGAGAGTGTCAGGGAGCCCGTGGGTTGCAAACAGCCTGCGTAGTACCCGGATGGCTGCAGATGCAGAAGTGGACGGTACCAGTGCGACTTCCAGCCATTTGGTGTAGGAGTCCACCACTATGAAGAATGTTTTCCCCTGAAAGGGGCCAGCGAAGTCCACATGCAGGCGTGACCATGGTGCTCGGGCGGACTCCCAGGACTGGACTGGGGCCCTTGGGGGATCTGGGCGGGATTCTTGGCAGGCCTGGCAGTGTTTGACCCAGGCCTCTATCTCTCCGTCGATCCCCGGCCACCACACATAACTCCTGGCCAGGGCCTTCATTCTTACTACCCCTGGGTGTGTCTCGTGTAGGGCTGTGAGGACCCTTTTGCGGAGGGGCTGGGGAACAACGACCCTGCTTCCCCATAACAGGCACCCCTTGTGGGCCGACAGTTCATGTTTGCGAGTTGTGTAGCCAGCGAATTCTGGCCCAGGGCTGTTGCTGGGCCATCCCCTCCACACCCAGTCCAGGACCCGGGAGATGACCCTGTCTTTCTTGGAATGGTGTGCAACTTCTTGTGCCTGAATGGGGCGGTCGGGAAGCAGCTCCAGGCTCATAACCTCTTGTGCAGGTGCTGGGTCGGGGCCTGTTTCCGGTAGTGGTAGCCTGCTGAGGGCGTCCGCATGGCCCATTGCCTTCCCAGGGCGGTGAATCAGTGCATACTGGTAGCTGGCAAGGAAAATTGACCACCTGAGGACGCGAGGAGACAGCACTTGGGGGGTCTGCTTTTCGGGGGCAAACAAGCCAAGCAACGGCTTGTGGTCAGTCACCATGGTGAAGGGCCGCCCGTACAAGAAATCATGGAATTTTTTTACTCCCTTCACGATTGCCAGACCCTCCTTGTCGATTTGCGAGTAGTTCCGCTCGGTTGCATTGAGTGTCTGGGAAAAGTATGCCACCGGTACCTCTCTTCCATCCGGGAGTTGGTGTCCCAGGACAGCGCCAATGCCATAGGGTGAGGCGTCGCATGCTAGCACCACCGGCAGCCTCTCGTCGAAGTGTGCCAAGACCGAGTTTGAGACAAGCAAGTCCTTGACTGCCTGGAATGCGGCCTCCTGGCGCTGGCCCCACACCCAAGGGGCCCGCTTGTCCAGGAGTCTGTGTAGGGGCTCTGCTACCGCTGCCTTGTGGGGAAGGAAGGAATGGTAAAAGTTCAATAGTCCCAAGAAGGCCTGAAGCTCAGTCTTGTTCTTGGGCGCTGGGGCATCGCAAATGGCCCGTACCTTGTCCCCAGTCGGGTGGACCCCTTCTGCATCCACCATAAATCCCAGAAAGTCCACCTGAGGCACTCCTAGTAGACATTTTTCCCGCTTCACCTTGAGACCCGCCATCTGGAAACGGTGCAGAACGGTGCGGAGGCGGTCCTCAAACTCCTCTGGTGTGGGCCCGGCAATCAACACATCATCGAAGAAGGGGGTGACGCCAGGGATTCCTTTAAGGAGAGAGTCCATTAGATTCTGGAATATGCCTGGTGCCACGCTGACACCGAATTGCAGCCGCTTTACCCTGAACGCTCCTCTGTGCGTCACAATCGTCTGTGCCTCTGCTGTGGCCTCATCTACTGGTAGCTGTTGATATGCTTGGGCCAAGTCCAGCTTGCCAAAAATTTTCGACCCAGCCAGGGTGGCAAGGACATGGCTGACCACTGGCACTGGGTATGCATGGGCCGTGAGGGCCTTGTTTATGGTACATTTGTAGTCTGCGCAGATGCGGACCGAACCATTAGGCTTGACGGGTGTGACGATTGGGGTTTCCCAGGGGGCATTAGGCACCGGCTCCAGCACTCCTTGCTCCACGAGCCGGTCCAATTCCTCGTCTATACGGGGTTTCAGGGCGAACGGGACCCGGCGGGCCTTGAGCCTGACTGGTCGTACTGCGGGGTCAAGCTGTAGAGCAATGGGGGGCCCCGTATACTGTCCCAATTTCCCATCAAAAACCCCCGGAAATTCCTTGCATATGGCGTCCACGTCCACTTGTAAGCTAGTGTGGTTCACCCCGGTGACGGCTAGCCCCAGTGGTCCAAACCATGCCAATCCCAGTAAGCTAATGTAGGGGCCCTTGACCACAAGCAAGTCCAGTTGCCGCGTCCGCCCTCGGTATTGCACCCTGAAGGTCCCCACCCCCATTGTGGGGACCTTACGTTTCTGGAAGTCCCGGAGGGTGAATGGGGCCGGCCTGAGTTTGGGACCCCCAGTAGGACACAGTTTCCTTAACGTCCTTGCCGAGATTATGGATAGAGTTGAACCCGTGTCAAGCTCCATGCGGCATGGGGCCCCCTCTATCTGTACCTCTACATAAATTTTCTCTACGTTGGGGTGGGGCAACTGGTATACCTGGAAGTCCGTGAGCTCCGTTGAGTTGCCTTGGTGCGTTGGGCCCCGGGACCTGGGGCTCTTGGATTGGTCATCTGATGCCTGCCGTCGGGTGGGCCGAGCCCGACACACCCGGGCGATGTGTCCCGATTTTCTGCACTGCCTGCACTCTGCGTTGCGGAAACGGCAGGTCCTCCTCTCGTGACTTTCTCCACAGCTTGCGCAGTTTCCTCCTTCTCGTCGAGGCAGCTGTGGTATGTGGGCTGCTTGAGTGCGCTGCTGTACTCGGTGCACCTCCTCCCTGTCAGATCCTGAGTCGTCGGTGAGGTCTTCGTGGTGGACCCTCGGTTGGGGCGGCTGGCTCGGCCGTGCCTCTTGCGTCGACCTCTCGGCAGCTTCCGTTGCCAGGGCCTCCTCCAGAGCAACCTGGAACGTTAGGTTCTTCTTAGCGTAGAGGCGCCGTTGCAGCTTCTCATCCCTCAGGCCACCGACGAGGCGGTCACGAAGCATGTTCTCCAGCTCTGAGAAGTTGCAGAACCGGGCGGCTTGGCGGAGAGAGGTCACAAACCCAGTTATGGTTTCCCCAGGGGCTTGCCGCTTTGCGTAGAAGGCATTTCGCCGAGCCACCTCTGAGGGCTGTGGCGAAAAGTGCCCCTTCAGCTGCTCCATTATTGTTTTGTATGGAACCGTAGCGACGTCTTCAGGCGCAAGGAGAGCCCGGGCGATTTCAAACGTCTCCTCTCCGCAGACGCTGAAGAATATTGCCCTCTTCTTGGCGTCTTCTTCATCGGTGACCCCTTTGGCTTCTAGCAGGAAGGTGAAACGGGAGGCGTACGCTTCCCAGTCTCCAGATGCTGGGTTGAACGGCGAGAAGCTGCTGTTGGTTGCCATTCTGAGTTCCTTGTGTCCCGGAGCTGAAGCCTGGATACACGGTGCGAGGCAGCGGTGCGGCAGGTGGCGGTGCTGCGGTGCTGTGTGTGGCAGTCAGCTCAGCGGGATCCCATCCTCGTCGCCAGTGAAATATACTCAGAGTCGCAAAGTGATTTCATGCTCTTTATTCAGCTCATAGTGGTGAGGAGGAATGAATGCCAGTCCCCTCAAAGTATCTGCCTTATATACATTATTTACACAATGGGCTGCACATGATTGGCTAATTCCGGAATTCTACTGTAAGCCAATCAGGTTGTGGATTCACTTCTATCTGGAGCATGATTGGGTGGTTCCTGCCAACCAATCATACTGCTGCATTGTTCTAGGACCAATCAGACTGCTGCATTCTGAATCCTATTGTTCTAGGACCAATCAGACTGCTGCCTTTTGGATCCTATTGTTCTAGGACCAATCAGACTGCTGCAGTTTGGATCCTATTCAACTCAGTACATAACACCCTCGCTCTCCATTTCCTCCCTCTCCTGTGACTCTGCTCCTGAACCCCTGACAATGGTGCATAAAGTTTGTGGACTTTGGCTGTTGCAGAAAAAGTAACATAGAAATTGCTGGTCTCTGGGGGGATGGGAGACCCAAACCGCATCAGGTGGGACTTTAGTTCTTAGATTTTGGACTTGGGTGCACAACACTCACTAACTGCTCCATCTCAGGAAATATGACTGTCTTGAGCTAACTTTTCTATATGCCCTGTCCAGCTCTTGTAATTTCATTTAATTTCCCAGTATTCTTGATTTGCATTTGTTGCTATATTTCAATAAGTTGCCCCCCCAAAAAACACTGAGCCAGTCTACTTCCCTCCCATATGCCACATTAGTCAATCTTTTAATATCCAATGTATACCTTTTAACTCTCTCTTTTTTTTAATGTAGCTTGATCTCATTTTTATTTACTATAATAGTATTTGTTGTTGTTGTTTAGTCGTTTAGTCGTGTCTGACTCTTCATGATCCCATGGACCAGGGCACACCAATAATAGTATTTATATACCTCTAAATCACAAAACATATCAATGTGGTTTACATTAAAAAGATGGAAATCATGCAATAAAAGCATTAAAAAGACCACTTTCAATGAAAAGAGAGGGAGAGAATTAAAAACAAGCATCAATAAACCGTTTTGGGGAGATGTACTCTTAATTGACTGCATAGGCCTGGCGGAATAAATAATAAAAAAAGCTTTCAGCAGGCATTTAAAAGTTGGCTGTAATGGTTCTAGGGGTTGCTCATGCGTAAGTTGCCACCACTCCTGGCTGGGTTACCTGGTTGAACCCTTTCTGTCTGGACAGCCTCAAGTTTTGTGGCTGCCTCAGTCGCTGGCAGAATCCGTCAGTGGGCGTTTCTTGAACCTCTTCCAGCATAGAAGCTGTTTGACGCCCAGTCTCCTCCCCCTTTGCCTGCGCGGAAGTCTTCTGCGCAAAGAGGGTGTGGGCAGCGGAGTACTCGTACTTTCTCCACTGGTCTCCGGCGAGGAGTCCTGGAGCCACCTCTCCGATTCCCCCATCTGCCCCCCTTCTCCACTGGTGTTACGCTGATTTCCTTCCCCAGCGGATGGGCTGCTTCTCTCCCTACTGGGGCCCTCTCCGACATCCCTCTGGAGCCTTCTCTCCGCCTCCAGCTCCGATGGCAGTTCCCTGACATTGGCATAGAAGGCCGCTGCTGCATTTCTGTTGGCAGAGCCAATGTGGTGTAGTAGAGTGTCAGACTACGTCTTGGAAGACCAGGATTCAAATCCTCACCCAGCCATGACTCTAACTGGGTCACCTTGGGCCACTCACTCTCAGCCTAACTAACCACACAGGGTTGTTCTGAGGATAAAATGAGAAAACTATGTGCACCACTTTGAGGTCATTGGAGGAAAGGTGGGTTATAAATGCAGTAAATGAGACTGTTATAAGAAAACCCCCACTCCTTTTCCCTTATGGGGCACCCAAGAGCCCACATAGTAGAGTCCTTTTGTTGGTTCTCTATCGGCAGGAGAAAATAACAGAGGCCAACCAGAGATTATTGAGAAGCAAAGCAGCTAGTAAGCCTGATCTTTATTAAACTGTTGCAACAGGGTCCCCACTCACCCCATGCAGGAGGGAGGAGAAACCCAGAACAATGGTGCACAAGCCCTTATATAGACTTTTGAAATTGTGGCTTAGTCCTGCTGGCCACATGACCCGGAAGCTGAACGCCGGCTCCCTCGGCCAATCAAGTGAGATGAGCGCCGCAACCCCAGAGTCGGCCATGACTGGACCTAATGGTCAGGGATCCCTTTACTTTTACCTTTAGCCCAAGGCCACCACCCCAATACATCATGCATACATCACTGAAGGGGCAGTCTACAGCAGAAATCCTGTCTGGCTGGAAACCTGTTGATGGGTTTACCTGGAGAGCCTGGCCATTCTTTTGTGACGATAAATACTTAATTCCTGAGTCCAGGTCACGGGCTCACCCTATTCATGCACAGATGGGCCCTTAAGACAGGATTTGTGAGCAAAGAGACAAGGGTTGAGGTTTTCCCATTTCCTTTGACCTTACAGAGAAACATTTGAGGTCAATTTGGGAGAGACAAAATGGTTCCAGGACTTTTTTCCTGTACTGTTTCAGACATGTGATTTATGTATGTGTTAGTCTGGTACATTTATTTCATATCTTATAATTCTCATAACAGAGATGAAATAAAATATTTCACAGGACTGGGCTCAGGCTGACATCTAATTTCCCAGCTAATGCAGAACAGCTAGGTTTGTAAAAAGTCCCTTGCTATCAGCATTCTCAGCCACTTGACTTCCTCATCATCACCACCAGAGTTATATATCAGTTCTTTCGGATGACAAAGCGGTTTTTTAAAGGAAGTTGCATATAAGGGCCTCTAAATCATAACGTCTCAGTCATGTATTCTAAACGGAACGCCTATGAAACCAGTTAGAATCATTCTGACATGTGTGGCCCCTTTCGAGACAGCGTCTCTTTTTATTTTTAGACCTCTGACAGGATTGTCACGGTGGCCTAGTTCTCATGAAGTGGTAAATCTGTGTCGCCTTGCCTGCAGTTTCATTAGGTGGTTCACATGATTTAATGCTCCTCATTCTGGTAATCTGAATGAAAACGATCTTTAAAAATAAAACACGCTTGCACGTAGAAAACCAGTGTGTCAGTGGGAGAAGACAGGCTAGAACCCTTCTCCTAGAAACCCTAGTTTTCTTTGCAAAAGGACAGGGGCAATTATGGAAGAGCATTCCACCACATGCAGCCTCACTACGATCTGACGTTGGAGAGCCCTGCCAACACAGGTTGACAGGAAGAACTAGGATTATGAAGGGGTTCCGTTCAGTCTGTCTCAACAGAAATCAATAGGTGTCATGGACTTCTATGAGGAAGGAAGCAAAAAGGCTGCAATCCAGCTGATGGAGGTAGCAAACCTGCAGCTGGGAATGGTGTCTGAGCAGGTGATGTGTTTATTCATTTTTGCAAATAACTTCAGAAGAGCAATTCAAATTGGGGGGAATTGCATGGCAAGGGAAGCATGTGTTTGCGTGTGCGTGTACACGCTAAAATAAAAAAAGGCACTTCTGCCGTGATCCAGTTTGAGTCACCCCACATTTAACTAACAGTGGAAAACATCAGGAGACAGATCAATAGCATCTTACCATACTTTGCCCTTCCTAATGGTTACACTATGGAAATTTTAAAAATCTTTCAAGTAGTACTTTAAAAGCTAAAGGGTAAAGGGACCCCTGACCATTAGGTCCAGTCGCAGACGACTCTGGGGTTGCGGCACTCATCTCGCTTTATTGGCCAAGGAAGCCAGCGTTCAGCTTCCAGGTCACGTGGCCAGCATGACTAAGCCGCTTCTGGCGAACCAGAGCAGCGCACGGAAACACCGTTTACCTTCCCGCCGGAGCGGTACCTATTTATCTACTTGTACTTTGATGTGCTTTCGAACTGCTAGGTTGGCAGGAGCAGGGACCAAGCAACGGGAGCTCACTCCATTGTGGGGATTCGAACCACCGACCTTCTGATTGGCAAGTCCTAGGTTCTGTGGTTTAACCCACTGCGCCACCCGCGTCCCAAGTAAGTAGCACCTTAGAGACCAACTAAGTTTGTTATTGGTATGAGCTTTTGTGTGCATGCACACTTCTTCAGATACACTGAAACAGAAGTCCCCAGACCCTTATATATAGTGAGAGGGTGGGGAGGGGTATTACTCAGAAGGGTGGTGGGAACCTAATCTTAAACAACTCCTCACCCACAATAATACAACAACCAGACTTAACATGGACACTGGTACCAGAGCCTACCTAGATGCCAACTTTGCTGCCACACACACCCGGACAACACCATTACTGGCCCCAACAACATCAAACATACCATCTCAGGACTATTTCATTGCTCATCTTCTAACTGTGTATGCCATAAAATGCCAACAGTGCCCTTCAGCTCTCTATATTGGACAAACAGGCCAAACCCTATGCCATAAGATAAATCTGACACCAGGAATCACAAGACAGAGAAACCAGTAGGAGAACACTTCAGTCTCCCAGGACATTCTATACAAGATCTCAAAGTAGTTGTCTTATTACAAAAGAATTTCAGAAATAGACTGGAAAGAGAAGTTGCTGAATTGCAACTTACTACCAAACGTAAAACCATGGAGAGACCTGATCTAACAGAGACATTGGATTCTTATCTCATTATACATGATAAAGCTATTTTTAGCCATCTCACCCCTTGCTTTTTCCTTTAAGACCAATTGCAGTCGTTAACAGGTTTACCACACCTATCAGCTAATCACCCATTCCCACCCCCCCTCAGAGTAATATTTCTCCCCACCCTTTCACTATATATGAGGGTCTGGTGACTTCTGTTTCAGTGTATCTGAAGGAGTGTGCATGCACACGAAAGCTCATGCCAATAACACTCTTAGTTGGCCTCGAAGGTCCTACTGGAAGGAATTTTTTTATTTTGTTTTGACTATGGCAGACCAACACGGCTGCCTACCTGTAACTAGAACTATGGAAATACACGGCTTCAATTGTTACACTATTTCTATGCAATCATTACTGAAATATACTCGGAGTCGAGTGTGAATTTCATGCTCTTTATTCAGCTCGTAGGAGCAATGAATGAAACTTTTCCCCAAAATGTCTAGCTATATATACATTATTTACACAATGGGCCCCTCGTGATTGGCTAATTCCGGGCTGCTCCTGTAGGCCAATCAGGTTGTGGATTCACTTCCTCCAGAAGCCTGATTGGCTGCTCCTGCAGACTAATCAGGTTGCTGATTCACTTCATCCAGGAGCCTGATTGGCTGTTCCTGCAGGCCAATCAGGTCGCTGATTCACTTCCACCTGGAGCTGGATTGGGTGGCTCCTGCGGACCAATCAGACTGCTGCATTCTGGATCCTATTGTTCTAGGATTCAGCTCAGTACATAACACCTACACTGTGGAAATGTAAAGGTTTCAGGGTGGAACAGTCTCTGCCCTCTAAAGAACTGCCTTCCAGTAGACTGAAGGGGCTTCCAGTAACAATGGTCTCAATGGAAGGGCTTGCCTTCAGCCCTTCCTAGGTAGGAGACAAAAGGCTGCTGGCCAACTTCTGGAATCCCAGCTGTTGCGACACCGCTTGACCTTTAACTTCAGCAGTTGGTTTCTTTTTCAAGAGAGGCACTCTTTTGGGCAACGACTTCATTCTGCCCCACCTCAGAGTCCGAGGGACGCCATGTTGTGGAGGATGACAGAGCATTCCTGCAGAGCCACTGCTCCCTTGCAAGATGGGAAAGCAGCCGCTGAAACAAGAAGCATGTGGGCACTGGGCATGAATCTTCTAGCTGTGCACCATCCTCTCAAGGTGGGTAGGGAACTTTGTGGCAGGGCAGAGTTGGTTGGGTCAGAGGGTGGCAGGGCCCGATGGCAACATTAAGGCTTAGCCTTGGAGAAACAACAAAATGGAGAAGGGTGGTAGCTTCTGGGCTAACCCCTCCTAAGCAGCTGCCTATCAACCCTGTTCCATGGAGAAAGCAGCAGCCTTGTTGCCCAGAAGCTAAGGCAAATATTGAAAATGGATCTGCGCTTAGATAAATTCAAGCATGTGGGCTTTAAAGGTAAAGGTAAAGGACCCCTGACGGTTAAGTCCAGTCGCGAACGACTCTGGGGTTGCAGCGTTCATCTCGCTTTACTGGCCATGGGAGCCGACGTTTGCCCGCAGACAGTTTTTCCGGGTCATGTGGCCAGCATGACTAAGCCGCTTCTGGCAAAACCAGAGCAGTGCACAGAAATGCCTTTTACCTTCCTGCTGGAGTGGTACCTATTTATCTACTTGCACTTTGACGTGCTTTTGAACTGCTAGGTTGGCAGGAGCAGGGACCGAGCAATGGAAGCTCACCCCGTTGTGGGGATTCAAACTGCTGACCTTCCGACCGGCAAGCCCTAGGCTCAGTGGTTTAGACCACAGCTTCATGCAAAAAGGTTTTCCTGCCTTTTCAGGGTTTCGAAAGAACTATTTCTAGGGGATTTTTGCATGCAAATAAAGAGTGCGTTCCAATCAAAGTGTGGGCAGTTTATCCTTCTTCCTTGACATAGACCTTTATTTTCATTAATTTACTGTAAACGGAGGACCAGTCCGAAGCCTGAAGAATTCATGAATTTTTAGACCAGATATAGGACTGGCAGGAAAGGAAAGCTGTCATGTAAAATCAAAACATTCAGCCTATTTGCCCTCAGAGAACTGGAGAATGGCAAGCTCTCTGAATCCAGAAGTTATTCCAGATGAAACAAATTCCACAGGGTGCAGAGCCCTGCTTGCTTTTGAATCTACCCAAGGTGAGGGTTGAAAGTCATCTCACCACTGAACGCTCAGTGACAATACTGGGCAAAGTTCTTCCCTCTTCTCCTTCTGCCTGAATATACCTGTTCTTGGAAGGAGTTTACTTTCCTGGTTGTCACTGGGTTTTAAGCCAGAAAGAGCTCCCTCTTGCTTCTTGCTGCGTCTCCCACACTGAGGAAATGCTTCACTTTCTCTGCTTTTCACACCTATGCTGATACTGCAGCTACTCTCTCCTCACAATCTTACCCTCTTCTTTGTAATTTGCAGAGGAAGTAAATGCATCCAACACAACTGTGAGGCTTCAGCCAAAAAACAAAAACAAAACAAAATCTTCTGAAAACCACCATGGGTCAGCTAAGGATACATACCCAGATTTCTCCATTAAAAAAACCGGACACATGAAATCAAGACTTTCCTTCTGTAGCATGAGGGTAGATTTGTCATGGAAATTTACATTTTAGTCACTCAGCCGAAATCAGTTCCTCAGACCAACCAGAAAGCATTTTTTCGCATTTGTGGTGGATTTCCAGAAAACCAGGAACATGGTTTGGTTCCAGCAATTCCAGCCCTAAGGTTCTGCTCACTTAAATCTAAATACTGTATCAGAGGCTGTCTGCAGCTGGGAAAGGTCAGAGGCTTGGCATAGCTAACCTTGTTTCTCTCAGCCTGATTAAATTCTGAGTTGCAAGGGCACATGTACTTAAAAAGAACCACATAATCCTGAAAAACCATTTCCCGTGAATTTCCATCCTCAGGGTTTCCAGTGTAGGTGCAGTCTTTCTGCTCATATTTTAAAAGTTGAAACCTGATATTCCTGAGTGCATGCCTGTGGCCTGTGGTTTGTCCTTTACCTGAAGATCATAGAATTGTAGAGTTGGAAGTGACACAGGCTCATCTAGTCCAACCCCCTTCAATGCAGGAATCTCAGCTAAAGCAGCCATGGCAGATGGCCATCCAACCTCTGCTTAAAAACCTCCAAGGAAGGGAGGTCCACAACCTCCCGAAGGAGACCGTTTCACTGCCAAACAGCTCTTACTGTCAGAAAGTTTTGGTGATGGGTGATACAGTGGTGCCCCGCAAGACGAATGCCTCGCAAGGCTGAAAACCCGCTAGACGAAAGGGTTTTCCGTTTTGGAGGTGCTTCGCAAAACGAATTTGCTATGGGCTTGCTTTGCAAGACGAAAATGTCTTGCGATTCCTGGGGTTTTTTTTCCCTCCCCCCCTTTTTCCCAAGCCCCTAAACCGCTTAACAGCTGTTAGCTAAGCCGCTTGACAGCTGATGGCTAAGCCGCCTAACAGCTGATCTAAGTCGCTTATCAGCTGATCTAAGCCGCTAATAGCCTTTTAGCAGCTAATCCGCTAATCCCTTAAGCCTTTAATAGCCGCTAAACCGCTAATAGTGCTAATAGCGCTAATCCGCTAATGGGCTTGCTTCGCAAGACGAAAAAAAACGCAAGACGAAGAGACTGGCGGAACGGATTCTTTTCGTCTTCCGAGGCACCACTGTATTCCCCATGAGGATGACATGAGGAAGGAAGAGGCAGAGGTCCACTAAAGTCTTTGGCCATCTCTACTGGAGAAGAACTGATCCCTCTCTCACTAGATCAACCCTGCCTGTGGTTGGGGATGATTTGGTCCTTGTGTTCCTCTCATGCTAGTTTTCCTCAGTCCCAAATTTCCTTGGATTCCTTTGTCTTCTTCATCCATCTATATATCCTGCGTGTTTGGGACAGAAACACTCAGAAGAGCCCTGGTGGATCAGGCCCATCTAATCCAGCATCCTGTTCTTACAGAGACCAACCAATGCCTTCAGACCCTCCAAGTGTCCCTATTTTCCAGGGACAGTCCTGGATTTACAGAGGCTGCCCTGGTTTCTGATTTGATCCCGGAATGTCCCAGTTTTTCTTTTTCCTCTCCTCCATGTCTCGGAGAACAAGGAGATTAGTAACTATACAACCTTTAGAAGACATCTGAAGGCAGCCCTGTAGAGGGAAGTTTCTTAATGTTTTATTATGATTATATATGTGTTGGAAGCCACCCAGAGTGCCTGGGACAACCCAGTCAGATGGGTGGGGTATAAATAATAAAATAATAATAATAATCACGATTACGATATCTTTATTGTCATTGTCCCTTGCAGAACAATGAAATTGAAAAACTACATAAAACTACATAAAAACTACATAAAACTACATAAAACTACATAAAACTACATAAAAACTACATAAAGCATTCATAATGGGACATTCCTATTTTCATAGGATAAATGTTGGAGGGTATGTGCACAAGAGCACTCTCATCTTTTGTCTTCTGGTATTCAGATGCATTGCTACGTCTGACCATGGAGGCAGAACAGTGGCGTAGCGTGGGGGGTGCAGGGGGGGCCGGCCGCACCGGGCGCAACATCTGGGGGGGGGGGCACGCTCGCACTCGCAGCTCTCTGCCCCTACCTGGCTCACTCACTCTCTCTCACTGCAGTGCTGGCTGTGCGAATCCTATCCGAGCCGCCGGGTCGCCGCCCACTGTGGAGGGGAGGGTGCCAGGCGTGCGGTGCGGTGCGGAGAGAGAGCGAGGGACTATCTGGGGGAGGGACAGTGCAGCGGGGGAGGGCGCAAATTACTTGCCTTGCCCCGGGTGCTGACAACCCACGCTACGCCACTGAGGCAGAACAGAACCATCATGGCTGGTAGCCATCGACAGCAGCATCCTCCATAAATTAGTTTAATCCTCTTTTAAAGCCATCCAAGTTCCATGGGAGGGAGTTTCGTAATTTTAACTATGTGCCACATAACGAAGTGGTTTCTTTTCTCTGTCCTGAACCTTCCAACACGGCTTCATTGGATGCCCATCTGTCCAGGAGCGCCGTTTTATTTATTGCCCATCCTCAAATGGCGCCAGCCTTTTGTTTCACACAGAAACTGGCGCTTGAGCACTTATCTCCCTAGGCCCTTATCTCCCTTTCCCTTTCCAGTTCAGAGGTAGTTTTAATTAGCTTTCAGCGTTTCTTTCATTACCTAACCCACTAAGAATGCAAGCCTGTGGCGGTTGAGAGAAATCCTGACAGAAGGGGGTTCTCTGGTGAGTTCCTGCTGTTTCCCGCTCTTTTTCACTGTGCAAGCTCCATTTTAACTTCATGGCTTCTTCGCCCATCACCGTTGCCTCTCACCAAGATGGCAGCCTAGAAGGGAAACTTGCTAGGTTCCCTGCCTATGGTTAGGAGCAGAATGAGTTCATCTAGCTCTCTTGAGAGGCTTGTCTTTTGTGATCCTTCACATCCTCTTATTTGTGGGTCTGACCACTCTGACCCTGCGTTTTGAATTTCCCCACACACGTTCTATGCCGCCATGTTTTTCTGCCTGCCTGCCTGTCTCTCTGTGTGTGTTCATCCTTTTTCTAGGAGGCTCTTTGAATGCTTGCAGCTTCTCTTTCTTCAGGGTGTCTTTGAAAGTCACAGTTGAGGTGTGGAGCTTCGTCAGGTCCAGTCAATGCACTTGCTAAACAGGAATGCCATGGGCATAGCCAAGGGGGCAGTTGCCCCCCTAAATAAATCAAAATCAATACAAATCTGAGGTTCTGCCCCCTAACGAAAGCCTGTCCCCCTTCCCAACAAAAATCCTGGCTACGCCCATGAGAAATGCCGTTTTGCTTGGCCAGTGAGGCCCATGGCTCATAATACTGGTGTTTTCCTTCTGCCGCATTTTGCGCTGGTGGGTCCCGCATGCCTGATCTCCACTGCTCTGTGGCAAGAGCTGCAAGAAGCGACTGTTTGAGCAATGGAGGGTTTGTGCTGAATCTTACCGATAAATTGGCTCAGCAGGAGCATCACGTAACATCACTGCTGGTGTCTAGAGTTTTGCTCGGGTCAAGAATGATCTTGCCTTCTCTGCTCCATTTATTTTGGCAAGTTGCATGCTAATAACCCTGCAGGATTGCCTGTTTCCCCTCTCACTGTTGTGTGACAGAAATTTCTAATGTGCCAGTCTCCTTCCTGGGAGAAGGTGATTTTCCTAAGTTTCTATTCTAGCTTGGAAGCTTCATTTCCCAGAAGGTTATTTCCTCCTCATTCATTTAAGTCTGACAGGGGGAGATTTTCTATGCACAAGGCAAAAGGAAACTGAGATCCAAAAGGCACCAGAGCCCTCACAGATTGCCTTCAGGTTCTGTGGATTCTCTTCTTTTAATTTCCTCTAGGAGTTGCCGTATTTACGAGAATCTAATGCGCGCCTCGGTTTTCAAAACTTTGAAACGCAAAAAGTATTTGCTATGTCAGTAGTGTTTTTCAACAATCGAAACTAACACGCTATCAAATCTAATGCACACCCTAATTTTTATGACATAATTCGGCCAAAAAAGGTGCACATTACATTCCAGTAAATAGGTTTATGGGGAACCAACTAGTAAGGCCGTTTGGGCTGCTTCTGCTCTGAGCTTATAGAGGAGCAGTCTGCTCTTTCTCAAGGCAGACTTTCACCTTAAGTTTTTTCCTGGCTCTCTGGCAAAGTCCAGATGGATTTTGCAGCTGACAAACAGCCTGTGGCGTCTGAGCTCACATCATAATCCCTGGCTACACATCTAAAAGTTTCCCCCTTTTGCTCCCACCTAGCCACCTACAGTGTTTTTCCCGCAAAACATCAGTAATGTTTTGGAAGGCTGAGTGGACTCTTTCCAACACGTCTGAGTGGTCTTGTTTTGCTTTGTTCTTGCCTTGATGGCTGGTGTTAGGGGTTTTTGCTCAGAGTTTCTCTGCCAGGGCAAAGGGAGCCCACTGGGAGATTATGCATGAAGGCTAATCATGGAGAATTACCGGTAATATAAAGTCAGAATGTACTGACAAAGTATTGCCATCCTCTTTGTCCCCCCCCCCCAGACATCAGGGGGACAGGTTCAAGGAGGGGGACTATGGATTTATGTGGAATAATCACTGAGGAAAGGCCACATGGTATATGTTGTATTGCATCTATATGGATTTCCAGTGTGTTCTCTCTGTGTCCAGGAGTTACAGGAGGCAGTGAAGGCGGTGAAGGTCCTGTGTGAGTGTCTGGAGGCGGTTGGAGGATGGATGGCAGCTAACAGATTGAGGTTGAACCCTGACAAGACAGAAGTACTGTTTTTGGGGGACAGGAGGCGGGCAGGTGTGGAGGATTCCCTGGTCCTGAATGGGGTAACTGTGCCCCTGAAGGACCAGGTGCGCAGCCTGGGAGTCATTTTGGACTCACAGCTGTCCATGGAGGCGCAGGTCAATTCTGTATCCAGGGCGGCTGTTTACCAGCTACATCTGGTACGTAGGCTGAGACCCTCCCTGCCCACAGACTGTCTCGCCAGAGTGGTGCATGCTCTAGTTATCTCCTGCTTGGACTACTGCAATGCGCTCTGCATGGGGCTACCTTTGAAGGTGACCCGGAAACTACAACTAATCCAGAATGCGGCAGCTAGACTGATGACTGGGAGCGGCCACCGAGACCATATAACACCAGTCTTGAAAGACCTACATTGGCTCCCAGTACGTTTCCGAGCACAATTCAAAGTGTTGGTGCTGACCTTTAAAGCCCTAAACGGCCTCGGTCCAGTATATCTGAAGGAGTGTCTCCACCCCCATCGTTCAGCCTGGACGCTGAGGTCCAGCTCTGAGGGCCTTCTGGCAGTTCCCTCACTGCGAGAGGCCAAGTTACAGGGAACCAGGCAGAGGGCCTTCTCGGTAGTGGCGCCCGCCCTGTGGAATGCCCTCCCATCAGATGTCAAAGCGATAAACAACTACCTGACATTCAGAAGACATCTGAAGGCAGCCCTGTTCAGGGAAGTTTTTAATATGTGACATTTTAGTGTATTTTTCATCTTTGTTGGAAGCCGCCCAGAGTGGCTGGGGAAACCCAGCCAGATGGGTGGGGTACAAATAATAAATTATTATTATTATTATTATTATTATTACAAGGAGATGCCTTCACAACTTGTCAGCCTTTAAGTCAGGGGTGCCCAAACTTTTTTCAAATTGATGAAGTGAACATGCGTGAGGGCTGACCAAAGTTGTGGTTTTTTTAGGTTTGAAGTTGCTGAGCTTTTTTTGCAATTTTACCTCAAAATTGTTGAGATTTTTTTAGGATTTGACCCCAATAAATCAACTGCCAGATAAAACCGGCCCCCAGAATGGACTTTGGGCATGCCTGCTTTAAGTGATCTGTGTTGCTTATCGCCCCCCTCAGAAAGGCGTGAGACGTTTGGTGAGGAATCTCTTGAAGTGGCACTTCTGTGGGATCTCCTCTGGAGTGCCATGTTTATTTCTGCAGAGAAAAGTGAGACACTTTTCTCCTCAGAACAGACAAGGATGTGAGCAATCGTGTGGGCAGAGCCATGGCAGTTGCCCTCCAGCTGAGGAGTTTCCCGCTCTTTTTCTCCCTGAAGGTGCCAGAATATAAGGATTAAATTGCCTCCGACTCTCTTTCTTTCTCCCCACAAGTCCTGAAAGGGTCAGAGCGGCATTTCAAAGGGCAATACTCCTCAGAAAGCCAAGTCCAACAAACAAACAGACAAATATTCCCTCAGGAATTCCCCCTGAGGATTCAAAAGGGCTTTGTTCTAAGGGAAGACCCCGTAATATATCAATGTGGAAGCATTTATAAAAGCAGTTAACTCTTCTACATAGCAGCAGTTTAAAATAAATTATAGAATTATGTCATGAGTCTGTGATGAGTTTGAAGGCTTTACCTGGAGGATGAGTTGAGTTACTGGGTGGATGAAACTGAAAGATGGGCTTAATTCCTTTTCAGTTTTCATGAGGCTTTGACCTTAGCCTCTTAAGAAGACATATCTGGTTTTCAATTAATTGGCATTAGGAACTCCTGAATTATGCAGCTTCAGCAGAGTTTAGTTTTCTGTAGAAAAGTGTAACTTGGCTAAGGCTTGCAGATAAAAGTTTAGGTGCTAGCCTTTTTTTCCTGCCAACATCTCGTTAGTCCAAAATTAAATTACATGTTTACAGATGTTTACTTCTTGTAAGCCGCCCTGTGCTCTTTTGATGAAGGGTGGTATATAAATTTAATAATAATAATAATAATAATAATAATAATAATAATAATAATAATAATTTCTACATTGCCTAATTAAGAGGAAAAGACGCTCCCAAACCTTCTAGTAGCGCATTCTGTCCCCTTTTAAACATTAGTTTAAGTGTGAGGATGGCTGGAATATGTCTTACAAGAAATTTCCGTTTACTGGGGATTATGGATGGCATTCTGCCTAGCTCTCCTTTTAGCTTTGGGTTATGAAACTTATAAAATGATTTGCATACATTTATTTTTTTCTGAAGAGAGAATCCAATGTGTTGACTTAGTATGATTCTGCGGGTCAAATACCAGAATTCAGTTAAGTTCCTGGTAGACCTGGCCCATACGTGACTTCTGATCAGATAGACATGCCTTGGTGCAATATGTTTTACTGGGAAGGCGTAGTCGGGCAGAGAAATATTGGAGCAGTTCTGCTTTGTGGCAGGAATGACGGCTGAATTTCCCCAGCCACGTCTCTCAGGGAGGTCTTTCACACAAATCTTTTGGTCTTCTGAGGTTTGTGCATGGACAAAAACAAAGATTCTGGCATGGAAACTCCCAAGCTTAATGACTGTGATGGAGAACTAGAAGTCTTTGTCTTCCTCTTCTGCATCCCTGTTGACCCAAGTGGAACAAGAACAGGCGAAATAATAAATTCACCGAGTCTTGCTGGGAAATATACAAATGAACCAAACTGCTGCGAACTGACTAATTTCAAAAGCTGCACCCTTAATTTCTGGGGTGACCTCATTATGCTGTAAAGGCCTCGTACCTTAGTGGCAAATCAAATGTTTTGCATACAGTGCATGTCCCAGGTTGAACTCCACCATCTCCAATTAAATGGCTCTAAAGTAGCAAGGGTCAAAGAGACTCTTCTGCCCGTGACCTGTAAGAAATAAAGCCAGTCAGAGGACTAGCGGGGCCAATGGTTTGACTTGGTGGTCGGCTTGCATAAGGCCTAGCTAGGTTCAGTTCCTGACCTTTCTAGGTTGCACTGTTCTAGGGAACGGCTGTGAAAGACCACTCCCCTATACACCAGAGAGCACGCTTTGTATAGCGTGCTAAACAGCTTTCTACTGTGTCATTCCCATTTTGCAATACCCACCGTACAAAGGGATTAGAGTTCTTTACAATTCTGTGAGGTAGGGCTAATTTGAGAGTGACTCACAAGGAAAAGGAAGAATGCAGCAGAGGTTTAAATGAAAAAGAGTTTGGGTGAATCCCAAAACTTGCTATTGTGCCTCTTTCATTTTTAAAGAACTTCCTACACCTGACAAGTCCTTGTTGCAATGTGCAGCTCTTTATCAGAAGAGATGACAGGCACTATGTAAAAGAACATTATTATAGTGCTATTTTTCTAGTAAAAGAGGTGCCAGAAGTCCCCATGAATGCCTCCCCATGAACACCTCCCTTGTTCTCTTATAATGGCAATGGCGCCCACCTGAGAGGTGCTAGAACTGAGTTCCGGCTGAAAAAAAACCCCTGGTTATTACCGTAATTTTTTCTCTATAAGACTCACTTTTTCTCTCCTAAAAAGCAAGGGGAAATGTGTGTGCGTCTTATGGAGCGAATGCAGGCTGCGCAGCTATCCCAGAAGCCAGAACAGCAAGAGGGATTGCTGCTTTCACTGGCTTCTGAGATTCAGAATATATTTTTTCTTGTTTTCCTCCTCCAAAAACCAGGTGCGTCTTGTGGTCTGGTGCTTCTTATTGAGCGAAAAATATGGTATTATGAAAACAATAACCATAAGATAACTGTGGAGCCTGGAGGCAATCAATTAGGTCACATATCCAGAGCAGTGACCAGAGAAGGAATGACCATTGGGAGGAGCAGAGAGAGAAGAAAGGCCATGTTGCAGACATCTTCAGCTGCCCAGCTGCAACAAAACATCTCTCTCATGCAATTCTCTCTACAGCCACAGCAGGCGCTGTAACTCTCCAACAGTTTGACCTCACCCCAAAGGCACACATTCTTCCCTTGTCTCCTGATACAGATGAATGCCAACCAAACCTAAGATTAAGCCCCCTGGAGATCACCATATGCCACCTAGCTCTCAAGCAGCTTCGGAGGCAAGTCCTAGAAGTATCCCTGCTAAAGTCACCTGGCAACTGCCATTCCGCTCCTCCTTTCCATTACTATCAAAGTGGCAGAGCTTTCTTCTGAAGAGCCTAACCTCTAGCAGGCAAGCACAGCCGCAGCAGTGAGACCAGTCATAGTCTGATCCAGCTTTGGAAACTGGGACAAGTTATCCCTTCCAAAACAAAAGACAGGTTGTGGTATTCATTTGCAGGCTCAGGTCAAGGGGATGTTCCTCATTTTTAAAAGCTCTAAAGCAAGGGTTGTCAAACCTAGACAGCATCTTAAAAAGCAGAGACATCACCTTGCTGACAAAGGGCCGTATAGTTAAAGCTATGGTTTTCCCAGTAGTGATGTATGGAAGTGAGAGCTGGACCATAAAAAAGGCTGATCACTGAAGAATTGATGCTTTTGAATTCTAGTGTTGGAGGAGACTCTTGAGAGTCCCATGGACTGCAAGAAGATCAGACCTCTCCATTCTGAAGGAAATCATCCCTGAGTGCTCACTGGAAGGACAGATCTGAAGCTGAGGCTCCAATACTTTGGCCACCTCATGAGAAGAGAAGACTCCCTGGAAAAGACCCTGATGTTGGGAAAGATGGAGGGCACAAGGAGAAGGGGACGACAGAGGACGAGATGGTGGGACAGTGTTCTCGAAGCTACCAGCATGAGATTGACCAAACTGCGGGAGGCAGTGGAAGACAGGAGAGCCTGGCGTGCTCTGGTCCAGGGGGCCATGAAGAGTCGGACACGACTAAACAACAACAATCCCACTTGTCCTCCAAGGAGCCCAAGGAGGCTTACATTTCATCCTCACAACAACCTTGTGAGGCAGACTAGGCTGAGTAACTGGTCCAAGGTTACCCAGTGAGCTTCATGGCTGAGTGGGGGATTTGAACCCTAGTCTGACACTAACCACCACACCGCAGTGGCTCTCACAGGTTGTCACAAGAGTCCAAGGATTTCTAAAGGAGGTTGCCACAAGGATTTGTGCTGTGTCTTTGTGTAAGAATCCTTCCCGATAAAGAGCAGGAGATTAGTGGCAGAGCGCCTGGTTTGCATGCAAATGGTTCCAAGGTTCAACTGCTCACATTTCTTAGAATCGTGGGGTTGCAGAGTTGGAAGGGATCCGGACTGCTGGACAAGATCCACCTAAAACTGGGGAGTCACTTACCAGTTTCAGTAGCGCCGAACTAGATGACCCAATGACCCAACAATGTTCTAAGGCCTTTTCCAAGGAAGAGGAAGCCGGGTCAATGGCTGCGTGGCTCCCACTCACAAGGGCACGTACTGGGTTGCCTTAGAAGCGACAGCACAACCGGCCGGAAAGGAAGCACAGCACAGCACAAATTATTAATATCTGCATTGTGCTATTCTGCACATGTTCCCAATTGGGGTTCCGCTTCTCTTCCTTGTAAGGAAGAAAGCTATCACAGATACTTTCCGGTTCTGGTGGCAGAGTTCACTGATAGGCTATCCTGGTTTTGTAGAGAGAGATTTCTGGGGAAAGTATTTAAAGTGCGGGGTGGGGAGATAGATTGGCCCCTGGGGTTTTTTGTTTTTGTTTGTGGGGAGGCATAGAGTTCAAGCATTACTTAGTCCCAAGAGAGGCAGAACTGAGTTCCCAAGTCTTCCTTTGGGTGGTAGCAAGCAATTTCTGATGGCGGAGAGCAGGGCCAGATTTAGGTTTGATGAGGCCCTAAGCTACTGAAGGTAATGGGGCCCTTTATATGTCCAGCTATCCTTTGTCAACAACAAATTGTCACTGTTTTTTTGTGTTGAATATATGCTAAATGGTAATTTATGGACCTGAGAGGTATCTAAAGCCATTTGCACGTGTTGCAGTGCAACCAGTCCATGCAGAACGTAGGCACCCTATATATAGAAATGAGCAAACCAGGGATATTTTAGGGAGCAGGCTAGCAGGTGGGGCCCATGACTTACATCATAGGAGCCTACACAACACAAAACACTGTTGCTGTATGTAGGATGGATGGATTTATTTATTTATTTATTTATTCGATCTTATATTTTTGGAAAGTACATCCAGGGGTGCCTAAAGTATAGCTTGTTTAGCTTATACATAAATCCAGCACTGGCGGAGAGCGCAAGCTACTTAGTTACTGGTTTGATCAGCAGAATTGGCACTTTTGCACGTGCCGCAGGATACCCGCACCACATCTGTAAGAATGCGATCATTTAGTGTGGCAGCACCGACACTTTGGAACTCCCCACCTCTTGACACCAGACTGGCACCTTCACTGTATTCTTTTTGGCACCTGCTGAAGACATTCTTATTTAGACAAGCCTACCCACATGTTAGGGACGTGGGTGGCGCTGTGGGTTAAACCACAGAGCCTAGGAGTTGCCGATCAGAAGGTTGGCAGTTCGAATCCCCATGACAGGGTGAGCTCCCATTGCTTGGTCCCTGCTCCTGCCAACCTAGCAGTTCGAAAGCACGTCAAAGTGCAAGTAGATAAATAGGTACCGCTCCAGCGGGAAGGTAAACGGCGTTTCCGTGCGCTGCTCTGGTTCGCCAGAAGTGGCTTAGTCATGCTGGCCACATGACCCGGAAGCTGTACGCCGGCTCCCTCAGCCAGTAAAGCGAGATGAGCGCCACAACCCCAGAGTCGTCCACGACTGGACCTAATGGTCAGGGGTCCCTTTACCTTTTTACCCACATGTTTAGGAAGCTTTAATGAGTTTTAATTTGTTTTAGTCTGTTCTACTGTGGTTTTAACCTTCTGTATGATTCAAACTGCAGCTGTAATTTTTTAGTGGTCATTTTATTGTTTTATATTTTTTTTGTAAGCCACCTTGAGGTTTCCCCCCCTACAACCAAGCAGTATATTCATTTAATGGAACGAATCTAAATCAAGAAATAAAACTCACTTGAGCTTGATATTTGTCTATTTCCATCAGAGCAAATGTAAATTCTTTGCCCAGAGTATCTTACAACCTAAACTGGAAACATTTGGATAAAAGCTCAGAGTAAAGCAGGGGAGGGGGGAATCAATGATATAAATGAATGGATAAATTCTCAACAGTGCTATGAGCTGAAAAGGGACAGGAGATGCAAGGATTTTAAATGGAGAGAGGAGGGGGTGAGCTGTAAGCGTTGAGCGTGAATGAAACCTTGGATACTTGTCACAGGGGCTGGACTAGCTAAGAACACAAACTGAGGACTTTGGATAAAGGGTTTTTGAATTTCAAACGAGAGTGTGCTGACGCTTTTGTGCAGGGCAGGCACAATGATTATAAAGTTGTGGTTTCGTTCACCAATCAAACTGAAACACCAGAACAAGACTGCAAACTAACAATATATTTAGCTTGATGTGTTCTTAATTTGCAGCCTCTGGGTGCAATTCTATATCACAATCTTCCAGTTCTTTGGACTGTGCAAGCATTTCAGCTTGCCAGATGGAAGGAGCCCCACTCCCGGCCAGGTACTGGCTGGATACTGAGGAGTGGTGGTCAGATACTGACGGACAGGCACCTGGAGAAAGGAGGGTTGGAGACTTGGCTTGGAAGAAGAAGCAAGTAATCTGGTGGAGCCTGTAACAGTCGGAGGCGAGACTCAGAGGCAAGAGAAGCTGCAGGATTGGAGAGTGAAGAACAGGTGCAGGAGGAAGGAGAGAGATAGGTCAGGCTGGTGTTGAGTTAAGGGCTTCCACACCTCTTCCTTCAACCCCCCACTCTCCTCCTCTACTGTCTCCCAGGACCAAGAGAGGATGGAAGAGGGAGGAGCAGAAAAGGTTTCACGCAGGCATAGTCTTCACCTGCTTGCACACAGTTCAGGTGGGGGAGATAGATAACTGCCTCGTCAGATGCTCACCTAGGAGTAACTAAGTGTGACTGATGGGCATGCCTTTCCCTAAGTATAAAGGTAAAGGTAAAGGGACCCCTGACAATTAAGTCCATTCGCGAACGACTCTGGGGTTGTGGCACTCATCTCGCTTCACAGGCTGGCATTTGTCCACTTCTGCAGACAGTTTTTCCAGGTCATGTGGCCAGCATGGCGAAACCAGAGCAGCGCACAGAAATACCGTTTACCTTCCCGCCGGAGCGGTACCTATTTATCTACCGTATTTTTTGCTCTATAAGACTCACTTTTTCGCTCCTAAAAAGTAAGGGGAAATGTGTGTGCGTCTTATGAAGCGAATGCAGGCTGCGCAGCTATCCCAGAAGCCAGAACAGCAAGAGGGATCGCTGCTTTCGCTGCGCAGCGATCCCTCTTGCTGTTCTGGCCTCTGGGATTCATAATTTTTTTCTTCTTGTTTTCCTCCTCCAAAAACTAGGTGTGTCTTACGGTCTGGTGCGTCTTATAGAGCGAAAAATACGGTACTTGCACTTTGATGTGCTTTCGAACTGCTAGGTTGGCAGGAGCAGGAACCGAGCAACGGGAGCTCACCCCATCGTGGGGATTCAAACCACCGATCTTCTGATCAGCAAGTCCCAGGCTCTGTGGTTTAACCCACAGCGCCACTCCCTAAGTATACTTTTGGCAATTAATAGTTAATTCCTCACTCTGGACACTTTATTGTATGACAGTGGCATGGCACTCCCACTTTGCACTATTCTGGGGGTTCTGCCAGAGCTACTTGTAAGGGGGCACAGGGGAAGGAAGTGGGGAAGAACCATTGTGTAAGCAGCAGTCCTTGTGCAGGGCATAAGCACATAAGAGGGCCCTGCTGGATCAGGCCAATGGTGCATGTAGCCCAGCATCCTGTTCTCACAGCGGCCAGGCAGATACCTGTGGGAAACCCGCAAGCAGGATTCGATCACAAGATCACTCTCCCTTCCTGTGATTTCTAGAAACTGATACAATGGTACCTCAGGATGAGAACGAGATCCGTTCTGGAGCCCCGAACACAACCCACAACTGCACATCTGCACGTGCATGGGTCATGATTCGCCACTTCTGCACATGTGCATGACGTCATTTTGAGCATCTGCGCATGCGCAAGCAGCGAAACCCGGAAGTAATGTGCTCCATTACTTCTGGGTCGCCGCGGAGCGTAACCTGAAAATGCTCAACCTGAAGCACATTTAACTCGAGGTATGACTGTATTCCGAAGCAATAATGCCTCCAGACTGTCGTGACAGAGCACAGCCGTCATGACTAATAGCCATTGATAGCCACCTCATCCATGAATTTGTCTAATCGTCTTTACAAGTTGTCCAAGTTGATGGCCTGGGAGAGTGAGCTCCATAGATAAGCCATGCACTCTGTGAATGAGTGTTGTTGTTTAGTCATTCAGTTGTGTCCGACTCTTCGTGACCCCATGGACCAGAGCACGCCAGGCACTCCTGTCTTCCACTGTCTCCTGCAGTTTGGTCAAACTCATGCTGGTAGCTTCAAGAACACTATCCAACCATCTCGTCCTCTGTTGTCCCCTTCTCCTTGCGCCCTCCATCTTTCCCAACATCAGGGTCTTTCCCAGGGAGTCTTCTCTTCTCATGAGGTGGCCAAAGTCTTGGAGCCTCAGCTTCACGATCTGTCCTTCCAGTGAGCACTCAGGGCTGATTTCCTTAAGAATGGATGCGTTTGATCTTCTTGCAGTCCATGGGACTCTCAAGAGTCTCCTCCAGCACCATAATTCAAAAGCGTCAATTCTTCGGCGATCAGCCTTCTTTATGGTCCAGCTCTCACTTCCATACATCACTACTGGGAAGACCATAGCTTTTACTATACGGACCTTTGCTGGCAAGGTGATGTCTCTACTTTTTAAAATGCTGTCTAGGTTTGTCATTGCTTTTCTCCCAAGAAGCAGGCGTCTCTTAATTTCGTGGCTGCTGTCACCATCTGCAGTGATCATGGAGCCCAAGAAAGTAAAATCTCTCACTGCCTCCATTTCCTCCCCTTCTATTTGCCAGGAGGTGATGGGACCAGTGGCCATGATCTTCGTTTTTTGATGTGAATGAGTATCTGCCCTGAATCTTCCATCAATCAGCTTCACTGGATGTCCAGGAGTTCTAGTATTCCAAGGGAAAAGATTTTCCCCCATCCACTTTCTTCATGCTATTCATAATTTAATAAACTTCTATTGGTAATCCTCCTTTGGTAATCCTCAAGGACCTTAATGGTTTCCATTAATTTGATTTTGAACTGATTTTAAAATGAATTGATTTTGGAATGTTGTGTTACTTTTATTGTTGTTAGTCGCTCTGAGCCCGGCTTCGGCTGGGGAGGGCAGGATATATAATAATAATAATAATAATAATAATAATAATAATAATAATAATAATAATTTTGCCTCTTACTCCCCTTTTCTCCAAAGCATCTCAAACACTGCAACCATTCTTCATAGAAGAGTTGCTCCATTATTATTTTTTGAGGTGAGGCTTCCAGAACTGTACACAGTATTCCAAAACACAGTCACATGGTAGCTTTTTGCAACAGCATTATGATATTGGTGGTTTTATTTGCAATTCTTTCTCTAATGTTGGTGGGGCTTCTTACGTGAATCCCAGCCTCTGAAGCTACAATTTGGCCAGGCTAGTAAAAACGAGCTAGCTAACTAAAGCTGTAAAACAACTGAAAGTTTGCAGGTGAGGTTAATTTGCATATTTTGCTTTTATATTACCAAATAAGACGGAGGATGTTTTAAGGGGAAACCACCACTATTTCAAATGATGATGATGATGATGATTGTGCAGGGGTGGGGGTGGGGGAACTGCTCAAATTCTCTGGCAATACAAAACAAAGAGGGGGGGGAGAAATTCCACCCCGGGAAGAAAACACTCCTACAGATTCCTGAATATATTTACACCCTTTCCCAACCCACCTAAGCCCAAAGCTGACTCAATTTTATTTACATGATGTGTCTCAAATACACTGCTGAGGGCAAGTAATTTGAACACTTTACAACCAAAGAAAGTTCCCCAAAGTTCCCCCAATCCATCCCTAGCAATAAACGTAACATCTGCCAGCATTTACACAACAACAAAAGGCACAGGATGATGTTCCATTGGATCTCCTCCAGGTGAACAGGCAATGTTTCGAGATCAGTATGCTAACTTATGCGAAGGGACGTGGGTGGTGTTGTGGGTTAAACCACAGAGCCTAGGACTTGCTGATCAGAAGGTCGGTGGTTCGAATCCCTGTGACGGGGTGAGCTCCCGTTGCTCGGTCCCAGCTCCTGCCAACCTAGCAGTTCGAAAGCACGTCAAAGTGCAAGTAGATAAATAGGTACCGCTCCGGCGGGAAGGTAAACGGCATTTCCGTGCACTGCTCTGGTTTTCCAGAAGCGGCTTAGTCATGCTGGCCACATGACCCGGAAGCTGTGCGCCGGCTCCCTCGGCCAATAAAGCGAGATGAACACCGCAACCCCAGAGTCGGCCACGACTGGACCTAATGGTCAGGGGTCCCTTTACCTTTACCTTATGCTAACTTAATGCTGATCTAGTAAATTTTCTGCTTTCGTATTTCTCAATGGCACATTCTGGAGGTCCTGCAGTAAGGATTGGTGACCATGGAATGCCCCGTTATAAAAGTACTGTGTGATGTTATCTCTGGAGCAGCACTGGCCGTTCAGACATGGGGAAGTGAGCATTTCCCGTCATTGTCCTCTGAACAGTCACAATCGCGTCGGATTTTTAAAAACTATTATGTGCCTGAATTTACTCGGGTTTCCTGCTTCTCCAAAACAACCTTTCATTTTTTACGGTCCCTATTAAATTGGGAACTAGGGTTGGGTGTGTTTTTTCAGCCCAAGGTCCATGTTCTCTTGTGGGCAACCTTCCAGAAGCCACATGTCGAGCCATGGGCAGGACCAGAGAGAAAAGTAGGCACTCTAAGGAAGGTGACCTTCTAACAAAACTTAAGCCAGAGGTTTCTGCAAACACACAGAGATGCAACGTTCCCACCTGGGAAGCCAGAGACATTCTGACAGTTCAAGGACATGGTCCAGCCAGGCTAGCTGTGGATTTGATGCTCTTTATTCAGCTCATAGTGGTGAGGAATGAAAGTTCCCCCAAAATATCTGCTTTATATACATTATTTACACACATGTGATTGGCTAATTCTGGGATTCTCCTGTAGGCCAATCAGGTTGCGGATTCACTTCCACCTGGAGCTGGATTGGGTGGCTCCTGCGGACCAATCATACTGCTGCACTGTTCTGGGACCAATCAGACTGCTGCATTCTGGACCCTATTGTTCTAGGACCAATCAGACTGCTGCATTCTGGACCCTATTGTTCTAGGACCAATCAGATTGCTGCCTTTTGGATCCTATTCAGCTCAGTACATAACACTAGCGCACTCAAGGACAGCTCAGAAGAGGGCTGGCAATGGGAGGGGGGTGACCTGGGGAATGTACCCTGGACTGGACAGAGAGGCCTAGAAGACCACATTCAACCCCTGGGTCTCAGGTTTCCCACACAAGAGATTGCACCACCTGAGCTGTCGCCCCCACTTCTCCTCTCTCTCCCCCGCAACTCCTGTCCACTTTCCCCTCTTTTGCTGCCAGTTCTGTAGTGGCAATAGTGCTGCATCTCCTCCACCTCCCTGCCTATTCTTAGAAAGGGCCAAGTGGGCCCTTCCTCAGGTGATGAGGAGAGTGCCTGTACTGCCACAAGTCGAAATGTGTTTTCAACATTTTCACTCTGTGTGGGGCTACCTTTGAAGGTGACCTGGAAACTACAACTATTCCAGAGTGTGGCAGCTAGACTGGGGACTGTGAGCAGCGGCCGAGACCACACAACACCTGTCTTGAAAGACCTACATTGGCTCCCAGTATGTTTCTGGGCACAATTCAACGTGTTGGTGCTGACCTTGAAAGCCCTAAACGGCCCAGTATACCTGAAGGAGCGTCTCCACCCCCATCATTCAGCCCAGACACTGAGGTCCGGCGCTGAGGACCTTCTGGCAGTTCCCTCCCTGTGAGAAGTGAGGTTGCAGGGAACCAGGCAGAGGGCTTTCTCGGTGGTGGCGCCCGCCCTGTGGAACGCCCTCCCATCAGATGTCAAGGAAATAAACAACTCTCTGACTTGTAGAAGACATCTGAAGGCAGCCCTGTTCAGGGAAGTTTTTAACGTTTGATGTTTTACTGTGTTTTTAATATTCTGTTGGAAGCCACCCAGAGTGGCTGGGGAAACCCAGCCAGATGGGTGGGATATAATTAATAAATTATTATTATTATTATTATTATTATTATTATTATTATTATTATTATTATATATTATAATATATAATTATTATTATTATTATTATATAACAGGTGAGGTTGGTAACAGACGAGCAGGTAGCAGAGGGCCTTGCTGGGTGTGCAGCTGGGAGCAGCAGCAGGAACGAGACAGGGAGAAAATGAAGCAAGTAAACCAGAGTCCTGGGATGGTGGCATTGCCAATTTTCTGTTGCCTGAGGGAATAGCCTCCACATGCTTCATGGAAGAGATGGTTCTGTTCTGGTATTAAACTGAAAGCCTGCTTGGAAGGGCCGTGTTGTTTAGTCTTTGCTCATAGCCGCCAGAAAACTTTAGAGATGCTTATTAAATGTACGTGCTCACAAAGAGCCAGTGTGACATTGTGGTTGGACAGTTGGACAATTGTTCCAGAAACCTGGCTTCAAGTTTTCACCCTTACGGAACACGCTTACTCAGAAGTTTCATTGGAAGTGAAGTAACCAGGTGTTTGTGTAATGCTAATGTTGGAAGATCCAGCAATAGAAGTAATTTGACCCGGCTAAGCCAGATGGAAGGACCGTCTCCTTTAGCATCCTGCTTCTTGTTAGCCAGTTCCGAGTAATTCCAAGGATCCTGTGAAACAGAGTTGGAAGGGACAGAAGTTCAGAAGATTTGGAGTAGATTTGGAGTAGTCATCAAGGATTATTTAATGGTGACTAACACTCCTGAGGCAAAACAGCTCACAGCTAAAGCATGATACATGTGTACACCTATTGCTTAGGGCAGGGGTCGGCAAACTAAGGCCCGGGGGCCCGGATCAGGCCCAAATTGCCTTCAGGATCCAGGCCCTGGACTGTCTGTGGATCGGCATGGGGATTCTGTTCATTCGGGCTGCGTCATTTCCCCCCACACCATTCTGTCCCCCCCCACACACACACCGTGGCAGCGCCTCCTCCCTCCCTCCTCCCTGCCCTGCCTAGAGGAGGAAGGGGGCTGGGCTGAGCTGGCTGAACGTCATTTTAAGCAGCCCCTCTCCGGAGCCAGCCCTTTCGCGCTGCTCATCTTCCCGCCACCGCTGCCACCCTGGTGCTTCTGTGGGCCAGAGAGTGGAGCGGATGAGCTTGCTCCGCCTACCCACAAGAAGCAGCAGCCATAGTGGTGGTAGTGGTGGTGGCGGCAGCCCCTGGGGGATAAGCACAGCGGCTGGGGCTGGGGGGTGGGGAGGAGGACTCCTTGCCCCCCTCACATCTTCTTCCAGCTCCCCTCCCCACGTGCCACTAGAAGGTCTGAGGGACAGTGGACCAGCCCGCAGCTTAAAAAAATTGCCGACCCTGGCTTAGAGGGACAGCATCCTGATGTCTCATGACACACACACACACACTAACTATTGTTGTTTAGTCGTGTCCGACTCTTTGTGACCCCATGGACCAGAGCACGCCAGGCACTCCTGTCTTCCACTGCCTCCCGCAGTTTGGTGAAACTCATGCTGGTAGCTTTGAGAACACTATCCAGTCATCTCGTCCTCTGTCGTCCCCTTCTCCTTGTGACCTTTCCCAACATCAGGGTCTTTTCCAGGGAGTCTTCTCTTCTCACACACAAGAACTATCATGGATTAATCACCATACTGTCCAATATGTCAATACTCTTTCAGGAGAGACAGTTCACACATTCGGCTTGTAGTGGTGCGGCCCATACAAACCAAGCTTATGATACTTACTAATGGGAATTGACTGAGTAAAGCAAAATCTCTGCAAAGTGCTTTAGGTAAAGCTGAAGATGGATTTCAGCACGAGAGAATTGAGGGCATGCCTAATTTGATGTGGGCATATTTATTTATGCATATTTATTTGGGAATATGTTCCATAGAGCACAGTTCTGAATGAACAGGCATAGCATTGACCTGCAACTCCTACGCCTGTTTATTGACATATATGCAGGTTGTTATCCTGACTGTTATGTACTGAGTTGAATAGGATCCAAACTGCAGCAGATTGGTCCTAGAACAATAGGATCCAAAAGGCAGCAGTCTGATTGGTCCTAGAACAATAGGACTCAGAATGCAGCAGTCTGATTGGTCCTAGAACAATGCAGCAGTATGATTGGTTGGCAGGAACCACCCAATCATGCTCCAGGTAGAAGTGAATCCACAACCTGATTGGCTTACAGTAGAATTCCGGAATTAGCCAATCATGTGCAGCCCATTGTGTAAATAATGTATATAAAGCAGATACTTTGAGGGGACATTCATTCATTCCTCCTCACCACTATGAGCTGAATAAAGAGCATGAAATCACTTTGCGACTCTGAGTATATTTCACTGACCCTTTGAATTAGAGACGCTGCCGCAAATTAAATCCTAGTACAGTGGTACCTCAGTTTAAGAACAGCCCTGTTTACGAACAATTTGATTTGCAGACTCTGCAAAACTGGAAGTAGTGTCTAAGAACGGAATCCAAATGGTGGAAGGGCACCGCCGATGGCAGGCCTCATTAGGGAAACCACGCCTCGGTTTAAGAACGGTTTCAGTTTAAGAACAGACTTTCAGAACGGATTAAGTTCGTAAACCGAGGTACCACTGTACTTTGTTCTATCTAGGATGAAACTTATACTCCCTCTTGTGGCTCTTTAGACAGCAAGAAACTGTTGTGGGTTGGAACCAAATTCACCAGAAAGGAGTTCAATGCTTAATAAGCAGCCTGGCTACAGGGGGAGTTGTTTTCTCAAGATCTCTACACAGTGCCCCCAAGGGATTACTTCAGAAATTGTCATCACGGTACATACAGTGATTCCACGACTTTCACAGACCATCTGAAAATTGCTGAGGGTTTTGGCAGATCACTTAATAGTTTTTGTGCCTGTCGTAGCAATCATAAACTGCTGTGCTAGATGATGCATGGTTGTTAATTGCATTTTTATTGCTTTTAGAAATTTCTTACGTTGTATTTTTTTGCATTCAACAGAATTCAAATTGGAAACACAATAAAAACACAATGTAAGAAATAAAAGCTGCAATTTAAATGCAGTTTAAATGCAACATTGATATTTAATGTGACAGATGCGTCACCTCTTGTCTTCAATCAAGTATCCACAGATACACTGAGGAGCACTTAAACAAAGCAACGGTGGTCCATAGACCAGTTTGGGAATCCCTGCCTTTGGTAAAAATCACCTTTGCAAAAGGCTTCAGTATTTCTTCTTATTAAAAGGAAATTGATATCTTCCTACCCGCTCCCCCCCCTCACCTTCCATGAATCATAACTGAGGTTAGTAGCACTTAAGAACCTAGCCTCATGAAATCAACCCCGTTGGTCCGTCCAGGTCAGTACTGCCTACACTGATTGACAGCATCACTGCAGGGTTTCAGCCAGGTGACATTCTCCGCTCCACCTGGAGGCGCTGGCAATAGAACCCAGGAACTTCTCAATGCAAGCTAGATGCTCCCAGCCACAACCTTACGTTAGCACTTGCTGCCTCCCTGGGATTTATTATTTTTAAGGTTCCTGAACACAAGTTCAAAAATGCCTGCACACATGCCAGAATCGAGGCGGGGAGCAGAGAACCGGCGATTTAGGGAAGGGAGAATGAGCTCCATCCAGATGAATTTTGCGGACAGAGAGTGGCAGCAGAGCCATCCAGATCCACGGCTGAAGAAACCGCAGAATGGGACCTGAACACACACGACCCTCTAGGGACGAGGGTCGTCACCTGCCCCTAGGGCGATCGATCACCCAATTGCCGCTGTTTCGAGCAGGTCGCTGCGCTTCGAATCTTCGAACTGAATCATAGCTGTAAATGTTTCCTTTTTTTTTTTTTTTTTTTTTTAAGGGGAAATCCCCTTATTCCGAATAGGATTCCTCGCAAGGAAAAGGAAAAGTTGGTAGCTATGAACCCAATCACCCCCCATTTGTCTTCATCGCTTTTCCAGGAAGCGCTCAAATTTGGAAACGCGTTTTGGGATTTCCCTTGGGGTGGAGCCACCTGGAAAGAAGCGGCGGGGAGTCACCATATAAGCGGCGGGGAGCCAAGGCCGCGCCAAGGCGAGCCCACCAACGAAACCGCAGCGAGCCGAGGTAAAGGGCAGGCAGGGGCGGAGCGCGGCGCCGGCTGAGTCGGCTCCGGCGGCGGAAGAGGCGCGCGAAGCTCGGCGGGGTCCGCCAGCCCGCGTGCGCCTCGGCGTGCGCCTTTACGCGCCGTGGCGAAGCGATTCTGGCGTTGCCGCGAATAGAAAGCCGGGTGCGCGCGGAGATGCGCCTTCCGAGGGAAGGCGTGCTGATGATTCGTGGCTCAGGTAGGGTCATCTGCGCTGCTTTCCTTGCGGAGATGACCGTTTCCTGAGGGTTCGCGTGGTCGCGCCGGTTGCATGTTGGTCCGTGTCTGGTGCGAGGTATGTGTGCAGATACAGGTATGGACATGATGCTGGGGCAGACGGCGCCCCGAGCGAGGGCAAAGTTCGGCGCCGCCCCTGAATATTTATTATTTCCACATTTTGGTACAATTGCTTTTTAAAGGATCTTCTCAGTAGGTGCCGGTATAAACATAGTTGGTTATCATCATCATCATCACCAGGTCTTCTCTGCGGTGGCGCCCTCCCATCAGATGTCAAGGTGATAAAGAACGACACAACCTTTAGAAGACATCTGAAGGCAGCCCTGTATCAGGAGGTTTTTAATGTTTGACGTTTTGTTATGTTTTTAGATGTGCTGGAAGCCACCCAGAGTGGCTGGGGAAACCCAGCCAGATGAGCAGGGCATAAATAATAAAATTATTATTATTATTGGCCACTTCGGCACGGTGCCTGCGCTGATGTGCATTCCGAGGGAACTTGGGGGTCGTCAGTGCTGTTTTCTTGGCAGAGATGACAATTTCCTGTGTTCATGTGCAACTGGTGCATGTGTGTCTATGGTGGGAGGTATGAGACATGCATGCGTCTGTGCTGATGTACATGTGATGCTGTCATAAGGACATGAAGTTTTTGTCAGGTGTGAGCATGTGTGTTTGTGTGTACAGATGTGCATATGGGGCTGTCATTAAATGTTCATCAGGTGTACAAAAGAGACTGTTCTTTGTGGAGCAGAATTCTTCCACTATATTATAGGGTTTATTTAAAGTGCTATAATACTGCAAATCCACATACATTCTAAAGCGCATTCAACACATGGTTTCCCCCAAAGAATTCTGGGAACTGTAGTTAAGGCTGCTAGCATTGTAGTTCTGTGATGGGAGGTTACAGTTCCCAGGATCCTTTGAGAGAAGTGCTTCAAATTTGTGTTCAATGCGTGCTGTGGATCCGCCCAAATTGGCTGATTTGACCACTTCATCAAGTCTCTTTTTCGAAAGAATCCTGTCTTACGGATATAAATGCCTTTCTGTCTAAGCTACCCACCCAAATTAAAAATGTAACTTTATACATTTAAATTGGGAAGTATATAAGCTAGGGAGAAAAGCAGTGTTTGCATGCATAGCAGTGTTAGAAATTCCCCAGGAACATTTTGCAACCATGTGGAGATGTCTTGTTATGTGCTGAGTTGAATAGGATCCAAACTGCAGCAGTCTGATTGGTCCTAGAACAATAGGATCCAAATTGCAGCAGTCTTATTGGTCCTAGAACAATAGGATTCAGAATGCAGCAGTCTGATTGCTCCTAGAACAATGCAGCAGTATGATTGGTTGGCAGGAACCACCCAATCATGCTCCAGATATAAGTGAATCCACAACCTGATTGGCTTACAGTAGAATTCCAGAATTAGCTAATCATGTGAAGCCCATTGTGTAAATAATGTATATAAAACAGATACTTTGAGGGGACTTTCATTCATTCCTCCTCACCACTATGAGCTGAATAAAGAGCATGAAATCACTTTGCGACTCTGAGTATATTTCATGTCTTGATGCCAGATTGCCGACTGACATCTCTGTCTGGTTGGGCCCTCCAGCTTTCTTAAGCAGATAAGGAGAAGAGCTTATTTACTGCATTCACATCTCAGCTTTTTCTCCAAAGAGTACATGGTTCACCCCCTACCACTCTGCAGTTAATCCTTACAATGACCCACAGTGAGCTTCATAACTGAGTGCAGATTTGAACCCTGATCTCCCAGGCCCTGGCCTCACACTCTAACCACTACACCACACTGGCTTCCTAAGCACTTCTGCTGTGGGGCAGCTCTATAAATTAAGTGTGGGGAAATAAATGTGGAGAAAGCAAAATGTCACTTAGAGAAAGGATCTGAAATATTTTCCTTGAAGCTTGAAATTGTTTTCTTCTGGATTGTTTTATTTTATGTGTTAAAGTGTTGTAAACTGCTTTGAGATTTCCCCCCTTTAAAATATAAAGTGGTATATTAATAATTTTATTAATAATAATAATCCACTGCAAAAGGTGCCTTGGTATTCCATTGCGGCGACTATATTCTTTTTGCTCAAAAGGAGTGAGGTTTTCTTCATTCTCTTAAGCCAGCCTTCCACATTATGCAACCCTGCTCTGGTTTTATATCTCTTACTAACCCTGTGCTGGCTGGGGCTGTTGGGAGTCATAACCCAAAACATCTGGAACGTGTCTGAGATGACTCCAGTTGGGCTACTGTGGTTAATTCTTTTGGTCCTAGCAGAGATGTCTGGGATTCACACAGAGTTTATTTAAGTAATAAACTTTTATTGGGTAAAGATTTATTCTTAATTGATTTGTGTGGCTGGATGCTTCCCAGATCATTGCACTCTTAGGATATGAGGTCTGTGTCTTGTTTCACATAAGCATAACACACACTTTTCATCTTATTTCTTGCTTGGCTTAACATGTGTTTGGAAAAGGGCTGTGGCTCAGGGGCAGATCATGCCAGATCCTTGGGATCTCTAGGTAGGACATGGGAAGGTAAAGGTAAAGGTACCCCTGCCCGTACGGGCTAGTCTTGCCAGACTCTAGGGTTGTGCGCCCATCTCACTCAAGAGGCCAAGGGCCAGCACTGTCCGGAGACACTTCCGGGTCACGTGGCCACCGTGACATTGCTGCTCTGGCGACCCAGAGCCGCACACGGAACGCCGTTTACCTTCCCGCTAGTAAGCGGTCCCTATTTATCTACTTGCACCCGGGAGTGCTTTCGAACTGCTAGGTTGGCAGGCGCTGGGACCGAACGACAGGAGCGCACCCCGCCGCGGGGATTCGAACCGCCGACCTTTCGATCGGCAAGCCCTAGGCGCTGAGGCTTTTACCCACAGCGCCACCCGTGTCCCATTAGGACATGGGAAGACTGCCTGGCAAAGAGCCTGGACAGCCACTGCCAGTCCGTGTAGACATCATTGAGGGTGTTGAACTGCTCTTACTGTCAGAATGTTCTTCCTGAAGTTTAATTGGAACCTCATTTCTTGTCATTTGAAGCCATTGGTTTGGGTCCCTTGATAGATAGATGGCTGGTTCCTATTTAGCATTGTGTACGAGTCGTATGTCAGCTCCAGTCTCTTTGTGCGTCTTCTACTTAATGCACCTGTCTTCAAAGAAACCTCATTCTAAGATAAGACATTTGGCTATGATCCAAGGCCAGGTGGTGTGATCCATAGGTAGCAAGAAGTTACACGCTTCTTGCGGCAGGGGGATGTAGACTAGGGAGTTCAGAGGGAAATGAATTGAACTGGCCGTGGACAGATTCACACCATAGATGGTTTGGATTGTGTGGAACTAGTTGATGCTTAAGGGATGCGGATGGCGCTGTGGGTAACCTCAGCGCCTAGGACTTGCCGATCGCATGGTCGGTGGTTCGAATCCCCGCAGCAGGGTGCATGCCCGTCGTTCGGTCCCAGCGCCTGCCAATCTAGCAGTTCGAAAGCACCCCCGGGTGCAAGTAAATAAATAAGGACCGCTTACCAGCGGGAAGGTAAATGGCGTTCCGTGTGCTGCGCTGGCTCGCCAAATGCAGCTTGTCACGCTGGCCACATGACCCGGAAGTGTCTGCGGACAGCGCTGGCTCCCGGCCTATAGAGTGAGATGAGCGCACAACTCTAGAGTCTGTCAAGACTGGCCCATACGGGCAGGGGTACCTTTACCTTTACCTTTACCTTAGTTGATGGTTGCTTGAAAGTCCCCCAAAAAACCCAGCCATGCCATAATCCTGAAATGCTCAAATGTGTTGTCAGAAATAGCAGATAAACAGTTGTCTCGACAGCTTCTGTGTGCATGAGTTCATCTATTTAGCAAATAGTGCAAGTGGGACTACAGCTGTTGTCAGGATAAGGGTGTCTGGTCCAATTAAAGACCCTCCCGGTAGTAGTGCCACCTCCCATTGCTCTTACCAGATACTGGGAACAAAAGGCAAGCTCTCTGGGAAATCTCAGAGATTTGTGCATCTCTAAGCAAGGGTCTCTATGCCTGAGGCTTCTGTTAGAATTCCTGATCTATGATTGCAGTCATGGGTTTTTTGTCTGTCACATGATGGTGTTTGTTTTGACTCCACAGAGTGGGAAGTGTCAGAGACAGGATGTTTGCGTTACTGTGTTCCGTGAAGTGGGACTATTGTCCTTCGTTCTTTTTCTCTTTGCTGTCTGATGCTAGAGAGAGAGGGAGCCATGCTGCCGTGCTCCATGTGTGTTTATATGTAAATAAAGTAGATTAGCCAAAATGCTGAGTTGCTGAGGTCTGTCACGCATGATGCGCAAACTCTGCGGATCCCTAAGTGTGCCAGTGTCGGTTGGCATCGGTCGCTGTGATGTTCAGGCAGAAGAAAGCTTTTGAAGCTCCCGAACGATCAAGGGAGGGAGGGAACATGCTAGTTGGGCATGTGTCTCTACCAGGGTCCTACTCGAGTGTAGGCTGAACTCCTGACAGCTTCATCAGCTAGCACAAAATGATAAAAACTTGTTCCCCAGCCTACTTAGTGGCCAAAAGTCTGGGCACTGGACTTCGAAATTGGACCTCCTTCTCAAGAACTTATGCCAGTGCTTTTAAAGCAACAAACTTTTATTTGGAATAAGAACATGGAGAGGATCCTAGGACCCAGTGGGATATAAACTGACTAACAGCATAAATCAACAGTTTAAGAGTATTGGGAGTACAGAATGTGAAAATAAAAAAGGGCTATCTTATCCTTGCCAGATGCTCATGAGCCTGGACTACCCTGCTTTTCCAGCAAAAGCTGGTTCATGTGCCTTCAATGTAAAAAATAAAAAATAAATAAGGCTAAAGTGGAACAAGAGGGATAGGACATAGGAGAAAAGAAGAGGGAGATGCTGGGAGCATGAGGTAGATGCTATCTTAGACCCTTATTCTCATACCAGAAAAGAAGAAGAAGGAAAAAAGATTAAAATAAATAAAATTAGATTCTGATTATTCTCGTTGTCCTATTTCTCATTTTGTTATTCTACATGCAGCACCTTATTATCATTTTTGCTTTCCCAGTTCTTGTCAAGAGTACTTTATTATTTATCACCTTAGTTTTGCAAGAACCATTCAAGGTCTGCCAGGAGATTTTTTTGGTTACAGTAATTTTCCAGATAGTCTTTAAATATTCTCCATTCTTTATGTACCTTCTGCATTCTTCTACTTTTTTCTAATTGCAAAGCCTTTGATCAGATCCTCAAAACTAACCTTACGTAACGCATCTGCTTCTATGCTTAGTCGAGGTGAGGAACCCAGCTTGCCTTGTTGCATCATTGTTCTGTTGGGATTTTTAACATACTTCAACTGAGAAAATGAATGCTCAACTGAGCAATTTACGTGGTGCCCCCTCCTTCCCCGGATGCCCTAAGCATGCGCTTATTTTGCTTAATGGTTAATCCAGCCCTGACACTAATTACATTGTGGATGGATGGATGGATGGATGGGATGCTGCTAGGCCTGAGTTAAGGACTCTAAGATAGTCAGGCTTCAATTTCCTTAAATGAGGGAGTAACATTCCCAGGGGACGCGGGTGGCGCTGTGGGTAAAACCTCAGTGCCTAGGACTTGCCGATCGTATGGTTGGTGGTTAGAATCCCTGCGATGGGGTGAGCTCCCGTCTTTCAGTCCCAGCTCCTGCCCACCTAGCAGTTCAAAAGCACCCTTAAGTGCAAGTAGATAAATAGGTACCGCTTTATAGCGGGAAGGTAAACGGCGTTTCCATGTGCTGTGCTGGTGAGGCTCGCCAGAGCAGCTTCGTCACACTGGCCACGTGACCAGGAAGTGTCTGTGAACAGCGCTGGCTCCCAGCCTCTTAAGTGAGATGAGCGCACAACCCTAGAGTCGGACACGACTGGCCCGTACGGGCAGGGGTACCTTTACCTTTACCTTTAACATTCCCAGGGGCTCAGCTCACCCTCCCAGACCACACAACCGTCCAGGTACTCAATCAGCTCAACACAAGACATGGATACCATCTCTTCACATGATCCTCCACTTGTCTAATCCTGACACCTGTCTGTGGTTTTGAGGAAGGGTCAGGGCAGCTCTGAAAACTAGCCCCCTGTCCTGTATATTCCTCCTCCCCCAAAAGGGAAACAGCCAATATTGGACAAATTAAGAAGGTTCATTCTACTCTCCAAAGAACAGAACATTCTGTCCCTCCGCATGCCTGCACATTGTGTTCTTTACGGTCTCTTTACACTTTGTTTCCTTTCACTTTTTCTTTCCCAGAACTACATCGTCTGCAAACACAAGAGAAGGGTGCTTTCCGTAAGCTGAGTCCGTGCTGCAGCAGACCCCACTTGATTCCAAGAGAGCGAGCAGGACTGTCAAGACCCTCGGAAGTAGTATGGAACTCTACAGCAAGCGGAACCCTTTCAGGACGCTCTCGGAGGTAGAGTTCCTGGCTCCCTTTTGCTTTCAGAGGTCTAGGTTTGCAAGCATAAATACGCTTGAACAGGGTAGAGTTGGAGGGTCCAACATGGGAGTTGTAGTCACCTGGAAGGCACCACATTGGCTACCCTTGGTGTAGAGCAGGGTTTGCCAAACGTGGGTCTGCAGCTGTTGTTGGACTACAACTCCCATCATCCCTGACCACTGGTCCTGCTAGCTAGGGATGATGGGAGTTGTAGTCCAACAACAGCCAGAGACCCAAGTTTGGGAAACCCTGGTGCAGAGAGAATGGAAGAAGTCTCTCTCTCTCTCATGACTCTATGGCTTGGCCAAGGGTAGGGGCATCAAGGCCTATTAGCCATGACAGCTAATGTTCAGAAGCAGACTGCTGGGGAGGGTGCAGGGGGTTGCGAAGTGCAAGGAAGGAGGGCTGTCTTCCTACTCGTTGTATGGACTTCTTGGAAGCAGTTGAACTGGGATGTTGCCAAGTCAAGCAGAGTTCGCATATGTTAAAGAGAAACAAGGAACACAGGAGGTGGCAGAGGGCAGGTGACTCAATATCCTAAGTGAGGGTTGCACACATTGCTTTAGGGAAAGGCAGCCTGTTCGTAGTCTCAGGGCTGTTGTCTCTGCAGGGGAAGGAGGACTTGGAGCCTGCATTGGCTTTTTGGTCACAGAGGTGGGGATGAACAGTAGAAGAAGACTTTTGTGCTCATGCCACACTTGTGGGCTTCCCAGAGGCATGTGGAAAAGAGGGTGGTGGACTGGCCTTCTTATGCTAATAATAATAATAATAATAATAATAATAATAATAATAATAATATCCCACCCATCTGGCTGGGTTTTCCTAGCCACTCTGGGCGGCTTCCAACAAAATATTAAAATACAGTAGTCTGTTAAACTGTATTTTAATATTTTGTAGTCTGTTAGTAGTCTGTTAAACGAAGACAGGAGTGCCTGGGAAGACAGGAGTGCCTGGCGTGCTCTGGTCCATGGGGTCACGAAGAGTTGGACACGACTGAACGACTAAACAACAACAAGTCTGTTAAACATTAAAAGCTTCCCTTTACAGGAACCTAAGAAGTGTGGGTGGCACTGTGGTCTAAACCACTGAGCCTAGGGCTTGCCGATCAGAAGGTCGGTGGTTCGAATCCCCATGACGGGGTGAGCTCCTGTTGCTCGGTCCCTGCTCCTGCCAACCTAGCAGTTCGAAAGCACGTCAAAGTGCAAGTAGATAAATAGGTACCGCTCCGGTGGGAAGGTAAACGGCGTTTCCGTGCGCTGCTCTGGTTCGCCAGAAGCGGCTTAGTCATGCTGGTTACATGACCTGGAAAAACTGTCTGCGGACAAACGTCGGCTCCCTCGGCTTACAAAGCGAGATGAGCGCCGCAACCCCAGAGTCGTTCGCGACTGGACTTAACTGTCAGGGGTCCTTTACCTTTACCTTTTTTCAGAAGAGACTGGTGGGTCAGGCCAGTGGCCCATCTAATCCTGCATCCCATTCTCACAGTGGCCAACCAGATACAGTGGTACCTCGCAAGACCAATGCCTCGGAAGATGAAAAACTCACAAGACGAAAGAGTTTTTCATTTTCTGAGTTGCTTCACAAGACGGATTTCCCTATGGGCTTGCTTCGCAAGACGAAACGTCTTGCGCCTTTTTTAAAAAACTGCCAATGCATTCCTATGGGAAACCGTCAATACACAGCGGTGCTTCGCAAGACGAAAAAATTCACAAGACGAAAAAACTCGCAGAACGAATTAATTTCGTCTTGCGAGGCACCACTTTACTTGGGAGAAAACTCCTCAAGCAGACCTGACCACGAGGATACTAGCAAAATGTTAGAAATCTCACCCAATGGCAGAAACCTTTGCCAAGGACAGTTACTGGGAAAGGAACCCGGTTGCTGCATCCAGCTCACTTGCTCTCTCTCCCTTTGCCTTCTAGTGGGTGGTGCTCTACATCCTGCTCTTGGGGCCCCCGTGTTCCGGCAGCTACCCCACCTACAGCAGGCGAGATCGCCGGACCAATGAGGTGTTTGTGTGCAAGCAGTGCCCGCCGGGGACGTACGTGGCTGAAGAGTGCACCAATGATAAGGACACCGTTTGCCAGCCGTGCCCCGCTCTCCACTACACGCAATACTGGAACTACCTCAAGAAGTGCCTGTACTGCAACGTCTTCTGCAACAGCCTGGAAGAAGAGGTGCGGCCGTGCAATGGCACACACAACCGGGCGTGCCAGTGCAAGGCGGGCTACCACTCGGATTTGGATTTCTGCATAAAGCACTCCAGCTGCCCCTTGGGAACCGGAGTTGCTCAGCTTGGTACGTATTGCAAGCGGCACCCTCACTCTTGATCCCAACAGGCACCGCTCTACTGGGGACAGCCCTCGGTTTGGGCTGGCTGTCCCTGGTAAATCACAGAGGTTAGAATCACAGAATTGTAGAGTTGGAAGGGGCTCACCAGGATCATCTAGTCCAGGCATAGGCAAACTCGGCCCTCCAGATGTTTTGGGACTACGATTCCCATCATCCCTGACCGCTGGTCCTGTTAGCTAGGGATGATGGGAGTTGTAGTCCAAAAACATCTTGAGGGCCGAGTTTGCCTATGCCTGATCTAGTCCAACCCCTTGCAATGCAGGAAACTCAGCTAAAGCATCCCTGACAGATGGCCACCCAACCTCTACTCAGGGAAAGTCCACCACCTTCTGAGTGAGTCCATTCCGCTGTCAGCAGAGCCCTTCTCATCAGAAAGTTCTTCCTGATGCTTAGTCGGAATCTCCTTTCTTGTCATTTGAGTCCATTGGTTAGAGTCCTACCCTCCAGATCAGCGGAAAACAAGCTTGCTCCCTCTTCCATGTGACAGACATCTGACATCCCTCTTCAGACTACCGTATCTCCTCTCAGTCTGCTCTTTTCCAGGCTAAACATACCCAGCTCCTTCAACTGTTCCTCATAAGGCCTGGTTTCTAGACCCTTGATCATCCTGGTCACCTGCCTCTGCACATATTCCAGCTTGTCAATACCTTTCATATATGGTAGTGCCTCGGGTTACAGATGCTTCAGGTTACAGACGCTTCAGGTTACAGACTCCGCTAACCCAGAAATAGTACCTCGGGTTAAGAACTTTGCTTCAGGATGAGAACAGAAATTGCGTGGCGGCGGCAGTGGGAGGCCCCATTAGCTAAAGTGGTACCTCAGGTTAAGAACAGTTTCAGGTTAAGAACGGACCTCCAGAACGAATTAAGATCTTAACCCGAGGTACCACTGTATTGTGGCACCCAGATGTCTGGGAATCCAACTAGGCTGCTGTGAAGAACAGGCTTCTTCTGAGACGTGACTGCTGTGAAATCTCTCTCCATTCAAAGCTTCCAATTTTAATATGTGTAAATAAATCATATTTACATATATATAAAGCTTGGTTTCCAGCTTAGTTTTGCAGTTTGATGTTATAACATTCTTAAACCTGCATCTCTTCCGGAGGAACAACAACTTGTTGGCGTTGCCTTTTCCTTCAGGGTGCAGCTGTAGAACCACCTTTGCCAACCTGGTTGGCGCAGCCCGTCCTGTCACCCTCTAACGAGGCTCGTTTTGAGCCGTGGTGCCTGCTGAATTGTAGGGCGATGCTGGGATTCCCCTCCTAGCATAAAGAGCACACTCTATTCTTGGCTTTTGAAACAGGATGGGAGAGAGTTGGGCAGTGGCCGGAAGCTGCAGGAGGCGAGAGGGCTCTTGTGGTCAGATCCTGCTTTAGACTTCCCATAAGGGGCATGTGGTTGAGAACAAGATGCTGGACTAGATGGGCCATTGGCCTGATCCAGCAAGCTATTCTTATTTTCTTACATGTGCTGCGATTACTCTGTAGGGAGGGAGAAATGTGAGTGTGCCCAAAGTCCCCTCTTCCAGCTGCTTTTGGTTTTGCAGGGCTGAGGCTGCGTTCCCAGGTTCCCATCCCAGGCGGAACTCTCTGCATTCCTAACAGCAAGTGCCCCTGGCCATGATCTAAGTGGTGTCTGAGGTCATGTCTGTCCCTGGATCACCAAGTGACTTGGCAGAGACCAGCGCTGTTCCACTTTCTCTTTTCTTTCTTATTTCAGTGAAGGCGAAAGTTGCATATCTTGGAAAGACAGCCTGGCTTTCATAAACGCAGGGGCTGGGCTCAGCTTTCATGGACAGCTTGTCTCCCCTCGTCCTTGGTTCTCACTGAAATGGCTTTGCAGGGGGAATTATGACTGATAAAATGTGACACTCTGTACTCCATGAACAGTGGGGAATTCTAGCAAGGCTCTGCAAAATAGACAGTTGCCATCAGGGCTTTGCATGGGTTTGAAACCAGGTGTGTGCCACCTGTTTAGGGAAGCTTTTAATGTTTGATGCATTACTGTATTTTAATATTTTGTTGGAAGCTGCCCAGAGTGTCTGGGAAAGCCCATCCAGATGGGTGGGGTATAAATAATAAATATTTGTTATTTATTATTTATTATTTATGGAGGCGCAGAAGCAAGCATACCGGCCAGAAATTCTCCCTGCAGTGCAACATCAGTCTGGCAGCCCTTATTCATTTGCCTTCCCCTCGCCAGTGCCTCTAGCAAACACCTATGTTTTCTGGAGTACAGTTCTGGTCATAGACCACATGGCTCAAGTCCTCTGTTCTGCCCAATGGGAGATGGTATCAAGTCAAGTCTGGATGAGGCCTTTGTCTCTGCCTTGCACTGGGTGTGCTCAATGGGTGGACTCAGTTCAGAGAAGTTTTGTGGTTCAGAGGTGTTTTGCTGAGATTCTTTTCTATATGTTCTGTCATAAACTGGATTTTGGACTTTGAACAAGTTATATTATTCACATACTTTGGGGGAACCTACACCTGACTTAGAATTCTGCCTTTTACTGAATCAGGCTAGCGTAGTGGATTTTCTTCAATTAACCCGGAGCAATGGATCCAAACTACAAGAAAGAAGATTCCACCTAAACATTAGGAAGAACTTCCTGACAGTAAGAGCTGTTCGACAGTGGAATTTGCTGCCAAGGAGTGTGGTGGAATCTCCTTCTTTGGAGGTCTTTAAGCAGAGGCTTGACAACCAGTGGTCTGATGGTGGTTCTTGCTTGGCAGGTGGTTGGACTCGATGGCCCTTGTGGTCTCTTCCAACTATGATTCTATGATTCTATGATTCTAACCCCTCCAGTTGTGAAGTTTAAGACCACTTTTGTTTTGGTGGGAACAACTGCAGCCCCTGGGGAACACACAAAAGTGAGGTCCACCTGATTATAAGTTACACGGCTTCACCTTAGCTTTACGCATGTGTAGAGATGGTGGGAGGAAATGAAACCTTGTGGACCCACGTGTGTGGGTGAACAACACAAAGAAATGGCTAGGTGCCTGGATTCAAAATGTGGGGCTTGCACACAGAGAGCCCCAGTAGCAGAGTATTAAACTCGTGAAAATATGCAACCACAGATTAAGAACAGACCTAGCCAAGCCATTGCAGTATATGTATTAGACCAGGGAGTTCTGTAGCGTATTTGTGGTTTAAGATGGAACTGTGCATTCCACACATTAAAGATTCATATTGCTTCTAACTGTACTTTTCATTGCATCTCTTATATATATTGCATTTCACTGTATTACAGTTTGAACTGCAATATAAAAGAGAGAAAAACAGCAACGAAAAGCATGCAATTAAAAATCTAGCACAGCGCATTACAATCGCTACAAAATCATTAAGTTGCTGCTTCTCAAACTTTTTTTTCTCTTGGCCACACTTTCAGAATAAAAAATTGTTCACTCCACCCTGAAATTTTTATTGATGAGAAATACATTGGAAAACAAAAAGAACCAACAATGAGCAGTGCTTGGTTTATAACACAAAACACAGCTACTTTATAATATGATCGCAGGAAAGATACCTATCCATGTTGTTGTTGTTTAGTCGTTTAGTCGTGTCCGACTCTTCGTGACCCCCTGGACCAGAGCACGCCAGGCACTCCTGTCTTCCACGGCCTTTGGTCAAACTCATGCTGGTAGCTTCGAGAACACTGTCCAACCATCTCGTCCTCCGTTGTCTCCTTCTCCTTGTGCCCTCCATCTTTCCCAACATCAGGGTCTTTTCCAGGGAGTCTTCTCTTCTCATGAGGTGGCCAAAGTCTTGGAGCCTCAGCTTCATGATCTATCCTTCCAGTGAGCACTCAGGGCTGATTTCCTTCAGAATGGATAGGTTTGATCTTCTTGCAGTCCACGGGACTCTCAAGAGTCTCCTCCAGCACCATAATTCTAAAGCATCAATTCTTCGGTGATCAGCCTTCTTTATGGTCCAGCTCTCACTTCCATACATCACTACTGGGAAAACCATAGCTTTAACTGTACGGACCTTTGTTGGCAAGGTGATGTCTCTGCTTTTTAAGATGCTGTCTAGGTTTGTCATCGCTTTCCTCCCAAGAAGCAGGCGTCTTTTAATTTCGTGACCGCCTGCCACCATCTGCAGTGGTCATATTCTGCAAATAATATATATATATATACTCTGATACTATGCTATACTACACTGAAATGTTTAAATGTTTGATTGTCCTTGAATCTTCCCAAATACACTTGCCATCCTCTCCTGCCACACCCTTAGAGAACCCCAGTACCAAGTGGTACTACAAGACCCCCAGCAATTTTTTAAGTGCTACATGGGGGGTGGGAACATTTGGGAGCCGCTGTTCTTAGACAATGCCCAGCTCCATTTGGAATTCGCATGCAGTGTTTGCTCACAGCTTCTTCTTCTTTTGCCATGGCTGTATCTTACAGGCAACCCGCAGGAGGACACTACATGTATCCCGTGTCCTCAGGGGACCTTTTCCGACTCTGTTTCCAGCACTGAGGTTTGCCAACCCCACCGGGACTGTTCTAAGCAAGGCCTGGCGGTCAACGTCCCTGGGAACCAGTTCCATGACACCTTCTGCACCCCTTGCAAGATGAGCAAAGCCAACAGCACCAAGGACAAAGCAGATGAATTACTAGGTGAGAAGCTGCATGGGGGCACACGTACCCCCCCCCTGCCCATTTCAAATGGGCATCAAGCACTTGTGACTTACCTTCAGCAAAATCCTGGGCCCTATAATTTAGGAGTTCTTTTGTGCCCTTTCCAGAACTCCCACTGTTGCCGGCTTATGGTCCATCCACCCCATGCTTTTAGAGCACTCTTATTCCACTTAAATAATCACTGAGAATCCTGGGAACCGTAGTTTGCTAAGTGTGCTGAGAACTGTAGCTCTGTGAAGTCAGCACCCTTAACAAACTGCAGTTCCCAGAATACTCCATGACTGTTGTAACATATGGTGTGTGGCAGCCCCGTTTCTGAGTCATGCACATAGAGCACATTGCAGCATAGCTGTCAACCTTCCCTTTTTTGCGGGAAATTCCTTTATTCCAGCGCCATTTCCCGCTGCTTCCCTGGATTGTTAGATATCCCATAGACTGTCCCCGGGACAGGTGAGGCTGCTGATCCCTTATTTTTGAGGCTGCTGATCCCTTATTCTCAAATCTGAAAGTTGACAGCTATGCATTGCAGTAGTCAAGGCAAGTTTCATACGCAACACTTTAAAGCTGGATCAGAGAGCCTGGGAATTTCAAAAACATCACTCTAATGCTGGTCTGTTGAGTTGCCAGTGGATTCTATTTTCTGCCCTTGTAACCTACTCCACAAATCCCTTTTTGGATTGAGGCATGGCTTATCAGGTGCCTAAAAACAACATGTAGAAGTCTACTGAAGAGTAAAAGGTAAAGGGACCCCTGACCATTAGGTCCAGTCGTGGCCGACTCTGGGGTTGCGGCGCTCATCTCGCTTTATTGGCCGAGGGAGCCAGTGTACAGCTTCCGGGTCATGTGGCCAGCAGGACTAAGCCGCTTCTGGCGAACCAGAGCAGCGCAGGGAAACGCCATTTACCTTCCCGCCAGAGCGGTACCTATTTATCTACTTGCACTTTGACGTGCTTTTCTACTGCTAGGTTGGCAGGAGCAGGGACAGAGCAATGGGAGCTCACCCCGTCGTGGGGATTCGAACCGCCGACCTTCAGATCGGCAAGCCCTAGGTTCTGTGGTTTAGACCACAGCACCACCCACCCACTGTAATATGAGCCTGGCACTAGAGGCCTTATTCACACCACCTAATACCGAGACCTGTTTCGTTCCCCACCCTGCCTTCTCCAGGAATCGGGAGTGATTGTCAAGACGCCATAATAGACTTTGTGCCTTACCAAGTCGGGTCGCATAGACGGCTGGAGAGACTGCTTCACAGAATCAACGGAAGTGCACCTGCCGCCGGTTGTGATGAGAAGAACCCATTAGTGCTCCAGGTGGAACTCCATGCCTTCCTCATCCAGCTCAAGGACACTCTGGGGAAACAGGTCGTGGTGCAGAAGCTCTGGAAAGCCCTGGATCACATGAAATTGCAGAATATACAAAAGAAGATCCAAAAGCATTTCTTGAGCTCATGAGATTGGACTTGGGGTCAAGTTATAAAAAGGATATGCATAAGCACCTCTGAGAAAAATAACCAGTACCATTTTCGTCTGCGACTGGGACTTTATCTAAGAGGACATTGCCTTCCCTTGGGCTTTGTGTATTAAAAAAAATTCCTCTCTTTGAAAAGAAGCAAAAATTAATGGACACAATTTTTAACGAGTCTGATTTTCCCTCAGGCAGGGAAAATGTATTCCCTGATGTATTCCTGTAATGTATTCCCTGATGAAATTGTGCGCCCTGGGTGTCCTGAACTTCCAAGGAATTGGGTTTTTTAACAGCATTTAACTCAGTATTAGGGGTTTTTTTTAAAAAAATGTGCTACTTATTCTCCCCTGCCACCCAAACAGAACACGCAAAACGAGCATAAATATATCAATAATAACTGATTTATCCTTTCCACAATCCTATCACTGCAGCCGATTTGTTCCAGGGGAAGAGATGGTTTATGCTGATTGGTTACACTTGCATATTGTTTTTTTATATTTTAATTTATCTTGCCATTCATAACTCTGGTTTTCTTAGTTGTTAGCGTTTTTATACTGCCCGAACAAACAAGAGGTTGGTGACCAGACAGGATTATCAAGAGGCTAAATCCGTTTGGAAGGCCAGTGCGTGCATTTAAGTTTCTAAAATATATAAGCCTAATATTGCCAGATATATCAACAGCATGTCCCATTCTGGAAGGGAGAAACAAGAAACAGTCTATGCAGACAAACTTTCACCAGTCAAAATTAGTTGAAAGCGTTACCCTGGCATGGGGCCCAGGAATTGCTCCCACCCGGGGCAAGAGCCCAAAGTGCTGGAAGGTGGTTCTTCAAACAACAGCTGAAATTCTCAGGAAGTTCAACATGACCTCGGGATGAGAGTAGATCCAACATATTTTAAAATCCAGCATCATTTTTCAAAGCTTTATTCCATTTGCTAGAAACCACAGGCGGGGGGAGGGTTCTTGTGTTCAAATCCTACTTGTGGATCCGGGGTGGTGGCACTGTGAGAGTAGAATGTTGGACTAGACGGGTCACTGATCCAGCAGATCCTCTTTTTAATATTCTTAACACCATAATTTTAATTTTTTTTTTAATCCATTGTAATTTCATTTCAACTGGTCGAAAAGGCTCTGGAGGCCTGGGTCCAGATTGACAGCCAGTGTGGCCTTGTAGCCTTATGAGGCTTTGCCCTCGGGTGGGAAAAATATTGCGCCTGGGAAAGGGAAGTGGGAGTCAACAGACACTCAAGGAATAGTTTCAGAGAAAAAGGTTTTATTTCTACCATCCATGAACTGGTAGAAGGAGCAAGTGTGATAAGTCACAAAAAGCATGCACGAGTTCACAATCATGTGCACAAGCATATATACCCCTTTCCAGTTCCCTCCTCCTTTCTCCTCCCTCAGGAGTCCCGCCCCATAATGTGTTCCCCTGAGCATGTACAGAAAGCTGTCTTGGGACTATTGTGGACTCTTGGCAGGAAAGGGGGTGAAGGGGTTTCAGTGTGTTCCAGTTGTTTCATTCTTGTGCTTTGGCATGGTTCCCGGACAGAAAGCAAGTTGCAATGTGGTTCTTTAGCAAGGCCAGAAGGCATGAGAAAGGCCTGAGAAACAATGGACTGTTCTCTACCTTTGTTACAGCAGAGTGGAATGTTTCTGATGCTTAGCTGCTGAGAAAATGATTTTGAGAAGCTTTGAGAAGCTTTGAGCCTGCTTTGGTGGGGGGTGACTTCGGGCCTAGGTGAGGTCACCTGTCCTCACCTTCCTTCAGCCTAGCGGTTAGAGTGCCGGACTAAGACCTGGGTTCGAATCTCCACTCTGCCATTAAGCTCACTGAGTGACCTTCGGCCAGTCCCTCTCTCTCCGCCTAACCTACTTCACAGGGTTGTTGTGAATATAAGAAGGGAAGGCGAGAACCATGTACGCCACCTTGAGCTCCTTGGTATATAAACGTGATGAATGCATGAATGGTTCGTGGAGGTAAGGACCCCCTTAAATGGTCCTGGGTTGGTGCTTCCAGGTCCAGCCTGCCCCAGGTAGTGGCTCTCGGATCTGAATGCTTGCCTTGTGTCACACCAATCTGTTAGCTGTAACCAATAAAAGTTGTGGGCATTTTTATCCCATCCCTCATGTGGTGCAATTCTTGCTTTTCTGCTCTGCTCCATTGCAGAGCCTCAGTCGTCGTTTCTGGATTAAACGTGACCGGAAAAAGTAGCATATTGAGCCAAGCGCTTTGCAAAAGTAGAGCGGTGATTTCCACGTGGCATTGTTTGGAATTTACTGCAAGAATGCCTGTCTGGTTGAGGAAATTCTAAGGTTTTCTTAGCACATGGGCTGGAAAGGCAAGTTAAGAGAAGGAAAGAGGAACTTCCCTTGAGAGTAAAGTTTGCTGTCTTGGATAATAATTACAGTATTATTGATTTATTAATTCCTCCTAGATAAAGGTCCCAACGCAATGTATGACAGAGACAATTCAAAACATAAAAGGGCTAATACATTTAAAACAAAACTAAAATCCTAAGAAGTGGACATTCATCACAATGACCCATTTCACCAGCTGGGAAAGCCCATTGGAGCAAAAATACCTCCTGTGGTTTCTGGAAAATGCAGATAGTGGACTCCTGTCGTATCCCAGCATAACAGGGCAGCCACACAAAGGCAATCTCCATTGTTTATAAACCACAGGACACAAAATGAATTGTGTGCATTTCCTCCTTTTGAGTGGTGCAGGAGATTCCAGATAGACTGGAATCTCAGATTGTTAAAAGTCTCGGTGAGTTAAAAGATTGGCGTTCTTGCTGGTCCCAGAGCTTGTACTGCCCCAGATTCCTCCCTCAGATGGGATAGAGTTTCGAAGTCCTTGTGTTTTCTTTGCTGGACAGAAATTGCAGCAGGAAAGCAGACGTGCGTCTTCTCTTTTGCAGCAGCATTGCAAGCAAGCATAGGAATTGTTAGAAAAGACCAAGAAAAATAAAATGACATCCTGTGGATTAAAAAAAGCAAAATAAAATTTTACTGTGCATAGCTGTCAACTTACAGATTTGAAAATAAGGGACCAGCAGCCTTGAAAATAAGGGATCAGCAGCCAAAATAAGGGACCTGTAGCCTCACCTGTTCCAGGCACTCCAGTCTTCCTGTCCTCCTGCAGCCTGGTCAAACTCATGCTAGTAGCTTCGAGAACACTGTCCAACCAACTTTGTAACCAGAGGTTCAACTGAATAGAATCTGAATCACATGCACCACAAGGCCTTTGCAGCCTCAACTTAAGATGGCTCCCCGGCCTGGCTTTGCACTGCAAAGTTTGCAGCAGCACGTGCAACAAAATGGCGTCCAGCATTCAAAACCCCCCTCAGCTTGCATTAACTAGCCACACACACACAGCCTCCCCCCCGCCACGAGATCGCCAGTCACCCACCATTTTAGTCAACCAGCTTCTTTCTTTTCCCCCATAAGTCAATCGAAGGAGCCTCCAAAACAAATTCAAAAGCCCCCCCTCCCACGAGATCTCCTTTCCTTTCCCCCCACCATGTGCCCCCGCTCCAGACAGACCTTTTCGCCGGCAAGGCTGAGTGGGCCGTCGATGACGTATGCATCTGATTCTGATCCGAGCACTCAGCACAGGTATGTTCAACTTCTGAGCCCCTCTGAGCCAAAGGCAGAAAGCCCAGCCAGCAGCCAAACGAAGCCTCAAGGAAAACCACCGTCACCTCTCCGCTGGGAAGCGCTGAGCAAAGGCGAGTCCCCAGGCAACGCGGCTGATTTGATCGGCACAAAGCATGCAAGCTCCACCCCCCAGTCGTTCTTAGACTTCTTATTGGGTGAGCAACACAGCCAAGCAACACAGTTGGAGCCTCCCTCCTCCCTGGCCGGCAGGGAGGGAGGGAGAGGAGCTGCTTCCTTTGAAATTTAAGGGACATCATTTAAGGGACATTTAAGGGACATCCATCAATAAGGGACATCAGCGGGACATGGCACTGGAGTAAGGGACTGTCCCTTCGAATAAGGGATGCTTGACAGCTATGTCCATGCAAAAAGGAGTGCAAGACAAGAAGGGTTGTAATTCACAAACCTGTGGGCAAAAACAGAATAGCAAATCTGGAGCAAGCATTGGCAGTTGTCCCTTTGCAAAACTTTGCAAAAAAAAATCCTAGAGATTGACAGCCGCCTACCACAGTGTTTTTGACTTCCTGCTGGTGCCTCGGGTGGTGAAGTGGCAGGATGGGCAGTGGCTTCCCAAGCTTTACCTGGGGGTATTGTAGACTTTCTGCATGCACAGTAGAGGTACACACACACACATGCACACACACTTTCCTGACTCCACCTCTTTGAAAATTCACCATGGATTTCTGAGTTCGCCAGGGCTTATGCACCATTGGCACCAGAAGCCTTGCTGCACCAGCACCTTTGGCTGAGAGATGATGTCTCCGAAGGTCAAACTACACCTGAAGGCTATTAAATGTCTTTGCATCTAACTGGCAGGTTTGTTTACGTGCAAACAACGTACGGAGAAGGTGGGGATTGATTGTGAAGGAGATCAGACCAGGCATGGAGAGGGGATTTGTTCCTTACCTACTGCATATCTTGGGGGAAATCCTTCCTTTGAAGCTGGTATTTGTGCTAAGAAAAGTCATCCACTGGTACAACTAGGAGGGTTTTATTCCAAAGCAAGTAGACTATGTGGGTATTGCAGCTGGAATGTGCCTTCGGGTGAACTTGCCCCAGAGCACAGTCCAAACACAAAGTCTGCGTGTGCAAGATTTGTTTTCTTTGCAAAGTCTCCTCTTTATGCATTCTCCTGCTAAATATACACATGCTGCTGTTCCGTTAATTGGAGCCTGTTATTAAAGGTGTTTTGCATTTTTAGACTTAATCTTTCAAGCATTGCAAACTTATGGGTTTTTGAAAAATTATTGATAATATTAAATCCAGTTGTAGCATTTCTGGATCAGTTCAAAGTTAAAATGTACTGCTCAGAAATATACTGCTCAATCAGCAAAAGCTTCTAAGCAGTTCACATATAACAATATAACATATCCATTCAAAGTACCAACAATATCAAACATTAAATGTGTGCAAATTTGTCAAGGCATAAATCAAGCCAGCACTTTATGAACAAATACGCATAATAAAACTGCATGTTTGTTAAAATTATTTGTCAGGGTCGATTTACCAGAACAATTTTTTTAAAATCAAAAACAATTCAGCGAAGAACCTGCATGAGCAGGAAGTTGCAGAGAGTAGGCTCTGCTCACTGAAGGGACTGATTATTTGCATGGAGGGTGTGGTTTTATGTGATTATTTCCATATGCATTGTTCTGCCAGCATTTTGGTATCAAAATTGCTACGTCGTTTGCTGGCTGGGTTTCCAGGCAATGCGCCCGCAGAAACACATGCTTTGGGATCTTGCTTTCAAGGCTTCACACATCTCCATCCGAACTGCCTTTGTATACATTTCAACCTCAGACTGAAGCACTCTGGGCAGTTATGCTGAATCACTTGGAAGCTAGAGTTGGCAGGCGCAAGCAGGCGCATGACGAGATGATCCCCAGTTGCACTGAGTGCATGACTAGACCACTCAGACATTAAGGCCTCTCACTACCATCAGCGAGCAAACAAGCGGGCTTAAATTGGAAAGCAAAATATCGGTTACGGGGATGCGTTGCCACAAAACATCTCTCTCACTTGGAAAGAATTCTACCGTATCCCTGCCCGGAGATGACGGCAATGAACTTTTCACATTGGATGGTGGGGATTCCACAAGCTCTGTACGAGGGCTTGCTTCAGGACTTCGCTGTACAGAAATTAGCCAGCTGTGGAATGTAAGTGTGCATTCGCTTTCCAAAAGAAAAAATAGAAGCGAATATGTCCAATCTGGTTTATCTCCACCCCCACCCCCCCAATTGTTATCAAACAAATTGTTGTCACGTACTAGCCAGGCTCATGCGTGGAATGGCCCTTAGCTGCCAGTTTTCCGTTTCAATAACAATAATAATAATAATTTATTATTTGTACCCCGCCCATCTGGCTGGGTTTCCCCAGCCACTCTGGGCGGCTTCCAACAAAGACCAAAAATACACTAAAATGTCATACATTAAAAACTTCCCTGAACAGGGCTGCCTTCAGATGTCTTCTAAAAGTCAGATAGTTGTTTATCTCTTTGACATCTGAAGGGAGGGCGTTCCACAGGGTGGGTGCCACCACCGAGAAGGCCCTCTGCCTGGTTCCCTGTAACTTTGCTTCTCACAGTGAGGGAACCGCCAGAAGGTGCTCGGCGCTGGATCTCAGTGTCTGGGCTGAATGATTGGGGTGGAGATGCTCCTTCAGGTCTACTGGGCTGAGGCCGTTTAGGGCTTTAAAGGTCAGCACCAACACTTTGAATTGTGCTCGGAAACGTACTTTTCAAGACCGGTGTTATGTGGTGTCAGCGGCCGCCCCCAGTCACCAATCTGGCTGCTGCATTCTGGATTAGTTGTAGTTTCTGGGTCACCTTCAAAGATAGCCCCACGTAGAGCGCATTGCAGTAATCCAAGCGGGAGATAACCAGAGCATGCACCACTCTGGCAAAACAGTCTGCGGGCAGGGAGGGTCTCAGCCTGTGTGCCAGATGGAGCTGGTAAACAGCTGCCCTGGACACAGAATTGACCTGTGCCTCCATGGACAGCTGTGAGTCCAAAATGACTCCCAGGCTGCGCACCTGGTCCTTCAGGGGCACAGTTACCCATTCAGGACCAGGGAGTCCTCCACACCTGCCTACCTCCTGTCCCCCAAGAACAGTACTTCTGTCTTGTCAGGATTCAGCCTCAATCCATTAGCCACCAGACATCAGGCCGCCAAAATTTAAGAAGGATATTGACAAGCTGGAACACCCTTTACCCGAAGGTCCCAGGACGGTTCACATAAAATGGAAAGCGTAATGCTGGTGGTCAACAAAAGAGGTTTGTTTCAAGGCAAATCTTAAAAAATGTAGTACAAACACCAACAACTGGGAAACACTGGACTGTAAGTGTTCCAGTTGGAGAACAGCCTTTACCAGAGGTGTCATTGGCTTTGAAGACACTCGAACTCAGGATGCAAGGGAGAAACGTGCTAAGAGGAAGGCACGCTTGGCAAACCCTCACCGTGATCAACTCCCACCTGGGAACCAATGTCCCCGCTGTGGAAGGATGTGTGGATCCAGAATTGGCCTCCGCAGTCACTTACGGACTCATTGTTAAAACCGTGTTTAAGGAAGACAATCTTACTCGGCTAGGAGTGATCGTCAAAGAAGAAGATGGGAGTTGCAGTTCAGCAACAACCCCACCTCTGATATAGCAGAAGGGGCTGTGCACCTCTGGCAATGTATATACACCAACCCCAAAACCCCAAAATAGTTTAAAAGCAGCTATGTAATAACATTTAAAAAATAAAAATCAACAATCAGTTCAAAACTGCAGCAGAAGCCAAAGAGTACAGTGAAGACGCCTGCCTGATTTCAATAGGCAGGAAGTTGCAGTTGTTATTCTAAGTTGTCTCTCTTTTAATGACTTGTGCTGCTGCTGCTTCTGCTTCTGCGCAGGTGTTTATGCTAAGGTCTCACTCCTGCACTAACTGCAGCTTCTGGAAGAACATTAGACCTAAGAAGTTGACCTAGATTTGGAGGGCTGAGTCGCTTGCCAGCATCAGAAAGAAAGAAAGAAGATTCCACCTAAACATTAGGAAGAACTTCCTGACAGTAAGAGCTGTTTGACAGTGGAATTTGCTGCCAAGGAGTGTGGTGGAGTCTCCTTCTTTGGAGGTCTTTAAGCAGAGGCTTGACAACCATATGTCAGGAGTGCTCTGATGGTGTTTCCTGCTTGGCAGGGGGTTGGACTCGATGGCCCTTGTGGTCTCTTCCAACTCTAGGATTCTATGATTCTATGATCTAATGGGGCTTTGGTTGCCACCTTTAACTGACATTCATTTGCATTCTGGTTTCCTTCATTTCTTTATCGAAACCATCTACTTCCTCCCTTTGAGGAATATGACTTTCATGCTGGAAACGGTTAGATGTGGCTCAGCAAAAACGTTCATCGCGAGTTGACTAGTAGGTTGCTCAAGATTAGCGCTTAAGAACTGATGAGTTCGATGGGGCTTAGCAGTGATTTGGAGACAGGTCACACTCATGAATGACATGGGACACATTGTGTGAATAATCCACCCATCCCTTTTCCCTGAGAGAACAGGGCATGTGATAGAGGCCTGTCAGTCACATGACATATAAAAGCCCACACAGGCACACAGTATTTAATTCCACTACCCTCCAACATTTCTCTGATGAAAATAGGGATATCCTATTCCATTGCTAGGGGACACGGGTGGCGCTGGGGGAAAAAGCCTCAGTGCCTAGGGCTTGCCGATCGAAAGGTCGGCAGTTCGAATCCCCGCGGCCGGGTGCGCTCCCGCTGTTCGGTCCCAGCGCCTGCCAACCTAGCAGTTCGAAAGCACCCCTGGGTGCAAGTAGATAAATAGGGACCGCTTACTAGCGGGAAGGTAAACGGCGTTTCCGTGTGCGGCTCTGGCTCGCCAGAGCAGCAATGTCACACTGGCCACGTGACCCGGAAGTGTCTTCGGACAGCGCTGGCCCTTGGCCTCTTTGAGTGAGATGGGCGCACAACCCTAGAGTCTGTCAAGACTGGCCCGTATGGGCAGGGGTACCTTTACCTTATTCCATTGCTGTTGCTATTTATACCCCGTCCATTTGACTGGGTTGCCACAGCCACACTGGGCAGCTTCCAACGTATATAAAAACATATATATCTGTAAAATAAAACATTTAACATTCAAAAACTTCCCTATACAGGGCTGCCTTCAGATGTCTTCTAAAGGTTGCATGGTTACTTATCTCCTAGGCTCGAGGGTTGCACAACTCCATACCCTCCAACATTTATCCGATGAAAAGAGGGACATCCTAAGGAAAAGCAGGACATTGCAAGGTCAAAAATCTGAAACTGGGATGGCTTCTGTAAATCCCAGAATGCCCCTGGAAAGCAGGGAGACTTGGAAGGTCTGTCAGTATTGTATTCAGCTAAACAGGGATGGTCAAAGCCCTCTTGGACCAGTGAGGGGATGCATGAAACCGAAACTAAACCCTGACAAGGTGGAGGCATTTTGGGTACGTGGCAGGACTGTGCACTGGATTTGGCCAAAGCTCAAATCCCAAAGTGAATCAGGCAAATTTGGATAGGATCTGGTTTGGGTCGAGACAGATCAAGACAGTCTCAGATTGGCTTGGGTTCAATAGTCTCACCTGAAGTGATTGGGACGGCAGGGCATCTTGTGCGAACGGTGCAGGGAACCAGCTATTATTATTATTATTATTAGTAGTAGTAGTAGTATTATACCTGGTAATTATTATTATTGGACCATAAAGAAGGCTGATTGCCGAAGAATTGATGCTTTTGAATTATGGTGCTGGAGGAGACTCTTGAGAGTCCTGTGGACTGCAAGAAGATCAAACCTCTCCATTCTTAAGGAAATCAGCCCTGAGTGTTCACAGATCCTGAAGCTGAGGCTCCAATACTTTGGCCACCTCATGAGAAGAGAAGACTCCCTGGAAAAGACCCTGATGTTGGGGAAGATGGAGGGCACAAGGAGAAGGGGATGACGGAGGACGAGATGGTTAGACAGTGTTCTCGAAGCGACCGGCATGAGTTTGACCAAACTGCGGGAGGCAGTGGAAGACAGGAGAGCCTGGCGTGCTCTGGTCCAGGGGGCCACGAAGAGGCGGACACGACTAAACAACAACAACAACAACAACAACAACAACAATTATTATTATTATTATTATTATTATTATTATTATTATTTGTATGCCACCCATCTGACTGGGTTGCCCCAGGCACTCTGCTTCAGCAATATGTTCACCACAACAAAACAAACCACAGCTAGGCACCACAGTTTAAGAAGGATAAAGGTAAAGGTAAAGGACTCCTGACAGTTAAGTCCAGTCACAGATGACTTTGGGATTGTGGCGCTTGTGCAACAGAATACTGAAACCAGAGCAGTGCACAGAAATGCCATTTGCCTTCCCTCCGGAGTGGTACCTATTTATCTACTTGCACTTTTTGGCGTGCTTTTGAACTGCTAGGTTGGCAGGAGCTGGGACCGAGTAATGGGAGTTCACCTTGTCGTGGGGATTCGAACCTCCGACCTTCTGATCGGCAAGCCCAAGAGGCTCAGTGGTTTAGACCACAGCGCCACCCGTGTCCCTAGTGTTAAGAAGGATAGTGATGGATATTTAAGGTTCTGCAGTACACATGAAAAGGATCTAGGGGTCTTAGTAGACCACAAGCTTAGCATGATGTGGCGGCAGCAGGAAATTAAAAAAGAAGCGAATGCAATTCTTGGCTGCAGCAACAGAAATCTAGTGTCCAGATCAAGGGAAGTAAAGGTACTGTTTTATTCTGCCTTGGCCAGCTCCCACCTGGAGTGTCTAGTTCTGGGCACCGCCTTTTGCAAATATACTCTGGAGGTTTAGAAGAAACCCCAGAGCAGATTTAGGGGTATGCAGCAGGAGGTGTGGGGTGTGGGGAGCAGAAATCTTTGCGCTGATGCAATGATTTAGTTGGATACCATCTTGATCCCTAACTTGGTACTCTTCATTGGCTGAGTTTATTATAACAGGAAGTTTTTCTGGGACGCCACAACAATTTGCCTCCATTTACATTTCCCGCTAGATGTTCACCTCTTCCTGACTTTTATTGCTGCAACTCTGAGAAAATTCGTTTTTGCTAAGACAAGAGCTGCACATTCTACAGAAAGTGGAACAATGAGTGCTCAGTTAATATAACTGGGATGCATGCTTTGTGGTTTTGAAACTACTCAAAAATGAGGCAGGAAACTGTTATGCAGTTAAGGAAGTTGTTTTTTATTTAAAACACTTGATGCGATTTGAAGTACTTCATTGTGGTGACACAACTAGTATTTGTGATGCAGGAAATTGTGAAGGTTTCCACAAACAGGCAGTGCCAGTAAGAGACAGGCTATCAAAAGGAGAATCTCAGCAGGTCTCCTGGACTGGCTGGACTCAGAGGAATGGTGGAAGGAAGCAGCCGGGGAACCCCCAAGGGGCGAAGGCTCAGAGCCAGGGGTTTGGCGGTGGGGCGACGATGAGTGGTCAGAGGGAGAAGAGGGAGCAGACTGGGAGGAGGCAGTGTCAGAAGCAGAAGAGGCAACAGGGTTTAGTGAGCAGGGAGAGTCTGTGGCAGAGAGAAGACCAGAACCAGAACCAGAATCTGAAGCAGGAGAGGAGGGAGGCCAAGAAGCTGAGATGAGTCAAACTGGTGAAGAAGCCAGGGTGTCTCCCCATCCTGCTGTGACAAGCTCCCCTACCCCTGGTCTCACAGAGGTATGAAGAGGGAGGAGCAAAGGCAGGTGTGGCCGCAGAGTCTCAGATTGCTTGGAAAGTGTGGGATGTGAAACACATAGCAGTCAAGAACAATATTCCTAGAATGGACATGCAAGGAGATGCTTTGTACCAGCCAGGAGAAAACTTCCTGTTTCCTCCGGAGCTGGGAGAAACTTCCTCTGCATGTGACTAGAGGGGGGTGTGGCCTAATCTGGGGAAGAGGAGCACACCATCTTCTTTTGCTCCTTTCTTCTCCATTATGTGTGAGCAGAAGTGACTGCCTGTCTGCAGTCACTTGGGACTAACTCCCTTATGGGATAGTTCCACATGTATATATACTTTTGTAACCTAAGTCTGCCTTCAGGGATCTAACTGTGAACTGAATGAATGTGAGTAAACTACTTCTGTCTTCACTTTAGTAAGATTGTCGTGTATATTCTTTTTAGGAGAAGAAGAAGGGATCTTACCAGGAATCTTATATAGATAGCTTCAGAAGAACAAGCAAACCGCTGTGCGTTTAAAGGGGAATGTTTAAACTCTGCTAAGACGTAGAACTTGCTAATGCAAGTTAGGAAGGATATCATTAAACAATATATCCCCTCCTGCCTCCCATAACATTCCCACAGAAAGGACCTGGGAGAGGAGGCAACTGTCAGGTGTGCGCGCAGGAGCCAGGCCCTGTGACCAATAGGACTTTGCAGGACTAAGTTTTTTCTGAAGAGGCAAGGCACAGCCTCACAGGTGAGGTTGATTGGTAACCCACAGCACCTGGTGGCAAGAGCTTGGAAGGGATATAAGGTCAGCATTTCCTGTCGGCTCTTTGCCACCACAACACGCTTCCTGCCTTGCTGCGTTTGGCTTCTTGCTTCCTGATCCTTGAACCTTGTCTTCTTGACTCCCTGCTTCTTGATCCTCAGACCCTTGACTTCTTGTCTCCTTGCTTCCTGATCTTCGGACCCCTGACTCCGTGACTTCTGGCTTCCTGACCCTCGGCTTCCTGACTCCTGGCTTCTGGACCCCCGTTCCTGCTCTTACCCCACCATATTGCCCCCGGTCCTGATGTCCCCTGCCGGGACTTCAATCGCCTGTGAACCAGACCATGACAGCAACTTAGGCAGCTGTAGGAAGTAGGGACCTCCTTCAGCCTCCACAATTGCCTCATAGGGGCAAGATCTACCAAGAAGAGTTGCTGCACTCACTAGACCTGGCACTCCAGAGCAGACCTTGTTTCTTCTAATAAAGAGTCAACTTCACTTACTCCATGTGATTTATTGCTGACCTGCCCTGGACACCCATTCCTGACAGCACTTGACCAAGGAGAATGACTACGGTAATTTACTAAAGCTATTTAAAGGATTCCTGGCAGTCATTTGGACTTCAAATGTTTCTGAAGCCGTGAACACATTTTTCTTCTTAAAAATATATAAATTTATAAATGCAAACATAAATTGAGATTTGTTATGATGAATCCCAAAACAGCATAAAATAGGAACGGGAGGGGAGATGAGTCAGCACATGTCAAGGCAGATGAGTAAAATAGCAGGAGGAAAAAATATTAAGTTTGCAGCCAAGAAGGAAAACCAGATGTGCTCTTTTTAAAAATAATCAAAATCAGGACATTAAATAAGGTTTTTGCTTTTGTGCATAAAATGTAGCAGTGAGAGAGGTGGGCTTCTCTTGGGGCAGAGCATTTCACATAAGGGGTTCCACAAGTGGAAAAGGACCTCTCCCCAGTTGCCTTACCTCAGAAGATGAGGATGTCTAGAATGACATCTTGGATGAAGATCTAATACTTAGGTGAGGGCTGAAACCCTCAGGAGCATTTGCTAGTCAGTGTAGACAATCCTGCACTAAACTGATCAATGTTCTGGCTCAATATAATCCGTAAACAGACCCCTGTGTTGCAATATAGACAAGCTGAACAAAATAACACAACACGGTGGCCAATAACAATGGCACTAAACACTATTTATAGACTAATACAAATCATCAGAAATTACAACCAAAGTCTCTAAATCTTCTTCACCAGTTGTGGTAGAATAATTCAAAAGTTCGATATATATACATAATCTGTCACCAAATATCGTCGGAACAGAGTTTCCGAATAACCAATCTGTTTCGTTCAATGCTTCATCAGCCGATCTTGATCAATTCTTCATCAGCCAGACTTGTAAGAATTAATATGAGAAGGATGCAGTTCTATTTCTTAACAAGGAAATCTTACATGTAAGTAAATATAAATAATGTAGAAAATACGCTCTGGGTCAGTGCTCATATGATACTGTAGTTTAGTGCCATTGTTACTGGCCACTGTGTTGTGTTATTTTGTTCAGCTGGATCAATATAAGGCAGCTTCTTATGTTCCTAGGCAGCCCATAATAAGAACATAAGGAGAAACCTGCAGCATCAGCCCAAAGGCTCCCATTTAGTCATCCTGTTTAGTCATTCCCATTTAGTCATCCATTTAGAACATCCTGTTCTCACAGTGGTCCCCAATAGACCTAAAAGAAGCCAACAAGCAGAATCGAAGCACAACAGCATCCTTCTCTCTTGAGGTCTCCAGCAACCAGGGTTCAGAAGCCTTCTGCCTCCTTCAGACCCAGGCAGTGTTCTCAATGGTCAGGGATAATGAGGATTCATAGAATTGTAGAGTTGGAATGGGGCCCCAAGGGTCATCAAGTTTAACCATCAACATCTGGAGGGCATCACATTGGCTACCCATGACTTTGCATGTCTTGATTCCAGTGTGGTGTAGTGGTTAAGAGCGGTAGACTCGTAATCTGGTGAACCGGGTTCGTGTCTCCACTCCTCCACATGCGGCTGCTGAGTGACCTTGGACTAGTTACACTTCTTTGAAGTCTCTCAGCCCCACTCACCTCACAGAGTGTTTGTTGTGGGGGAGGAAGGGAAAGGAGAATGTTAGCCACTTTGAGACTCCTTCGGGTAGCGATAAAGTGGGATATCAAATCCAAACTACTCTCCTCCTCCTCCTCCTCCTTCCTCCTCTCCTGGGCAGCAGTTTGAGCTCTGACCTGGATCAGGAGTGAAGATTACGGAAGGCCACCCCTGGGTCTAGCCAGATCCTGCCCACCAAGACAGTTTTGAAAAGGCATCCCTAGAGCCCACAACTCATCTCGGGGTGAACGCTCCTCGACACTGGATCGTTTGTCCAGGCAATGAATCAGATTGAATTGGAGAGATGAGGAGCTGGGTTTTGAGCCAGATGACCAGTCCTTTAACCATCTCTGGAGAGAGGGTGGGCCCTAGGAAGGAAAGTCTGGACTGAGAATAAGAGACCTCATTTGGTCTCCAGGCCTTGCTTCACTCGGAGCTCTCCGGGGTCCTGAAACATTTGTAAAGGCTTTAAGCTGCATCACTCTTGTACAAGTCACCCATCGAGGTGACCAATGCTATTTTGTTTCTAGATCAGAAACCACAATGAAATAAGAATGTCTGGAACTGAGCTTCCCCACCATTACCACCCCATGGTGGGCCCTAGAGGGGGACCTGACTTGCATTCAGTCAGATGTAGCCCACATCTGCCTTTGTTTCCCTATTGCGGTGCCATAAACCCCAGCTCCCTGGTGTATGAATGGTCTGGCAGAGCTGGAATCAGTGGGAGGATGTTGGAAGTGATAGAGTCCAGTGTCTGGGTCAAACTCAGTGCTCCACAGGGTTTCAGCAGGAGCACCAGTCATGTGGAATGGAAACCCCCTCAGAGCCATTCAGAATCCGTCTACTCACAAAGGGCATAAACTGATCCACCCATGACGAATGAATTCTCAAGAATTTCCCCATCATCTCTCTGCCTGGTCGAGAACGTCAGGTCTAGGGCATGACCCCGAGTCTACATTTGAACTGCTGACGTTGGATTTAGAAAGCATCATGGCTCTCACAGCAATCATGGACTCCTGAGGGAACTTGAGGTTGTGGTTGATGACTCCCTGAAGATGTTGACCCAGTGTGTGGCTCCTGGGGGCAGGGAGGCTGCCAACGGTGAAAATGAAAGGGTCAGTGTGTCACAATGCCTTTGTGCACATCTCTCACACAACCACACTTCTGGTCACATCACCTTGAACAGGATACCACAGAGCTGGGAAAGGTTCAGAAAAGGGCAACCAAATGGATCAAGGCAGTCAGAACAACACCCTTATGAGGCAAGTTACAAAGTTTGGAGTTTTGGGGAGCTGAAAGTAAGGAGGGCCAAAGTGCTTTGAATGAATAGAAATCAAATGAATGAATGAATGAATGAATGAATGAATGATATCCCACCGTTTTCCCTAAATGAATGAATGAATGAATGATATCCCACCTTTTTCCCTGAATGAATGAATTATATCCCATCGTTTTCCCTGAATGAATGATATCCCACCGTTTTCTCTGAATGAATGAATGAATGAATGATATCCCACCGTTTTCCCTGAATGAATGATATCCCACCGTTTTCTCTGATTGATTGAATGAATGAGTGAATGAATGATATCCCACCATTTTCCCTGACAGGAACTCAAGGCAGCCTACAGCTAAAATTTTATTTCCATTTACTGTAGCTGCTGAAGGTGTTGTACATGATCCCTTCCCTCGCACGTTTTTCTCCTCACAACAATCTTGTAATTGTCTCAAGATGGTCATGCGAGGTTTATGGTGAAACTGGGATTTGAACCTGATAGATTTCAATGCGTTGCTGTGTTCATTGGGCAGGCGGAATGGGGGCAACGCAGAGCTCAAACAATGATCCTTAGCACTGAAACAGGAATGTTGGAAGTGTGTGACTTCTTGAGAGTTCCAGGGGGCACAAAGCACCACAACTTGAATTTTCTGAGCTTCTGTGTGGGGACTACAGAGCGGTCTGTATTGGAATTGCATTTAGAAGTCTGGTTCTGTACTCCCCCCCCCCCCCCGCATCATCACCTCAATCTCACTAAACAGGTGGGGAGGCCGTGGTTCACCTCAGGTACCAAAATGTCTTAGGCCGGCACAGAAATATAATCCATCCATCCTTTCCCTGCCCCCTCCAATGGTTAGCACAACGCAGACCTCTCCAGGGTACCTTCCAGGGAACAATGAGCTGCCTATGCTATGACTGAGCTTTTAGTCACGCCAGCCGGACCCCACAGAAGCTCCTCAGAAACCACTCATGATGTATCATCAACTCAGGCAACAGGGGCAGGAAAATAATAATAATAATAATTGTATTTTTAGCCCTCCCATCTGGCTAGGTTTCCCCAGCCACTGTGGGTGGCTTCCAACAAAATATTAAAAATACAATAAAGCAATGAACAGGGCTGCCTTCAGATGTCTTCTAAAAGTCAGATAGTTGTTTATTTCCTTGACATCTGGAGGGAGGGCATTCCACAGGGCAGGTGCCACTACCAAAAAGGCCCTCTGCCTGGTTCCCTGTAACTTGGCTTCTCACAGGGAGGGAACCGCCAGAAGGCCCTCGGAGCTGGACCTCTGTGTCCGGGCAGAACGATGGTGATGGAGATGCTCCTTCAGATATATTGGGTTGAGGCTGTTTAGGAAAGATCAGAGAGAGGACATTTCCCCATCCTCAGGGCCCATCTCTTCATCTTAGTCTAATTATTTGCTCTAGGAAGCAGGCAATCATCATTTGGACCCTGTTCTCTTCGAGTTTGCTCTGAATCACACAATGACTTATTTGCAAGATCTGAAGAGCTTGCCTTATCCTACTTTGAGTTTGCAGTATAGATCCCATGGAAGTAAACAGGCTGGTTTCTATGGTGGTATACGAAGAAGAAGACTCATCTCTGTGTTTGTTTTTTACTGGTCAAATTCTCTCTTTCTCACTAGCAACAAAGAAAATCCAGGCAAGAGTTATTAAGCAGATAGCAGTCAACAACTTATTTAACCATAGTATCTTTGAATACTTAAAAAGTAGAGACATCACCTTGCCAACAAAGGTCCGTATAGTAAAAGCTATGGTTTTCCCAGTAGTGATGTATGGAAGTGAGAGCTGGACCGTAAAGAAGTCTGATCGACGAAGAATTGATGCTTTTGAATTCTGGTGCTGGAGGAGACTCTTGACAGTCCCATGGACTGCAAGAAGATCCAACCTATCCATTCTGAAGGAAATCAGCCCTGAGTGCTCACTGGAAGGACAGATCCTGATGCTGAGGCTCTAAGACTTTGGCCACCTCATGAGAAGAGAAGACTCCCTGGAAAAGACCCTGGTGTTGGGAAAGATGGAGGGCACAAGGAGAAGGGGACGATGGAGGACGAGATGGTTGGATAGTGTTCGTGAAGCTACCAGCATGAGTTTGACCAAACTGCGGGAGGCAGTGGAAGACAGAAGTGCCTGGCGTGCTCTGGTCCAGGGGGTCACGAAGAGTCGGACACGACTAAACCACTAAACAACAACAATATCTATGAATAATTGATGTTTTTTATCTGTATTAAATCTTACCTTTTCAATATGTAAGTTCTATATATGTGGAAGGGGAAATCCAGCCAGATGGGCAGGGTATAATTAATAAAATTACCACCATCATGTGATTTACGTAGTATTTTAAAGACTAGGCAGCAGTGTGATTTTATGGAGTATTTTTAACTGTTGGGTTCTGTACCATACTTATCTTATATGTGAATGACCTATGGCCCAAACATTTATAAACTACATGAAACATGAAATTTGCTTCTTCTTATTTAAACAGATTGTTGATGAGACATCGAAACCTCTCTGTGGTCACTTTGTAATGGGACACAGTGTACAAAACTTTCAGAGAAATAAATCAGGTATTCCAGAATAGTTTGCGGCTTACTCTTCCTAACATCCTTTCTGTAGCAACAAAAAAGGAAGCTGTCCCAAAAACTTGCTTCTATATGGGGTCCGCCTTAGACCAACGTTCCCCTACCTGGCGCCCTCCACCTCTTTAAACTACAACTCCCACCAGTCTCATCCATCAATGGCTCAGCTGACTGAAGCTGACGTAGTAAAAAACAGCTATATAAAAGCAAGCTTTATGTACAGTTTCATTTTCTGTAACTGTAAGCGGAGCGGAGCTTGCTAGACAGATACTTATCATAATGGGCGCATCAGATATCACCTGGTGAGCAACGGCACCAGATGATATAACGCATATTTTACACAGAAGCGAGCCCTGCCAAGCCCCAGGTGAATTTACTCCTACGTGTTTTGAGATAAGATACGAAGACACCTGGCACTGAAACAATTCATTTCCAGGAATATGCAAGCCACAAGCTTGCAACACACACGTACGCATACCCCTAAACATTTTGTGAATCTAAGTTTGGCCTCCTTGAAGGGCAGTATTTCAATAGGAGTAGGAAAATGAGAGTACCCCTAAACATTTTTAAAAGAAAAATAAAGCACTGCCCCATGCCCTCAAAGACTCAGACAGCAAGGTACGGCAGCCTCAGGGGGTTGTTTTCAACTGATACACTAGTGTTCATTGTTCTGTGCTTCAGATTGAAATACTTTATTGTCACTTGTACAACTTGTATACAGTGAGATTACATGAGGACCCCCCACTTAGCTCTCTTAGTCTTAATTCCCCTCGTTTACTGAACCACACCCACCAAACCCAAAAGTCAGTTGCCCTGTTGTTATCTTTTCATTCAGCAGCCTAACAGCTCACGGATAGAAGCTGTTCTTTACCCTGTTGGTGCGACTAATCATGCTTCTATATCTTCTGCCCGAGGGCAGGAGATCAAGAAAGTGCTGGCCAGGTGTGAATCATCCCTGAGAATTTTCCTCACTCTCCTGAGGCAACGTTCTTCCGCTATTTCATCCAGCGGATTCACGGGACAGCCCATAATATCTTGTGCTGTATTCACCACCCTCTGTAGGCACTTCCTATCAGTTGATGTCAAACCAGCGTACCACACTGATGCAGTATGAAAGGACACTTTCTATTGTGGACCGGTAGAGGGAAATCATCAAATGTTGATTGACATCGTTCTTCCGCAATACTCTGAGGAGATGGAGTCTCTGCTGGGCTTTCTTAACCACCTGGGTTGTATTGATTTTCCAAGTAAGGTCTTCACTGAGATAAACTCCTAGGAATTTAAAGGAAGAGACGCTCTCCACACAGCCCTCTCCGATGTACAGCAGGGCTAGTTCTCCTCTCTTCCTCCGAAAGTCCAACACCATCTCCTTTGTCTTGCTGATATTAAGGTGCAAGTTGTTCCCTAGGCACCATGGAGATATTTTTTGGACCTCCCCTCTATACGCTGATTCATCTCCACCTGTTATGAAACCCATTATGGTGGTGTCATCTGCCAACTCTAATGTTCAATGTTCTGTGCTTCAGGTGCTGTGAGTCATAGATTTTACCTGATAAAACTTTCACAATCTGGATGAAGTCTAGTTTCCCCACCACCACCTCTTTCGGTTTCACTGCCATCAGCATTCTGTAGGGACACAGGGGGTTATCAGTCCATTGTTATGGTTAATCTTATTTCTGTTCTACTTCATTGAGTAACTAAAACATTTTATAGCATGGTAGAACAAAGAAACAAGGGGCAACTTGCCATTATTGCTCCATAAAGCATGGTTAGATGTGACTTTGGAACGTAAGACGGTTCAATCCAAGAATAGCCATGAGAATGGGAAGTTGTGGTGGATTTATTTATTTTTAAAGGAACAGCTACACACTTCTGCAAACCCTGAGAGTCTCCCGCCCAAACAGAAACAACTTCCTTGCTTTTGTATAGCAGTTTCACTGTTAGAAAGCTTTCCCCTCCTAGTTAAATAGGTCCGCCTGGATAATATATTAAACAGGAGAGTGGAAGTTCCTGAGATGACTCAGTTAACTAGAAGGAAGGAATGTAATGCTTCCTTTTGTGCCTTCGGGAAATATAAACCTAGTAAAATCCTATGCCCTTTTAAAGTGTGGGGTTTTTTTGGGGGGGGGGGTGTTATTGGGTAGTTGTTTTCATTTTGATGATGTATTTTGTGGTTTTATAGTTTGATTTTGTTCTGTGAACTGCCCTGAGACCTCCAGGTATAGGGCGGTGTATAAATTAAATAAATAATAATGATAATAATAAAATAATAGTAAAATAAAAGGTGCCCTTTCTTGCAACCTGCCTTGCATTTCAATGAATTACTGGCTTGATTCATCAGATCACTATTAATTATCAACTGAGTCATGAGGACATCCATCCATGGCTTCGGATGGTTGGTCTACTCTATTTGGCTTCCACGGCAGGAAATGGATTGAGAAATCCACTTCCGAGCTAGGGAGGAGGTGGGGTTGCGGGCTTCACGCCCCTCCCCACACTCACGGGGGCTGGCTCCAACCCCACGCGATAGCAGGGAATCCTCGGCCGCGTCATACCCTGTGCCAGCCAATTAGCGGGCGCAGGGGCGTGGCCTCGCCTACTTAGGTCTGGCGCGGCCGAGGACCTCCCTCTTTCCTGCGCCGCAGCTGACCCACAGCCTACGGAGGTGTGGGCCCACGGCACACCCCCACGCGGTGACCCCGGGGGAGGTCCCGGTTGACGTGCCTCAGCAGGACTCCTCCCACTGGTGGTTAACCCTCACCGGCCAGGCCGGTTAGTTGTAGGACCAATGCCTAAGCCAATACCGCTCAATTCCTGTAATCAATAAAGTTGTGGCCTAATTTGACCCATTAACTCGAATTCTTGTGTCCTGTGTCTTTATTTCTATGGGGGGAGGTGGGAACTCACCACACAATACCAAATCTCCTGTATACAAACCATGTGTTCCATGTAGCAATGAGCTAATCTACCCAAGTAAGAATTCACTAATAGACCAAACACTTACTTTCTTTCTTTCTTTCTTTCTTTCTTTCTTTCTTTCTTTCTTTCTTTCTTTCTTTCTTTCTTTCTTTCTATTATTAACAATGACCAGATTTTCATCAGAGAAATCTTGTAGAGTATGAAATTTTTTATGGCTTTAAAAGGAGATTTTGTACACTCATAACAGGAGCTATTAGGTAAATAACTATCTTGAGGGGCAGTGCCGCCGCGAGGAATTCATGGTGAGCAACTCATTGGCACATGACTGGTCTGGGTGAAATCAGATCCGTGGTGTGAGCCAGGAGGGGAATTTCTTAAGATACATATTGCTCTGATCCACACCTACAAAGACCTATTTGTGGACTAGAAAATGAAACGAAAAGCGCCTTAGCAGTGTAAACAAACCCTGCTCAGTTTCCTTGAATTCAGGACCGACAGCGTGGGATGGAAAGTACGCACATGTTCCACCTGTTTATCAGGACTTGGGCAGGCCACCTGAAGAAAGTGAAAGTCTCCCATCTCCTAGTGGGTGTATGTAGATCTGATTCGAGGCTCAGGACTGCTTATGATCAGCCAGGCAGGCAGCCAAAGGAGATGATCAGCTGTCTCCCCAAATTAATGATCATAGCTGTCAACTTACAGATTTGAAAATAAGGGGCCAGCAGCCTCGAAAATAAGGGATCAGCAGCCAAAATAAGGGATCAACAATGACTTTGATAAAATACATATTTTGTTGCGTGCAAATGGCTTTAGATACCTATTAGGTCCATAAATTACCATATAGCACATATTCAGCAACAATTTGTTATTGACAAAGGACAGCTGGACATAGAAAGGGCCCCATTACCTTCAGTAGCTTATTTAAGGGACATCATCAATAAGGGACAGCAGCGGGACATGCCGCTGGGATAAGGGACTGTCCCGCCAAATAAGGGACGCTTGACAGCTATGTTAATGATGCAAGCAGGGGATTAGAAGCACACCGGGATGCTTTCCAGGCATGTTGGGGGCTCATTCATTTCCCTCCCACACCTCCCATCCACTTATTCCGCTTGCTCACAGATCAGCAGGTGATTCATTTGCCCCCTTCCAGCAACGCACCCTTCCTTCACCCCAGGCGCCTGCGGTGCGTGCTTTGTGCCAACGTCTGCTTACCTTCTCCAGCAACTCCACCCTTTTCCTGGAGGCTCAAAAGATCTCTGGGTGGCGGCGATCCAGCTCTCTCCTTCCCCGTTTCTTGCTTCTCACAGCCAGAGTTGATTCCAGGTAACTCACATTTTACAGGAGGGCCTTGGGTTCCAGGGGTCCATGGAGATATTTTTTGGACCTCCCTTCTATACGCTGATTCATCTCCACCTGTTATTAAACCCATTATGGTGGTGTCATATGCCAACTCTAATGTTCAATGTTCTGTGCTTCAGGTGCTGTTAGTCATAGATTTTAGCTGATAAAACTTGCACAATCTGGATGAAGTCTAGTTTCCCCACCACCACCTCTTTCGGTTTCACTGCCATCAGCGTTCTGTAGGGACACAGTGGGTTATCAGTCCATTGTTATGGTTAGTTTTATTTTTGTTTAAAGACTTCATTGAGTAACTAAAACATTTTATAGCTTGGTAGAACAAAGAAACAAGGGGCAACTTGCAATTAGTGATCCGTAATGCGTGGTTAGGTGTGACTTTGGAACGTTAAGACAGTTCAATCCAAGAATAGCCATGAGAATGGGAAGTTGTGGTGGATTTATTTATTTTTAAAGGAACAGCTGGATAAGGTCAGGAACAGCTCCCCGCCCCCGTCCCAAACCTGCAATGTGGAGGGCTGCTTGCCTGGCTTTGGCAAAGAGGCAGGAGGGTCTGTAATGCCCGCAGAGCCCTCGTACCACCTTCCAAAAGTCAGGGAAGCCCACCATCGCAGCTTTGTGCCGGTGAGTGGGTGGAAATAAATAAATGCAGAGTGGCTTTCCACTGGTCTCCATTTATATATTTATTCTACCAACCCATGCAAAGCTGTGACCATGAAAGTTAAATACAGTGGTACCTCTAGTTACCGTTCCAGGGTGTCGTTCGCACCCCGAAAAGTCCACAACTAGAGCACCGCTTCAGCACATGCATAACATGCGCAGAGTGCTTCTGCGCCAATGGCGCAGGATGTGTTCGTATCCTGAAAAAACACAACCGGAGACTGACGTAACGAGATATGACTGTAATCGCAAGATGCCTTCAGTTTCAAGACAGACCAAAAGAAAGGTTTTAGTAAAAAAAATTACTGTCAAAAATGTAGAAATTCCTCATGGAATAGTATACCAAAGATGAACAGGTTAAATCGGTAATGATACACTGGGCAAGGGATTTGGGGCATAACATTCAACTTTCAGAATGGGAAAGGTTATGGAAAACAGACTTGAAATTCTTGGCATGTTGTACGGTGAAATAAAGCTATATGAAAATGATGTTCTGGCGGTATTTGACTCCCAGTAAGTTAGCAAAGATGTATAAAGCAAGTACAAATGATTGCTGGAAATGTAAAGAAAAATAAGATACCTTCTATCATATGTGGTGGTCATGTAAGGTAATAAAAGCCTACTGGGAAATGATATATAATGAATTGAAAAAAATGTTTAAAATAAGTTTTTTTTTAAAAAACCAGAAGCTTTTTTATTAGGAATTTTATTAGGAGTACAAAATACTTTTCATGTACGCGACAACACGGATGCTACTAGCCCAAAGGTGGAAAGAAGAAAGAGTCCCTATCAGAGAAGAATGGCAAATTAAGCTGTTGGACTATGCTGAAATGGCAGAACTGACCAGAAAGCTCAGGAACCAAGAAGACAAAAACTTTAAGAAAGAATGGGGGAAAATGACAATTTATTTAAGAGACCACTGTAAGCAGATGAAAACATTTGCAGGATTTTAATGTCGCTTGTAATGTAACAAACACTTTGGGCAATATGTACAGATACGAAACATAGATTAGGAAGTAAGATGCAGATGAAAATATTGACAGTAAGACCCATGGAAGGGATGGTGGGAAGTCTTGAGTCAGAGAAATCTCTATATAGGGATGTGCATTTGGTATTGTTATAAATTTACATTTGTAAAACCAAATAAAAACGATTTCAAAAAAAGAAAGAAAAGCACAAGATGCGAGTGAGCTGGATCAAAAGCAGGCTTGAGCGCCAATTCATTTCCGTTCCTTAAAGTTTGATGGCCTCAGGGCAGTTGCTGTCTCCCGGCCCATCCCTCTTCACAGCTATGAATGTGATGACTAACACAAGTGATTAAACCATTATCTTTTTAAACCCCAGAATGGGGTTTAACAAGTTTCTACTTCCTCTTGCATTTTAATCATTTCTGTGTACAAGGTTGATTGTGCTCAGCCGTGAATCAGCTTACACACATTTCCTTTGCGACACTGCTTCATGCATTCCAGAACTGAATCCTGGAAGAACTTAAAACCTCTGCCCCACTTTGAGTGACAAATACTCACATAGTTATGGAATTATGGAGGATGCGGACCATTTGGATCCCTTCCAATTGGGATTCAGGCCTCATCATGGGACTGAAACTGCCTTGGTCGCACTGGTCGATGATCTCCAGCGGGCTAGGGACAAAGGTGAGAGGTTTCCTAGTTCTGCTGGATCTCTCAGTGGCCTTTGATACAATCAACCATAACATCCTTCTGGACCGTCTAGAGGGGCTGGGAGCTGGGGGCACTGTTATACAGTGGTTCCGCTCCTTCCTCCTGGGCTGTGTTCAAAAAGTGGTGATGGGGGGGATGAGTGTTCAGAACCCTGGACCCTCACTTGTGGGGTGCCTCAGGGTTCCATCCTCTCCCCCATGCTTTTTAACATCTACATGAAGCCGCTGGGAGATATCATCAGGGGGTTTGGACTGGGTGCCCATCAATATGCGTATGATACTCAGCTCTACCTCTCTTTCAAATCAGAACCAGTGAAGGTCTTGTGTGAGTGCCTGGAGGGGGTTGGAGGATGGATGGCGACTAATGGATTGAGGCTGAATCCTGACAAGACAGAAGTACTGTTCTTGGGGGACAGGGGGCAGGCTGGTGTGGAGGACTCCCTGATCCTGAATGGGGTAACTGTGCCCCTGAAGGACCAGGTGCGCAGCCTGGGAGTCATTTTGGACTCACAGCTGTCCATGGAGGCGCAGATCAATTCTGTATCCAGGGCAGCTGTCTACCAGCTCCATCTGGTATGCAGGCTGAGACCTTCCCTACCTGCGGACTGTCTCACCAGAGTGGTGCATGCTCTAGGTATCTTCTGCTTGGACTACTGCAATGTGCTCTAAGTGGGGCTACCTTTGAAGGTGACCCAGAAACTACAACTAATCCAGAATGTGGCAGCTAGACTGGTGACTGGGGGCAGCCGCCGAAACCACATAACACCGGTCTTGAAAGACCTACATTGGCTCCCAGTACATTTCCAAACACAATTCAAAGTGTTGGTGCTGACCTTTAAATCCCAAAAGGGCCTCCCTTCAGGTATACCTCACTTCAGGTATACCGGATGCTGAGGTCCAGCGCAGAGGGCCTTCTGGCAGTTCCCTCATTGCAAGAAGCCAAGTTACAGGGAACCAGGCAGAGGGCCTTCTCAGTAGTGGCACCCACCCTGTGGAACACCCTCCCATCAGAGGTCAGAGATAAAAAACTACCTGACATTTAGAAGACATCTGAAGGCAGCCTTCAGGGAAGTTTTTAATGTGTGACATTTTTATGTATTTTTCATCTGGAAGCCACTCAGAGGGCGGGGTACAAATAATAATTAATAATAATAATAATAATAATAATAATAGAATTTATATACCGCCCTGTACCTGGAGGTCTCGGGGTGGTTCAGTTCTCCTTTTTGACACTTCTTTGTAAACCTTCCATGGCAAGAACGCTCCATTTATTCCTACTCTCTGCTTCCTGTTCTTTTGCCAATTGTCAATTTCATTAAAAGGCCACCTTTTCCATGACTGCAAGGTTTATTTGGGAGTTAAAGAGCAACTCTGTCAAAAGCCTTTTTTGGAAGTCCAAATACTGTGCTTCAGGCATTGTGCATAAAACTGTTGTGACGCCTGTTAACATTGCCAGAGGTGCACAGCCCCTTCGGATATAGCAGAGGTGGGATTGTTGCTGAACTTCAACTCCAATCTTCTTCTTTGACGATCACTCCTAGCCGAGTAAGATTGTCTTCCTTAAACATGGTTTTAACAATGAGTCCGTAAGTGACTGCAGAGGCCAATTCTGGACCCACATGTCCTTCCACAGCGGGGACATCGGTTTCCAGGTGGGAGTTGATCACGGTGTGGATTTGCCAAGCGTGCCTTCCTCTTAGCACATTTCTCCCTTGCGTCCTGAGTTCGAGTGTCTTCAAAGCCCATGACACCTTTGGTAAAGGCTATTCTCCAACTGGTAAAGGCTATTCTCCAACTGGTAAAGGCTATTCTCCAACTGGTAAAGGCTATTCTCCAAGAGTTTTTGACCAAACTGCGGGAGGCCGTGGAAGACAGAAGTGCCTGGCGTGCTGTGGTCCATGGGGTCACGAAGAGTCGGACACGACTAAACAACTAAACAACAACATTCTCCAACTGGAGAGTTCACAGGTCAGTGTTTCCCAGTTGTCAGTGTTTATACTACATTTTTAAAGATTTGCCTTGAGACAGTCTTTAAACCTCTTTTGTTGACCACCAGCATTACGCTTTCCATTTGAAAGTTCAGAATAGAGTAGTTGCTTTGGGAGACAATCATCAGGCATCCGCACAACATGACCAGTCCAACGAAGTTGATGTTGAAGAATCATTGCTTCAACACTGGTGATCTTTGCTTCTTCCAGTGCACTGATATTGGTTCTCCTGTCTTTCCAAGTGATGTGTAAGATTTTTCAGACACCATTGGTGGAATCTTTTGAGAAGTTGGAGATGGCGTTTATAAGTGGTCCATGTTTCACAAGCATACAGTAAGGTTGGTAGTACAACGGCTTTGTAAACAAGTATTTTGGTTTCCCTGCGAATGTCCCAGTCTTCAAACACTCTGCTGGGGATAATGGGAGTTGTGGTTCAGCAATATCTAGAGGGCCAAAGGTATGCCCTGTGATAAATCATAAGGATCTAGGAAAGGGCCTTGCATGTTTGAAAGGAAGCGCCTAGATTGCCTGGAAATATATTTCCCTTCTGCCACACAGAGAGCCTTGCAGGCTTCTAGTAATTTAGAGGGGCGAATAGACCCACATGCTCACTTGACTGGCTGCAATCAGCTGCTACTGGCCAACTGGCTCATGTCCTCCCTGCAAAATCTTCTCTCTTTAATTTTTTTATTTATACTTTTCAAGTTTATACATTTCACAAATTTTACCATCGTTTTGACATTTCAAAACTTGACTTCCTTCCCCCTCTTCTGCAGCTCAAATTTATTTTTTAATATCTTCTGCATATCCAAATTCATTTAATTTGCTCATTTAATTATCTACTTTAAATATATACTCTTATGAAACTGCAAATTATTACAATAATCCTGCCAATGTTCTTATCTGTTTACAATTTATCTGTCAATATTCAACAAACCATTTCTATTCTTTTATTTTAAAAATTGTTATCCTGATTTCTTATTCTTCCAGTAAGCTTCACCATTTTTGCATATTCCATAAGTTTCTGCATCCATTCTTCCTTTGCTGGGACTTTTTTGGGCGAATAGCATTCTTGCCACTGTAGTCGCATATATGCATATATGAATAAATATCTATACAGTTTAGGTAGTTCTGTCCCTATAATTCCCAAAAGAAAAGCTTCTTGTTTTTTTTACAAAGGTTATTTTAAACATCCTTTTCATTTCATTATATATCATTTCCCAATAGGCTTTAACCTTATTACAAGACCACCACATATGATAAAAAGAACCTTCTTTCTCTTTACATTTCCAGCACGTATTTGATTTAGATTTATACATTTTTGCCTATTTATTCAGTGTTAGATACCAACGATATATCATTTTCATATAATTTTCTCTTAGACGATAACATGCTGTAAATTTTATATTACACATAATCGCTCCCATGCCTCCATGTCTATATTATGACCAATATCTTTTGCTCAATGTATCACTAAGGATTTTACTTGCTCATCCTTTGTCTCCCATTCCAGTAATATTTTATACATTTTAGACAGCACTTTTACATTACATTCCTGCATCGTCTTCTCTTGGAAAAATATAGAACGCTTTCCATCGCCAAGAGCTATTCCTCTCCTGGGCCCTGATCTCACCAATGACTTTCTTGTTCTCTCCACCAACCTCTTCCATTACTAAAAATAAATTCCAAAGGTCTTTAAAAAGTCAAAACTTGGCAGGCGCAAAAAAATTCTGCTTTTCAACTATGCATAATTTTCATTAGATAAAGAAGGGTGTGTAGCGTTGCTGGTAAACCTTACTCAGCCAGTTTCGAGAGAAATATTGATGAAGAAAAAAAACAAACTCCTTGCGGCCCACCCTCTTCTCGCAATCCAGCTGGAGGTCACTCAATTTGGGCTTCTTGCGATACTACAAAAACGAGGCTCTCGGCAGAACCAAGCCTGGCAAGAAAAGCTCTTTGTGTTGTAAGCATGAATGCGTGTACAAATTACTGGAAAAAAATATTTGGAACAGCACATCCGCTTCAGAGTAGGGTTCAAAAATAGTAAGGCGGAGAGTCTGAACAGGTTTCAACATTTCATGAGAGGAATATTTATAAAAATATGAATCATACCGTATCCAAATCAGTAATTTGGATCTGAGCAAATAGAATTATGGCAGATGCTTGTTGAGTCACCTGGAAAAGGTAACCCACAGCTGACAAAACAGGAGAAGCAGAGGCTTTAGGTCAGAAAGGTCACCGACAGCAGCTTTCCAGCTCAGTAACATCACCAGCTCTGCTGAAAACAAAGCTCTTTCTGCTGTCAGCTCTCACATCAGGTTACAGCAGGGGAAAAACCAAACAAAGCAAGCACTCTGTTGCAGCAGAGACCACCAACTTCTTGGCTGCACCTCTCCTTGAACTCATCCACCCCAGCTGGTCATTAAAGAGCTGGCAACCAGGATGTTCAACCTGAGTTTGCTTCTATCCTCCTCCTCCCCAACCCATTTTCCTTGTGTGCCGTGTTTTTTGAAAAATAATAATTATTATTATAAGCCTGAAGGCAAGGACTTGGCTTGTTTGTATTGATCTGCATTAAGCTGCCCTGGGAGCCGTTTCTTTTTGGCGGAAGAGCAGGATAAAGACCATTTAAACGCATAAGGTAGTTTCTAGGCCCCCTCTCACTGCATCATCGGATGCTCTCAGGGTGGGTTGCAGCAGAGTAAAACCACAATTTATGAAAGCAGGTACAGCATTTGGGTGGGCGGGCGGGCGGGCGGCGGGAACAGTCAGAGCTACAATCACAGCTCCCCATTTGCAGACATAATGGAATTTCTAATCTTCCCTGCCCGCTCAAAAAGCCCGGATAAATGGACAGGTTCCACCTGACACCAAAATTATGACAACGCTGGCATCAGTCTGTTAGGATATTTCCGTTTCCACCTTAAAAGGGAGCAGGATGTTTGTGTCACAGCCTGCGTATTTCCTGTTTCACAGGATGTTTCTGTTGTGTCTTTGTTTTCGTTTCGCTCTCTGTGCCGGAACACTGAAGCAGGCAGTCATGTTTTTCTTTGTTCTGATCAACGCTAAATAAACTTGTAAATAATGCTCTCCTGACTGCATCTTTCGCTGTGCATTATCTGCTGATAGAGCGTGCATCGGCTCGGGAATGTCAGAAGCTATTTCTGGAGCTCGTGTCGCTAATTGGTGATACTGCGTGTCTGTGGGAGATCGATGGACGTCCGGAGACGACGTGGAGTCATGATGGACTTTCGCTCCCTGGCAGTATCCCAACATGCCCCTGGGTCAGCCTATGTGAAGCTAGCACCACCCAGATGCTTCACACTAAACAGGCTTCGGCAAGGTTTACCTTGCCTGGGCAGGGCCGGTTCACTCAAGCGGAGATCCCTCCATGGGCTGGATCGCGTGCCCCCGTGATTTCTGGTGTCTGCGTCTGTGCAGACGCGATTTCCGGCATCTGCGTCTGCACAGATGTGATTTCCGGTGTCTGCGCAGACGTGATTTCCAACGCCACGAAAGTGAGTCCCCGCACCGTGCTGGTTTAGCACAGCGTGCGGGGACTCGCCAAGTGGGCGTCTCAGTTCAGGGACAGCTCATGGGCTGGTTAAATGACCCCCCTGGCCCGCTTGTGGCCCATGGGCCTTAGGTTGTCGACCCCTGCACTAAAGCTTCCATCAGGCCGAGCCAGCTTGGCAAAAGCTGCCCTAGAGAGAGGGCGTTTCAGAGACCATTTGCATCACAAATGAATGAATACTCTAGGTAAAGCAGGAGTCGGAAGCTGCAAAGGCTGGGGCGAGCAACTTTCATTCATCAGAAGGGATATTTGAACAGCTCTGCCAGAGAGAGGTAGCCATGAATTCTGCAAAGTTGTACAGAGGAATATGAAACTTTTATTGAAACAACAATCCCTGTATGGTCTCCTTGGACCCCCGGGGAAATGCACAGAGCATCTCAGTGCCAGCCAGATACAGAAGAACCACAATTTTCTTCATCTGACTGAGACAAGAGACAAAGCGTTTTCCGAATGCAGCTTCCCTCTAGCAAAGACCACTGTGGGAGCACAACATCACAGGGCAGGCTTTGGCTTTTGGCTTCTGCAATGCTGCAGATCAAATCAGCAAAACCAACTGGAAATATAAGACCAAAAAATAAAAAATAAAAATCAATTTTGATCCTATACAGCAGTTTCAGCCAAGCTGGTGCCCTTCAGATATTGTGGACCACAACTCCCCGTTAGCCCCAGCGATGCCTCAGTCCCACCGTGGGGTTTGTGGCATGTTCTCTTTGTTACAAAGGAACCGTCATCTCCCACGCCAATCCCCACTTAGAAACCCCCTTGGGCCTCTGCCGTCAATGCAATTCTGGATTTTGGAAGGCAACTTCCAACAGGAAATAGGGATATTAGTCCCTGCCCTCCCCCCCAATCGAATCCAAACACCAATTTCCATCCGATTAGCCATCGCAAGGACCTTCAGTCAATTCCACAGGTTAAAAGCGACACAGAAGGAGCTCAAGGCCTTTCACTCTTACAGCGCACAGGTGCACAAGCACAGCTGATGATGGCCACACCCCTTAAGAGCTCAGGAGAGAGCACAGGGTAAAGACTTCGGTCTGACTTCTCTTGTGGGAGACCAAAAGAGGACATTCATGCCTTGAGCCCAGGCCAGATCTCTTGGGGGGTGGGGGTGGGAGAGAGAGGGGAGGGAGGGAGAAAGATAGAGAAAGAGCCGTAAGTTTGTGCGGGACAAAGGTGTCCGGTGCTCAGTTCCTCAGTGGTCCTTTACGTGATGTCCTTCTGCCTGGGGGGGCGATGGATATTCCTCACCACGCACTTCACCATCCATTCGATCCCTTCGTTCACCCCTTTCCTGAGGACACACAAAAAAAGACCCTTTATCATCCCCATCTTTGCAGTGTTCCTTCTGCCTTCAGACATCCTTCCCATCACCCTCTAGGGCAGTGAGGCTAAACCTTTTGACGCTACCACCCCCTTGGTTCCATAAACTCATGCCCCCCCCCCATTATATAATAATAATTTATTATTTGTACCCCACCCATCTGGCTGGGTTTCCCCAGCCACTCTGGGCGGCTTCTACAGAATGCCATTAAAAAGCATTATTTGGAACAGCAGTTTGCATGACCCACTAAAGAAGATGACAACACTTTAAAATTCAGTACAGTAACAACTCATTGCACATTTATTCAAAATCCAATTAAAATTATTTAGTTTTATTCATTTAAAAAAACTGGTAAACTTGATACCAGCTTTTCAAAGTCTGGTTGTCATTTACACTTCCAGCACTCCCCTAGAGGAACACGCCCCCAGGTACCTTCCAATTTGGGAATCATGGGTCTGAGGTCTTCCCATAGCCCCTTCCCTTACCCATCTCCTGCTGTCTACATCTATGCTGCAGAAGGGTGCATTTTGAGAACAAACATGCTATATAAATTCTAATAATAATAATAATAATAATAATAATAATAATAATAATAATAGGATAGCATCAGACAGGGGCTCTTGATGCTCCAGGTCATGCAACTTAAAAGGTTGCATAACACAGGCTGGGTCATTTTTATTCGAGGTCACCTTGCTGGGTAGCCATAGGTGGCCAGGAAGTCAGTGCAGGTGAGGGCAGGAATAGGTGAGGGAAGCCTAGGTTTCCCTCTTCCTTCCCTGCCAGCCCTCTAGGTTTCCATTGTGAGCCCTGGAGGAAGGGAGGTTTCATATTCCGCAACTAGGACAGAAACGCAGCAGGCTGGTGGCGAAGGAGATGGAACCTGTCAGGGGACTGCCATCAGAACAGGGAAGGGAGGCAGCGGGATACAGAGAGCCTCCGGCGCTTCTGAGGAGCAGCTCATCGTCCAGCAGTGAGGAAAGCCACATCTCCAGTGGAGGGAAGGGGCCAGCCAAGCGAGGAGAGGGCTTGAGGATGCTGCTGAGAGCCCAAGCGCCTCTCCTAGCCTGGCTGGCCAGAAGGCACACAAGCCGTTTCCATTGTCCAGCCTGTGCAGAGGGGTGAAATGGAAGGAGGGGAGGTGGAGATTTGGGGTGTATAAGTTCTTATGTTGGGGGGGAAACTGGAAGGGGCCACTCCCGGATTCTGCAAGTGACTAAGATGGACATGAACTTTGTGGTTCTGAACTGTAAATGGTTTGCACCAATAAAACCTGTCGGAGACAGGTCAGAGCCCTGCCTGCTTACTCACGAGCAACCACCGCCAGGCATCTGACAGAACCCTTTGTCCCTTTGCCAAAGGCACCCCGATGGTGCGTCAGTGCTGGCTTCCCCTTCTCTGCAGCCGGCACACAAATGCAGGCTAGTCGGTATTTCTGTGGGCTTCCCACTTTTGCCAGCTTGTTCATAAGCCTGGTTTAATCACTCCTTTGTTCTTTGCCAGGGTTTGCCTCCCGACTGTTGTTGTAGCTCAGCACTGCCACTCCTTGCCAGCTCACATAGGCCGCTCAGCGATCTTAAGGGCCAGCTAGCGAATTTTGTGGCTGAGATTGGATGAAGCTTCAGCCGCTATGCCTCATCAGCCTCAAGGAGGCAGCCTCCCATGTAAGCCACCTCTTTTGGTGCGGTCAGAAGGCAATCTGGCAGCAGGCCTCCCCCTCGACCTCAAGGGTAGACGGTGCAACCACAGGCCAGGGCTGGTATTTCCTCTCTATACCATGATAGAGTGGAAGAATTCTGTCTTCGTACTTCTCCAGCCTATGACGGCATCCACATGCACCCTCTTTTGTTGCTGCTTCGCACCAGAGCACTGATGGGCTGCCCTTTTCCACTTACCCTGTCAGAGCAGAGCAGGCTTGGGTCAGGCAGTCTCTCTTCCCGATTTTGTTAATGCAGTCGCTGAAAGCCGTTTTGATGTCAGGGATGGACAGGCAGCTCTGCAGGAGTAAACGAGGGAGTAACTGTCAGAGGTGTGTCCTTTTACAAAGCACCTCCTTCGCTCACCTACAGCGAGTCTCCCTGGACTTGGAAGCCAGGGCAAGATATATTGGATCAGCTTATGCGCTGAGCCAAACTCTAAGGACCTGAAAATCATCTAGGCCAGACTCACTGCCAGACACAAGCCGCAGAGAGAATTGTGCAACTCTACTTTACTCAGAAGCCTAGCCAAAGCGTGAGTCTGCTCATATTTAGGAAGCAATGTAATGCTAAGCCCCTTTTAGTCATTAAGGCTATCCTCTGCAGAAACAAGGACATCTGTAAACAAATGCACATGTGGCAACCGGGAACTCTGCTTTTTCATGTTTCCTAATAGCCCAGAACCCTGTCAGTGCACATTGCAAATGTGTGCGCCAACTTTTTATTTTTAATGCACCTTTTATTTAGGCAAATAAGACGGGGGGAAAATGAAACAATGTCAGTTGACTTTAACAATAAAAATGTTCCACTGACCCCGAGTTCAATGTATAGTTTAACAGACACAGTCCATATGTTCAAACAAGTATCCAAATGAAACTGATGATTTTAAGCTATGCGTGCAAATGCCAAGTTAAGTTTTCAAAATGCTGCGCAGACGTTACTTCTGCCATCCTTACAGCAATTCTCACAGTGTTTTATTTGGGCAGGCTCTTGATGGCTGTAGTTAAGTTGCCAGAGATACTACAGGTATCAGTGTCAAACTTTATTTTGGTCACAGACCAGCACAAGATAAAACATGCGGATAAACGGAACACCTAAGACTCAAAACAGGTAAGGGATAAAAACTAGTAATTAAAAGCATCATGTTATCTTTTGTTTACTTTTAAAAAATGTGTCTGAATTGTTCCAGCCCAAACTTAAACCGCAGCTGCTGGGAGACAAACAGGGATTTACATATAGTACCAGAGTTGAGCAATAGATAAGGAAATACGAGTAGGATGTTTTAAAAGAAACTTCCTCAGTTGTTTTCAGATTGCTGGGATTATAAAGAGGAGGAATCGTCCACATCTGCGCAAAGTTGCGTTACTGCTTGGCCATTTAAGTTAAGTCATTTGTGTTTAAGTTCAATGTCATCATTGGGGAAAATTCCAGAGTTCCAAAACAGCAGGAAGAGATCCATGAAGCAATAATTACTGAGAGGGATTTGTACTGAAGGACCTGCAGTGAACTGCCTTAGGACAGAGATGGCTAAGTCCCCTGGGTATTCAATTAGGACGACGTAATAAACATAACGAAGATAGCAGGCGTCATGCATTCGTGGAAGAAAGCAGTGTTTGGAAGAGGCTCAGGAACCAAGAGAAAAACCCAGCAGATGGGTCTTGGTGAGATATTTCCCTGAGATTTTGATTGCTCATGGACAATGCAAAGCACTTTTGCCATTCCCTTATATACACACTCTCGGTCTAGCCTAAGCCATCTCGCTGCAACTCGGTGAGGCAGCTTGGGTGGAGAGGGCCCAGAGCTGGGGTTTGGGGCTGGCTCCAGAGGTAATTCAGTGCAGCACAAACAGCCCTCGCTGCAAAGGGGAAAGGGAAATGTCATGTGCCCAGAGCTAGTAGTAAATGTTGAACTAAATGCTATACCGTATTTTTTGCTCTATAAGACGCACCAGACCATAAGACGCACCTAGTTTTTGGAGGAGGGAAAAAAGAAAAAAAATATTCTGAATCTCAGAAGCCAGAACAGCAAGAGGGATCGCTGCACAGTGAAAGCAGCAATGCCTCTTGCTGTTCTGGCTTCTGGGATAGCTGCGCAGCCTGCATTCACTCCATAAGACGCACACACATTTCCCCTTACTTTTTAGGAGGGAAAAAGTGAGTCTTATAGAGCAAAAATACGGTAATTAACAAAACAATGTAATGCACCAAGATCAGCTAGGAGCCAATCCATTTATTGTGGCATAAACTGCTATGAGCTACAGTACAGCTTTACTCATGCTGCTTCTGAATCCACAGAATTCGTTAATTAACTGCATTTTTGCCCCACCTGCATACTTCTCTCCCTCCCTATTTTATCCTCACCGCAACCCTGTGAGGTAGCTCAGGATGAAATACATTGGCTGATCACTCAGTGAGCTTCACGGTTGAGTGGGGATTTGAATCCTAGTCTCCCAGGTCCTAGTCCCACACTCTAACCACTACATAACGCTGCCATCATGAGTAGCAGCCACTGGTGTGCTTCTCTTTCTCTACGAATCAATCCAATTCCTTTTTAAAACCTTCCAAGGCCACGGCCACTGCCAGATTTTATGGAGCAATGTTGTTTTCCATTAAAAAGGTGCGGAGATGGTGGAGTCAGACAGATTTCCTGAGAACCAGAACTCTGAATGCCAAAGGAGGCCGGATAGGCTCCTGCGTCCGTCTCTTAAGTCTGTGTGTGGTATTGCAGACACCATCTTTGAAGTGTTTGTGTGCTTGGGGGGGGGGGGGTTGACACAGAATGCTTGGAACTCAAGTCTAAAACAATCCTTCCCGTAAAAGCCTCCAGGTCATCTAAGGACAAAGGGATGGGAACCGGCCCCACTTAGCTAGTGGAGCACCATGACGTTATAACAATAAGTACACAAGAGCACAAAGGTGTCCCTGTAAAAGAACCAGCATGCTGCATATTAGATATTGCACAATCCTTAGGAAACCTTTCCCAGGGAGATCCATTAACACAGCTGTGTGCCTGAGGGTTTCTGGACTCAACAGCACTAAATCTCTTAAGCTCGGAAAATTGTTTGTCCCTCTGTTCTCTATACATTCAGACAACTCTTCATATATTGTCAGCAAACTTTGCACGATACGGACCCTGAGATCGAGGAGCAGGTCTGGGTCTCTGTTTTGCTCCGATGAGACACCATTTTGAACCAAGATAGCAGGCGGAACCTTCCAAAGGAGATTAGCACATCATTTGCAGCATCCTTAACTGCCTGGAGGAATTGTCTTCAGAGGAGGTCCTGGCACTCCTCAAAGCAACTGTTACAGAGGAGTAGGCTGGTCAATTGTTATGGACCGGCTGGACGAAGGGGACTGGTGGGAGGCCGCAGCTGGGGAACCCCCAAGGGAAGAAGGCTCAGAGCCAGGGGATTGGTGGTGGTGGGACGACATCAAGCGGTCAAAGGGAGAAGAGGGAGCAGACTGGGAGGAGGAAGTGTCGGAAGCTGAAAAGGTAATAGGGTTTAGGGAACAGGAGGCAGCTGTGCCAGAGGGTAGCCTCTAGACCAGCAATTCTCAACCTGTGGGTCCCCAGATGTTGTTGGACTACAACTCCCATCATCCCTGAGCTCTGGTCTTGCTAGCTAAGGGTGATGGGATTTGTAATTCAACAACATCTGGGGACCCACAGGTTGAGAACCACTGCTCTAGACCATTGGTAGGCAAACTAAGGCCCGGGGGCTGGATCCGGCCCAATCGCCTTTTAAATCCAGCCTGCAGACGGTCTGGGAATCAGCGTATTTTTACATGAGCAGAATGTGTGCTTTTATTCAAAATGCACCTCTGGGTTATTTGTGGAGCATAGGAATTCGTTCATTTCCCCCCCTCCAAAATATAGTCCAGTCCCCCCCCCCCAGGTCTGATGGACAGTGGACCGGCCCCCTGCTGGAAAAGTTTGCTGACCCCTGGTCTAGACCCAGAGGCAGGAGAGGAGGAAGGCCAGGAGACAGAGACGAGATAGGATGCTGAAGAATCCAGGGAATCTCCCCCTCCTGCTGCGACCAGCTCCTCTCTCCCCGGTCTCCCAGAACAAGTAGCAGAATGAAGAGGGCAGAGCAATGAGGGATTGGATGAAAGAGCTGAGATTGCTTGGGGATGGGGGGGAGTCTTAGGGAGCAGTGGGAAGACACAGACCTTCATTCCTCGCAACTGCCTCATTCGGGAAAGACCTACTGGGAAGGGTTGCTGTGCTCACCTGGCCTGCGCTCTTTTGTTTCCTGGAATAAAGATTTAACTTCACTGACATCAGGCGCTTTTATTGTTTTATTGCTGGCCCACGCCTCACTCCAGCTCCTGACATCAAAAGACACTGAGACGGAGCAGGGGGTCTGGGGCCCTAGGAACAGAGGGAGCTGCCTTTTGCAGAGGCAGACTATGGGCTCATCTAGCCCCAAAATGTCTACACTGAAAAGGGATTTAGAGAGAGCCTCTCTCAGCCCTGCCAGGATATGCCATGGATTTGAACCGGGGACATTTTGTATGTGATCTTTTCTATGTAATAAAATAAAATAAATAATAAAAATGTCTATATTATAATTGGACTTATGTTTAATTCTTTTTTAAAAAATTATTGCCTTTTTGTAAGTTTTTAGCTGTGTCTATCTTAGCTGTAAGATGCCTTGAATCTTGTTGGGGAAAAGGCAGGATGGTGATGATGATAATGCAACACAGATACTGCACCACTAAGCTATGGCTTTCAGTGGCCCTGGCACCCCCCCCCAACCTCCTTTGCAAGACAAGAGAGGTGGAGCCTCAGCAAACTCCCAAGTAATGGCAAGTCGAAGGTTGTCAGCTATAAATGGATAGGGATGGAGTGGCCTGGGAGTCACGAGGGAATGAGAAATTGGGCATCTGACCAGTAAAAAACAATCTGCTCAACTGAAAAGTCAAATACCGGTCAAGTACAGTGGTGCCTCGCAAGACAAAAAGAATCCGTTCCGTGAGTCTTTTCGTCTTGCGGTTTTTTTGTCTTGCGAAGCAAGCCCAATTGACGGATTAGCGCTATTAGCGCTATTGGAACTTTAAGGGCTAAAAACGGCTTTTTAAGCCTTGGGGGATTAGCGGTTTTGCTGCTAAAATGCTTTTAGCAGCTTAGCAATTCAGAAAAAGGGGTTTTGGAGCGGAAAAACCCCTCAAAATTTTTCGTCAATTTTCATCTTGCGAAGCAAGCTCATAGGGAAATTCGTCTTGCGAAGCGCCTCTGCAGACGGAAAACCCTTTCGTCTTGCGGGTTTTCCGTCTTGCGAGGCATTCGTCTTGCGGGGCACCACTGTATTTTAAATTTGACGCATTCAGCAGGTTTGATGCCTGAGCTAATTAATCATTATTGTGAAACGGGGAAACTGTGATGAATAACATTAGGCAACTGTGTTACATGCTGGATGTCGAAGTCATTAATACTTGCATTAATTAATTAACATTAATAGCTTGCATTAATACTAGGTCTCAAGATGGAGAGAACATGCAGTCTAATCGAAATAGTCTCTAAATGCTGTTGATACCAGGCTACACCAAGGATCCCGAGATGAATGAATGAATGGCTGACACCAATTTTTGAAGACCACCCTTCAAAGATCTGCACTGTTTGCCAACTCATTACTGAGCCCGGATCAATGTTTTCTCTATATGGCCCTAAAGACTTGGGACCAAATTATCTGAAGGGAGGATGCTGTCCTGCTCACAAATTGAGATCTGCCAGGGAGGTCCTTATGGCCTAGTGATATATGGATAATGCTGAAGACAGAACTCCATGTTGGTGCTAGAATAAGCTATTGCTGAAGCTTCCTGCCCAGGGCTTCTGAAGATCAGTTTGCTTTCAAGAGTTAAGTTTGTGAAAGATGGAGAAATGCATGGCTACGCTTTAATCTGACTCTCATCTGGATGTGTTGGGATTAATTTTATTAATATGTTTGCTGGGACCTGTCCTGCTTTCTTTTAGTGAAGGGTAGGATAACCTCCCCCCAATTAAAATAATAATATAAACCTCAGTTGTTAGCCAGATCTGTCTCCAGCCTTAAGTGAAGCACCTGGGTTCTCCTTTTGAGGCCAGCAACAGAAGTAAAAAATACCGTAACACTGCAGTTTTTGTATAAGCAAAGTCAGAGATAAATTTTGGATGATGCTGTGTTTGTAAAAGAAGTCAATCAAAGCACTACCTAGCAGTTGGAAATTAAGTGCCACATCATCCAAGAACAGGGACGATCTTTTTATTTTTTCTTCTCCCTCCCCCAGCAAAACACCAATAGGAAGAAGAATTCAGAGGAAGTTGCTCACTATTACTCAGCACTATTTTGTTTGATCCTAATAAAACCAACTTATTGCTCACTGAGAATTTCTTCTAGATGAACACAGTTTATGATTTCGTTTGTTTATTCCTCGTTCTTTTGTTGTTTTTGGCTCCCATCCTGGAAAAGCACTGTCAGGGCTACAGTAGATTTTTCTTAATTTCTTTCCAAAACAAGAAGAAAGGAAAAAAACAGAAATAAAGGAAGACGTCTCTTTAAAAAATACAACTGGCTCTTTTTTGTTTAAGAAAAGTTGCTTTGTTAAGGATGCAGCATTCTTCAGTTAACATCAACCTCAATATGTAAAAAACCCAAAACACTATTTCGCCCAGTCTTCCTCAGCTTCGCATACTCTTGGTTTTTTGGACAATTCACTGGGGCTGGTGAGAGTTGTAGTCCAAAACATCAGGACGTCATGGAAATGGCGGAAATGACTGGCAGAATCCGAGACCAGGGAGAAGAGTCGATGGAAGAAGATTGGAAAAAAATTAAAGTATATTTACAGAAATACTGCAAAATTAATGAAAGTTAGAAGAATACTGGAATGAAGTTATATGGTTTTAGCAGAAATGTTATAAAGATTTAAGCAAAAACTGATTGTTAATGGGTTAAAGTGGAAAATTTAAAGTTAGATTGTGTTAAGATAAATTATAGAACAAAAAATTGAGAAAGAGGGAAAGGATTTGCTGAATTAGCTAATTTGAACTAGAATACAAAAAAGGGAGGTGTGAGGAAGTCGAGGAAACAAGTAAATGAAAGATAAAGATATGGAAATTGGATGTGTTTTTAAATGTTTTTGTTTTGTCTTGTTGTCTTGATGTATTGTTTTTTCTCTCTATTTTTGATGTATTGTTTGTTAATTTTTTATTGTTTTTTTTCTCTCATACTTTTTTCCTGTAACTATAAAACCTCTAATAAATATTCTTATAAAAAAACAACAACATCAGGACGTCGCCTGGTTGGGGAAGAAATCCCACCTTAGTTCCTATAGCGAACAAGGTGGGAGTCATGGGCTGCTAACCTTGGTCCCTGGCAAATGTGTTCCTGTGTGGAGATCCCTGCAGCAGAAGCAGCAAGAAAAGGCCTCCTGGGCAAGGAGAGCAAGCAGCTAGAATTCTTGCCTCTGCTAGCAATGGGCACCATTGTTATTTTTTATAGGGACTGCATCCAACCAAGATGTCACATTAGTTCAAGGACTTCTCCTCTATAAGCTGCCCTCAGTCTGTTCTAGAGTGTCAGGGAACTGCCATCAGCTCAGAGGCAGGAGGCAGAAGAGAAGTTGTGTTACAGGGAGCCTCCGAAGATCTTGCGAAGCAGCTCTTCCTCTGGCGAGGAGGGAAGCCAGTGGGGAAGGGATGCAAGGATCAGAAGATGCTAGGGAGAGCCTCAACACCGAGCCTGAGCAAAGTGGAGGGGAGGCAAGTTCCCCTTTGCCAATGCCCACTTTGTGCAGTAGGTTTGCACGCAGAGAGGGGAGGAGAAGGATGGGGGTCAAAAGACTGTTATGCTGGGGAAGGTATAAGGACCGCCCGCTCCCAGATTCTGCTAGCGACTGAGCAGACATGGACTTGCAACGCTCTGCACTGTAAAATAGTTTGTACAGATAATAAAGCCTGGAAAAGACAGGTTAGACTTATTGGACTTCAGAGGCAATATGACAAAGATTTGAGATGTTAGGATTTAAGGGTACAAGATATAAGGTTTAAGATTTAAGGATTTAAGGGTATACGTTAAGGTTTTTCTCTTTTCTCTGTTTATTAGATTGGAATTTGGATAACTTTCTAGATGTTGATAGGAGAATAAGGTTTAAATGCATTAATGATAATTAAGCGAGTAAGCAGTGAAAGATGGGAAGAAATTGCTGATCTAATTAATAAATTGGAATACAAAAAGGGAGGTGGGAGGAAGTCGAGGAAATAAGTTATCAAAGGAAGGAATCTAGAAAAATGGGAGTGTTTTCTTTTTTTAATGTTTTTGTTTTTTGTCTTTTTTCTCTTGTTGGTGGGGTGGTAAGGTAAAGGTAAAGGTACCCCTGCCCGTACGGGCCAGTCTTGACAGACTCTAGGGTTGTGCGCCCATCTCACTCAAAGAGGCCGAGGGCCAGCGCTGTCCGAAGACACTTCCGGGTCACGTGGCCAGCGTGACATCGCTGCTCTGGCGAGCCAGAGTTGCACACGGAAACGCCGTTTACCTTCCCGCCAGTAAGCGGTCCCTATTTATCTACTTGCACCCGAGAGTGCTTTCGAACTGCTAGGTTGGCAGGCGCTGGGACCGAACAACGGGAGCGCACCCCGCCGCGGGGATTCGAACCGCCGACCTCTTGATCGGCAAGCCCTAGGCGCTGAGGCTTTAACCCACAGCGCCACCCGCGTCCCATTGGTGGGGTGGAGGGGTGGTCTTTTTTACGTATTGTTAACTTTTATTTTTCTCTTTTTATTTTATTGTATACTGTCTTTCTTAATTTTTCTTGTATTTTTGAAAATTGGAATAAATATTATTTTTTTTAAAAAAAGAAAAGACAGGTTAGAGTCTGACATAGAGATTCCCCAACTCTCTGGAGCAGATCCTTTTGAGCGGGGGGGGGGGGGTGGCACAGGTAGAAAACAATCCCATTGCACAGGCAGAAGGCCTCATGCCAATGGGACGGCTTTGCTGGATGCGACCCAAGGAAAGCTACACAGCGCTGCTCTCAACTTCATGAAGCATCTGACCAGCCAACTGGAATCCTGGAATCACGTATAAAACTTTGGCACAAGATCTGCTGCAGCCAGGCACTGCTGCTGCATTTGGACATTAGATGATCTGATGAGAGGGCAGCTGCCGCAGCCCAAAAGGACAGTTGGCGACTGAAACAGTTCCAGCAAACAGAATGGCTAGAGACAAAAGGAGTTTTTCCAAACTGAACCTCCCCGAAGTAAGAGAAACTTTGCCCAAGTGTTTTCAGGTGTAATCAAGCCTGGGTCTACCTGCGCAGCCCAGAATCGAGTTCAATAGATTGTGATGGATAGTTTTTGGTTTCAAATGTTCCTCTAGTGAAAACCAAAATAAGCCTTCTTTCTCCCTGCTTTGCTAAGGTTTTTTTTTCCAGATGAAGCAGTCATTGCAAGGGGGCGAGGCACTCTTCACATGGGAGAAATAGCACCCTGTCCACTTCACCACCTCATTTTTGCTCCGGGTATAGAGCAGGTCCCAGCAACGGCAGACTTTTAAGCTTGGAGGGATGCGGTTGAATTTCCTTTAGTTGTGCACCCATGTGCTAAAGCCCACCCTTGGTCCCCTACCAGGCTTAATACAGTGGTGCCCCACAAGACGAATGCCTCGCAAGATGGAAAACCCGCAAGACGAAAGGGTTTTCCGTCTGCAGAGGCGCTTCGCAAGACGAATTTCCCTATGGGCTTGCTTCGCAAGACGAAAAATTTTGAATTTTTTTTTTTTCCGCTCCAAAACCCCTTTTCCTGAAGCGCTAAGCTGCTAAAAGCATTTTAGCAGCAAAACCGCTAATCCCCCAAGCCTTAAAAAGCCGTTTTTAGCCCTTAAATTGTCAATAGCGCTAATAGCGCTAATCCGTCAATGGGCTTGCTTCGCAAGACGAAAAAACCGCAAGACGAAAAGACCCGCAGAACGGATTCTTTTCGTCTTGCGAGGCACCACTGTAATTTGCTGGCACCCCACGGGAAACAGAGATCGCTCTAAAGTCCTCTGTGCAAGTCTGTTTGTGGTGTGAGGGCACACACTAGTCTGGCACATTCCACAGATGCCGGAATTCATCCCTCGCAGGCACTCGTTGCAACACTTTCGCCAATGCTTTACAGAAGCGTGCGTAATGTAAACCGGAGTGGAACATCTGACGCAAGCACGAAAGAATTCATAAGCACGACCCAGTTCTTCGTTTAATTTTCGCTTCCACATTCCAGACTGCACAAAGCACCTTCTTTGGGCAGCACCCACCTAGTACTGCCACTGAGTCAAGCTTCAACCTTTAGACGAAAGGCATTTGGAAAGCGGAATGCCAGGAAAAAATGGTGCCAGAAACGTAGCATTTCCTTTGTATGTATGTCAGTAATCACCACCACCCCTCTGAGAGGAAATTCCAAAAAAGGTTTGCTCTGTCTCCCCAAGCTGCTGAGAATCTTTGAGCTATGGTGAATAAGGAGACTGCTGTTCCTTGTTTTGATGATACATGCATTTCATCCTGGAGATTTTGATGCGCACATTTTACTTCTGTATGCATAAAGGTTTCTGCAGCGGAACTCTGAAGACCTTTAGTTGCCACATTAAATTGGGTGACGTGTTTATTTGGCGTAAGCTCTTGTGGACTGCAAACCGTCAAATGCATGAAGTGAGAGTCTCGGCCGGATTAGTGTGCGCATCTGCCGGCACAAATTATGTGTGTGCATGTTCACAGAGTCAGAGAGGACATTCAAGGTGCAGAGCTTAACAGTACAGTACAGTAGGGTCTATATCCAGTTTTCAATGAGTGACTGGCTCCCCCTAGAGGACAGAGTGCGGGCACTGCAGCTGTTGGGATTAATGAAAGCTACAGTGCCAGTCTTCCCCCAACCACGTGCCTTCCAGATATTGTGAACTACAACTCCCATCAGTCCCAACCAGCACAGCCACAGGGAGGGAAGACAGGATACATCAGAATTCCTAGTACACTGGATACCACAGCCAGGGCATCAGAGAGTATGACATATTTTATCCCTAACATGCAATGCTTCTTTTCTTGCATATTCGTTCACGACAGCCAAAACTGAAGAAAGATCAGCTTTGGGATAGATTTGAGCTTCAGGGTCAGGGATCCAGAAACACTGGAGGGCAGCAGTTTCTCCCTCCCAGAGACTTTGCTCTGAATACACCTGCTTCTATGCTCACCACTGGAGGGCTTCCTGTGTTATGGGGCAGTAAACTGATACCTAGGAGACGCGGGTGGCACTGTGGGTTAAACCACAGAGCCTAGGACTTGCCAATCAGAAGGTCGGCGGTTCGAATCCCTGCAACGGGGTGAGCTCCCGTTGCTCGGTCCCTGCTCCTGCCAACCTAGCAGTTCAAAAGCACGTCAAAGTGCAAGTAGATGAATAGGTACTGCTCTGGCGGGAAGGGAAACGGCGTTTCCGTGTGCTGCTCTGGTTCGCCAGAAGCAGCTTGGTCATGCTGGCCACATGACCTGGAAGCTGTATGCCAGCTCCCTTGGCCAATAAAGCAAGATGAGCGCCGCAACCCCAGAGTCGGCCACGACTGGACCTAATGGTCAGGGGTCCCTTTACCTTTTAAACTGATACCTATGTCACCAAAAACACACTTGTCAGGCAAACACACAATCCCAGCACACCAACTCTTTCCCATGGAAGGAGACAGAAAAAGCTGTATTTGGCCCTACTTTCTGGAGGCAACGGGAAGAGCAAGACAGAGCAGGATAGCTCCCCTCCAAGAAAATACATCGTTGTTGCTTTTTGCACCACAGACCACCTCTCCTGGTTTGAGGTCACCTGACATAAGACCACTACAAACATCCAACAGCCACAGTTTATACAGAATGCACAGGGAAGAACAAAGAATGTTCAGGTTGCATTTCCTTGAGGTTACTGAAATGTGTAGCTCACAGCAACTATGTCTGGTAACTAGAAAGTCACAGAAGCAGCCAGCGAGGGACAGCCTGAGATTACCGATTATGTATCAGTGAAAAGACGTATGTATCCTTATGGAAAGCAGCACCTAGTTTCTGTTCCATTTTATAGATTTTTGGCTGCTAAATTCTTATGCCATTCTCTTCCCCCTTATTGTTGCTTTTATATTTTAGCTGTGCTCAACTTTGCTAGCTACTTTAGAGGGCAACAAAAAAGTAGTCCTGAAATACTAATTAGAAATCTTAAGACACCACTAACTGGGAACAAATAATGATCTCACCTCCACGTCTTGCTTGTTCGCCAGAACCAACAATGGAACACCTTCCAGGACTTCACTAGTTACCATCTTCTCTGTGAGGAAGATGAAAGGGAGAAGAGAACTGGGTTATATGCTTAGCCACAGCTTGTAGTCAAAGAGGATTGCTTAACCACAAACATACATTTGGATGCAAGTTAAGCCGAACCTTGGCTTAGCTCAGCGAAGTATGGGAGTAAAAGAAGACCAGGGAGGAATAAAAGGACTACAAGCTCCTCTCTGGAACAGGCCATTAACAGAGATCCTGTGTGTGTCAGAATGAAAACACTTTTGCACTGAGGACTCAGTGGCAAGAGGACATTTGTAGGGACTGAAATAGTTAAATCGTTTAGTTAAACTGTATTGAAGAGAAACTGCTAGGTGGAACGAAAACAAGGCCATATTTGACAAGGTTGAAAGGGAGCAATCAAGCTATGTTACAGATAAGAAAACATTTGCAGACTTCAGAAGATAGGAGAATGCAACAAATCATGCTTTAGAAGCTTCAATGAAAATGGCTGATTCTGTAAAATAGGGTAGCAACAAAGGGAAGTAAATGTGCATATAAAAAGGTAAGGTAAAGGTAAAGGGACCCCTGACCATTAGGTCCAGTCGTGGCCGACTTTGGGGTTGCGGCGCTCATCTCGCTTTATTAGCTGAGGGAGGCGACGTACCGCTTCCGAGTCATGTGGCCAGCATGACTAAGCCGCTTCGGGTGAACCAGAGCAGCGCACGAAAACACCGCTTACCTTCCCGCCAGAGCAGTACCTATTTATCTACTTGCACTTTGACATGCTTTCGAGCTGCTAGGTGGCCGGTTGCAGGGACCGAGCAATGGGAGGTCACCCCATCGCGGGGATTCGAACCACCAACCTTCCGATCGGCAAGCCCTAGGCTCAGTGGTTTAACCCACAGCGCCACCTGCATCCCTATATAAAAAGGTACAAGCTGCTAATTGGTTAGTGTTCCTGAAATGATGCTTTAAGACTGTGTTCTTAAAGAGTGGGTTTGATTATTTTACACTGCTATATCTATACTTGCATTACATTTGAACCCTTCGCAGTGACTTCTGCATTGGGGTTGCCCACCTTGAACGTGCAAACAAATGCTTATTGATTCATTGCCTTGCTATTATTGGCCTCCAGTAAGGGAACCTAGATATTCCCCTACACATTCATATCACGCTTTTGATCCAATTGTCCACAACTAAACTGTAGCCTATGCACAGCCGAGGGGAACATCTGGAGTAAAAAAGTTAAACGAGGGGTTCCAGGAAAACTAGCAACTCTGGGAGTTTGCACACTGTTTCGGCTCTTTAGGTATCCTGCTGCAGATTCTCTCCCCGCCCCCCCCGCTATTTTTCATAAAACTGCTGTTAAATAAGTATTCCGTTTTATCATAAATGAGTAGATAATAACTAGATAATAACTAGATAGATAATAACTCATCAGAAATGAGTAGATAATAACTGAAGTTATTAGACTGTCTTTTTTCACAGGGGTTAAGTTGTGGAATTTATTGTCGGGTTGATTGCTGCTGAGAAGAAGTCAATGTAGTGCCAAGCAGACTATCCATCACAGCACAAGTATTTCTGTTTGCCTCACGGAACAATCTGCCTTCTCCTTCCCCCACATGCTGCTCTAGGTATTTTCCCACCCCAAGAGCCAATTTTGGGAAGCATGTGCGAGGGAGAAAGCCCTATTGCAACACAGAAGTCTTTGTGTGGGGTGGTGGAGCTTGCTAGCTGAATTCCACCCTCTGAATTTTATTTATATTACTGCTTTAGGTTTTCGTATTGTACAAATATTACAGCCTGTGTTTATTTGTAATTTATTATGTGTATTGTAAAGAGCCGGTGACCTTTTGATGAATGGCAATATATACAGATTTCTTAAATAAATAAATGATGGCGTATTATTTGGAAAGCTACGTTGAAAAGGCCAACCATGTAACCAGCTAGCTGCACTGACCTTTAAAATGACGTTCTGCTGCAAGGAGAGGGAGAACGCATATCTTTGCTAGGACATCTCTGGACTTAATTGGGGGCTTCGACTTTTGCTTTGCGGTTGGCGAAGTCACAGGAATACACTCCGCTTGTTTCAAGCGGTTTTAAGCCCCTCCCACCCTACACAGACGAATTCCAGGAAAACTCCCCGCACACTCACCGAAAGCTCGTTTTGATTCCGAAAGCCTTTCTTCATCGGTGGAGTCGATAATGTAGATGACGCCGTGGGACTCTGCATAATACTGAAAACACAACATAGGAGCTAAACCAAGTTGTTCTCCTCACCTCTTTCACGGGACAGCAGGGTCAGAAGAAACTAATCCCCAATCCTGCCCAGGTGCTTGACAGTTGCCTGCACAATTAACTCCCTGCAAATTAGCAAGCACACAGTCCTTTCAGAACGCTCTGCGCTACAAGCAGAAGCCAAAGGTGCGCACTAACGCCCCAGAGTCATATGCCAAAAGAGTGCAACGAAGTATGTAGCTATAAATGGCTCACATAAAGAAAAATAAATGCACATAACAAGCAGATGTTAAATTCCCAGGATTAAACAGTCTATCTATACAGTTTGTTAAACAAAAATATAAATAAGTACATGCATACATACATACATACCAATGGACATCAACAAGGCTATTGACTGCTTTCAGAGCAAAAACATAAAGCTCTCCTGGGTCATTAAAACAAAACCATGGGGACAGTAAAACTTTACTTTTATTAGAAAAAAAAGCAACACTACATTTTCAATACTTGATAGCCTGGATAAAAGCTATTTATTGTTCTTGCAAACCTCTTAACAGAACTAGGCTCTGATTCCATGCTACAATTACACAGTTACTTCATTTATATCCAGCCTTTTCCCTTCCTGAACTCAGTGTGGGATATCCTCACAAGTAACTCTGTCAGGTAGGTTAGACTGACAGGTCGTGACTAGCCCATGGCTCAGTGAAGATATGAACCCAGGCTTCCCCAGTGCTCGTCCAACACCCTAACCACTAGGCAACACTGGCAAAGCTGTACTGTTGAAGCTCACATGAATACTATGATGAAAGAGTCCTCAACTCCCAGAAACCCACACTATTATAAAGAAATTGGTGGGATTGCACAGAGAAGACATTTCATTTGCATAGTCTATATCCTTGCATACGTCTTGTCTAATGGTCTCAATACACTTTGGGTTGAATCTGGACTTTGTGGATCTTCATTCCCCATTAATTCAAAAGTCAAGTCATGATTAACTTGTCCTATTGGGTTTCGGTGAGGATCAAGTTCGATGAACTCCGTCCGGATCCAACTCCTTGTATGCTGCTCACACTGACTGGGAAGCGCAATTAACTGGGGAGCTCTCTTGCTACAAATTTCAAAGGGACCATTATTAAGATGGCAAGGCATTTCTGAACACACAGCCGTCATCCCTACCTTATCCCAGAGAGATTGAAGCTCCTCTTGTCCTCCAAGATCCCAGAACATTAGCCTGGCTTTGCCCACATCTATAGTGCCAACTAGAAGACAGACAATAACCCAACATGGGCCTCTTTGTTGTACAAAGAAAAACCCAAAAGTCCCCCAGAGGTGATGTTTGTCAAGAGCTACCACTAGAAAACTACCCAGAATCCTCCACAAGATGCAAAGGCCCCTCAATGGGAGATAGAAGTTTGATTTATTTCCTTAGGAAGAGAGGTTTTGAAAAGCACTGCTCCAAAGCCAATGAAAAACATTTGAAACCTCAAGCAGGAATAGGGCGCAAGCAATGAGGGAGAGTTGACAGTGCCCACAATGAAAAAAAAAATTGTTAAAGTGCAGAGTCATTAATTAAATCGGATAGGCTAGAGAGAAAACTCTGTGAATGGACAGGTGTGTTCTTTTCCCCCTGGCAATCGTATGAGAAGCACTGTTATCTTCAGAATGCATATATCATGGCCTTGGATGCTTCAAGCAGTTGCTCAAACTCCCTTTTTAAACTTTTCTAAATAGTTCCCCACCCAGTCAAGGTAAACTCTTATTTAAACCTTATTTTCACTTGACCAAACTAGATTCACTTACTGTTCAAGCCCACAGTAGTTGTGATTTTGGATAAACTCATTCCTTTGTAGTTCCTGTTAAATCTTGTTTTAGTCTGTTCAAGGAAGGTCTGGAAAAAAATGGAAGCAGGGGAGGGAGAAGGAAAACAGGTCATTAAACTAAGTGCTTTCTGGGACACAGGAAAACTTTGTTGTAAAACTGGAACTCCAAGATTTATAGCTCTTCAATCAATCAATCAATCAATCAAATCTAGCTGCTGCTAGCCAACAACGAAAAATTCTGTGACCAAATTAGCAATCTTACGTAATTGCCACTGAAATCAGAATTTCCTTTTTATGGAATATTATGGAGGTTTAACATGTAAACCGGGAAAAGAGTGGCAGGGATGCATAACTGAGAACACGGGGATAGAATAAAGCATTAGTAAGACAGAGGTGTGCAGTCTCACATCCCACCCTAACCATCGTTCTGCTGCTTCACCGAGCTAAGCCATGGTTTGTCTTACAGTTTGTCTGTAAACCACAAGCCCAGATTCAGATGCCATGCTAAGCCAACCCATGACTGAGCTCAGCGCACAGCAGAACGACCAAGGAACAAGGCAGCCACAACTTCCTCTCCCAGAGCTTGCACGAAGCCATTTCCACTTCAAACCAGGCCAGAGTTTGGCAGTCCTTAGACACCTTTTTTTTACTCCAACACTGTATGAGCAGAAAGCAAGTTCATGCAATGGATCTTTCATTTCCCCCTGTACCCTCCCCCCAAAAACCCGTCTTCAGTGGGTTAGTGAAACCTACAAAACATCATGGGCCATGCTGGATGGGAATGCAGTGGGTGGATGGGGGGCAATCACCCAAAATCAGGCATAACAGACTTAACCCAAGTTCAAGAAATTTTTTCCTGCCTTCCACTGCACAGTGTTCAGTAGATCTTTCTTGCCTTCTTGGAACACTGGATTCCTTTGCTACAGGAATTCTGAGCAAACTTTTACCCAGCAAAACCCAAGACGATTGAGACCCTTAATTTTATATCTGCTTGCAACAAAAATATTATTATGCAAGAAAATTACTAGAAACTCAAACCAATGAAGAGCTGGGGGTTGGGGTTGGACAGCTGACCTAATGATGCTAATTGTGTGCTGTTTGCCTGAAGGATTTATTCTCCTAAAATTAGAATTCGGGATTAACTCATCTTACCTAGCACCTTGGAAATGACTACATGATACATGAAACCAGACAAGGTAGTGAGGAAGAGGAGAGGGTTTCTCTTTCCTCCTCCACCAAACAAGCATTGGAACACACCGTTTTACCAGCATTGTCCAGTCCGAGGATCAAGATGCAGTATTCATCCCTTCGGAACATATACTTGTAAAGGCCAGATAGCAGTGTATACATCCTGACCCTACAAGTAAAAATATCAAATATTAGATTGCTAGAAATGTGTCCTCCCCCTACAAGCACATTATGTTCCTGACCCATCTCAGGAGGATGTGACTTGAGGCCCTATGCATGCCGCCCAACACGACTGTCCTTGGGGAAATATGTTCACTGATGTGAGCAGGGGCCAATCATGCAGACTGCAGTCAAGTCAGCTGCTACCTGCCTGCTGGAAGGAAGGCAACCAGTCCTGCAGGGAGCGCACCAACGTCACGCTTGCAACTACCCGGCCATTTTAACCCTCAGCTACAGTAAGCCTCATCTGAGTACAACACCAACGTTCTTGTGGTGTAGGTAGGAGGATGTTTCAAAACCAGCGTCGGCTAGAAAATAAAAACACAATGGAAAAAGAACCAGCAGCAGGTGGTGCGGTTTCCCCATGAACATATATAGCCTATTTGAAAAAGATAACATCAGCCTTCTGAACCAAGGCAGATAAGCCTGCGGTCTCTTTCTTACATGTTACTATGTTTAGCATCTAGTTAAAAGAGTACATGCATTCCTAGATTTGCTTTGCAAGAATTTGTATTTAATTACATACACAAAAGATGAAGAAGAGTTTGGATTTGATATCCCGCTTTATCACTACCCGAAGGAGTCTCAAAGCGGCTAACAATCTCCTTTTCCCTTCCTCCCCAACAACAAACACTCTGTGAGGTGAGTGGGGCTGAGAGACTTCAGAGAAGTGTGACTGGCCCAAGGTCACCCAGCAGCTGCATGTGGAGGAGTGGGGAATCGAACCCGGTTCACCAGATTACGAGTCCGCTGCTCTTAACCACTACACCACAGGGAAAGCCATTAAATCATTCATTATTTTAGGTGTGAGTTCATTTCATAAATACAAGTACATGACTGAGCAGTCACTGAAGTAGTGAGTCACTGAAGTACATGAGTGAGCAGTCACTGAGTTTAATTACAGGTGCTGACTACAAACTTGGAACGCACAAGTTGCATTTAAAACATTTCTATAAAGTGCAAGTTGTCCACTTTCTATCACAGCCTTGAAGCACTAGCTTCAAGGTAAAGGTAAAAGGTAAAGGACCCCTGGACTGTTAAGATTAGTCAAATTTGACTATGGGGAGCAGCGCTCATCTCCGCTTTCAGGCCGAGGGAGCCAGTGTTTGTCTGCAGACAGCTTTCCAGTTATGTCGCCAGCATGACTAAACCGCTTCTGGCACAAAGGAACGCTGTGATGGAACCCGGAGTGCACAGAAATGCTGTGGTAGACACAGGAAAAAAATAAAAGAAATGTCATGCAATATGTGAGTGAGTGTGCTTGTGAAGTGTCAGAGCAAGCAAGGAGGTATCTTTTTGCAGGCTGGTAACATCTGCTGACACGGGTAGCACTGTGGGTAAAAGCCTCAGCGCCTAGGGCTTGCCGATCGAAAGGTCGCTGGTTCAAATCTCCGCGGTGGGGTGCCCTCCCGTTGTTTGGTCCCAGCACCTGCCAACCTAGCAGTTCGAAAGCACCCCTGGGTGCAAGTAGATAAATAGAGACCGCTTACTGGCGGGAAGGTAAACGGCGTTTCCGTGTGCTGCGCTGGCTCGCCAGATGCGGCTTTGTCACGCTGGCCACATGACCCAGATGTGTCTCCAGACAGCGCTGGCCCCCGGCCTCTTGAGTGAGATGGGCGCACAACCCTAGAGTCTGTCAAGACTGGCCCGTACGGGCAGGGGTACCTTTACCTTACATCTGCTGAATTACCGTATTTTTTGCTCTATAAGACTCTGTTTTTCCCTCCTAAAAAGGGGAAATGTGTGTGCATCTTATGGAGCGAATGCAGGCTGCGCAGCTATCCCAGAAGCCAGAACAGCAAGAGGGATCGCTGCTTTCACTGCGCAGCGATCCTTCTTGCTGTTCTGGCTGCTGGGATTCAGAATATTTTTTTTTCTTGTTTTCCTCCTCCCAAAACTAGGTGCGTCTTGTGGTCTGGTGCGTCTTATAGAGCGAAAAATACGGTATCTGCAAGGCTGTTCTCTTATTTACATCACAATTGATCGTTCCCTGAGGAATAGTGCCCCCAGTGCATTAAAGCACTGATAACTTATAGTCATCGTGATAATACAATCCCTGAACAGAATTTTGTTTTTGCATGTACGGCAGCTGAGCCACACTGCAGGAAACATGAAGTGAAACAGGTGATCCTAAGGAGACTGGAGCTCTATGTTGCCTAAACAGGAGGTTACCAGACCACTTGCAACTGATGCTACGCTATCTCCATCCTGCTTAAGGTCCCAGGTGGAACAAATATGGACTGCAAGAAGATCAAACCTATCCATTCGGAAGGAAATCAGCCCTGAGTGCTCACTGGAAGGACAGGTCCTGAAGCTGAGGCTCCAAGACTTTGGCCACCTCATGTGAAGAGAAGACTCCCTGGGAAAGACCCTGATGTTGGGAAAGATGGAGGGCACAAGGAGAGGGGGACGACAGAGGACGAGATGGTTGGACAGTGTTCTCGAAGCTACCAGCATGAGTTTGACCAAACTGTGGGAGGCAGTGGAGGACAGGAGGGCCTGGCGTGCTCTGGTCCATGGGGTCATGAAGAGGCGGACACGACTAAACGACAAAAAAGTTAAACTGTGGAACTCACTGCCACAGGGGGCAGGGCTGGCTACCAAACTGGACGGCTTTTAAAGAGGATTAGATAAATCCATGGAGGAGGGGGTTGTTGAAGGCTGCTAGCCATGATGCTCTCTGCCTCCATGCTTCCGAGTACCAGTTGGTGGAAACCACAGGAGGGCGGCTCTTGGGCTTGGATCCTGCTTGCTGGTTCCCCATAATGGGCATCTGGCCGACCCATAGCTGTCAACCTTCCCTTTTTTTGCGGGAAATTCCCTTATTCCAGCGCCGTTTCCCGCTGCTATCCTGGATAATTAGATACCCTGTAGGCTGTCCCCAGGACAGGTGAGGCTGCTAATCCCTTATTTTCGAGGCTCCCCAGGACAGGTGAGGCTGCTGATTCCTTATCTTCGAGGCTGCTGATCCCTTATTTTCAAATCTGAAAGTTGACAGCTATGGGTCGACCACCGTGAGAACAGGAGGCTGGAACGAGAGACGGGCCACTGGCCTCATCCTGCAGAGCTCTTCTTACGTCGACAAGGAGGGGCCTCTGAGCATGTGCGAAGTGTTTCCCTCTTGAATGGACCCGAGCATGCGCAGAAGGCGCTTCCCCGCGCCCCCCCTTTGAGGAACTCCAGGCAGCTCGTGAGCCCCGGCACCTCTTTCCACCCGCGGCCGCCGAAGAGTAACGGTCGACGGGGCGGGGCAGGCTCACCTGCCCAGGTGAGTCGCTGGAAGGCCGCACGACTTACCTGAGCTACCTCAGCCAAGCCGCCTTCAACGGCTGCTGCTCGCCTTCCTCGTACCACCAACCCTCCTCCTCCTCCTGCTGTGGTAAAGGCCGCCCCGCGCAGGGCGCCCTGGGAAACGCAGTCCTCCTCTCCCCCGCGCGGCGCGGCGGCTTCCGAGGTCGTCTGCCGGCCCAGCACTACAATTCCCAGCGTGCATCGCGCGCGAAGACGCGCATAAACGCACAAGCCCCGCCTCTTAGGCCGACGTGCGCGCCGGGCACCAGGGACAGAGCGGAAATGGAAAGGCTGGCGGACCCAAGATGGCGGCGCTCGTCTCTGGTGCGCCTTCCGGCTTCCGGGCATAGAGTTGGATCTTCCCTCATCTGTGTGGTTGCCGGAGCCTGGAGTCGCCGGGGTCGCGGGGGCTGAGAGGGAGCCTGGCGGGGCCAGGGAGGCGGAATCTGCGCGAGGCCTACCGCCGTCGAGGCGGGACGTAGCCGGGCGGGACGTCCAAAGCGTTGCGCCTTTCGTCATTCCAGCCCCCCTTGCGCTCAACCCTGCGAGGTAGGCCACCTGGGGGGGGGGGGGTTGCCGGGTCTCTCGGAGAGGTTTTGGCACAGCCTGACCCCTTCCTTTGGTAATCCTCACAGAACTCTAGCCCAATGAGTGCCATTAATTTGGTTTGATTTGATTTTTTTATTTCAATGCAAAATTATAACAAAAATTGCAAACATTGAACCCAAAATGATACCATACAAAGAAGAAAAAAGAAAAGAACAAAAAAGCACACATCTACAAATAAAACCATATCATCATTCTAATCTAGTCATTACATATACACATATTGACTTCCTTCCTTTGTTCTAAGACCTCAAAGTTTTTGCTCTTACTAAATTGTTGTGTCTAGTGTAGATTACTTCCATCATTGTACTTTTTTACAGCATTTTTCTTTTTCTTTAACCCCGTAAAGCATTTTTCTTTAACCCTGTAAAGCAAAATAATAATAATAATAATTTGATTTGATTTTGAATTGATTTTAGAATGCTGTGTTACCTTTATTGTTAGCTGCTCTGGGCCCAGCTTCGGCTGGGGAGGGCAGGATATAAATAAATTATTATTATTATTATTATTATTATTAGGGGCAGGACCTGGTGAGGGAAGAGAGCGGCTGTCGCAGGGCCAGCTCAGGGATGGAGCCTCCGTCTCCAAAAGTTTTCAGTCTAGGAAGACAAACATACACAACATAATCACTTCAGGGGAGGGTTTAGATCCTGCTCTCCTGGACGACGCCCCAAAGCAAAGAAAAATGAATAAAGCAAAGCAACCAATTTTAAAGAATTTGCCCACTTTAAAGATTAAAGTGTGTATGTGTGTGTGTGTAGATAGATAATTTATTAATAATTATTATTATTATTATTATTATTTATATCCCGCCCTCCCGAGCCAAAGCCGGGCTCAGGGCGGCTAACAACAATAAAACAGTCGAAGACCAGCTTATAAAACACACTTGGGGGTACAATCCCAGAAGGAAAACAAACATTTAAAACAATGTACAACAATAAATTTATAAATGCGATAAGCATTTAAAACTTTAAGATAAGCTACTGCAGAGAGATGACCCAGAATCACCCAAGGAACCAAGTTTGGGGATTTTCTTAACTAACTAGTTTGGGTTGGGGGATGGTCTGCGCCTACAGATCTGTACACAGAATCTGGTGACCACGGAATCTGGCGACCATCCGGGTCATCTTATGATCTTTGCCTAATAGGAAAAGGATGTGTGTATATGTATGTATTTTTCCCCTGTTTGAAAAGTCCCCCCCCCCAAAAAAAATGAAGGTGTCCCCCCCCCCTTTTAGCCTGCTTTGATCATGTGACACAAGGGAATGGTGTCTTGCTCTGCTTAAGTACCTATTGAATGTGGCGGCGACAGTAGGAGGCCCTGGAGAGTGTCAAGAGGTGGCTGGGAGTGCTGTGGTTACTATGGGCTCCACGTTAGGGGCCACAAGGCAGGGATGAGGAAAGCTTTGCTTGCTTCATTTCTACAGTCAGGTTGCCGTTAGAAGCAAAGGAGCGAAACCAGTAAAAGAAAGGTGGCAACACTGGCTGCTCCAGTGAATTGTTTCCTCGGAACAGAGGCTGTAATTGTGGGGCATACGTACAGTGGTGCCCCGCAATACGAATGCCTCGCAAGATGGAAAACCCGCTAGATGAAAGGGTTTTCCGTTTTTCAATGCGCTTCGCAGGACGAATTTCTCTATGGGCTTGCTTCGCAAGACGAAAATGTCTTGCGATTCTTGCGATTTTTTTTCGCTCCCCACCCCCTTTTTCTAAGGCACTAAGCTGCTAATAGCCTTTTAGCAGCTAATCCCTTAAGCCTTTAATAGCTGCTAATAGCCACTAAACCGCTAATAGCGCTAATCCGCTAATAGGGTTGCTTCGCAAGACGAAAAAACCGCTAGACGAAGAGACTCGCGGAACGGATTCTTTTCGTCTTGCGAGGCACCACTGTACTTTGCTCCTAGTTTGCACCTATTGAAAGAGTGGAATAATGGCTGCCCTGCCTTAAGTGATCTATTGAATAACTTCTAGGGGCTGGTTTTTAATACTGTGATCTTATTTCTAACCCTTTGTAGCCTTAACTAACCCACCTTTGCTGCAGTGAGGTGTGCCTGGTTGATAACAAAGAGAGAATTGCTGGACAGCTGAGAAGATCTTGCTTTGGGCAAGCATCTGGCATCGAGTTTTCCTTCTACCTGTCAAGCTGAAGATGTGCTGAAGCCCAAAAGAGGGCAGGGACCTCTTCATTCTGCAGCGATGGATGAGGAGAGTTTGGAAGCAGCAATCCAGACCTATAACGCCCAGCTGCAGCAAGTGGAGCTGGCTTTGGGAGCTGTGCCGGACCCAACACAGGAACCTGACCTGATCCAGCTGCAGGCGGATTTAAAGCAGCTGATAGAACTGACAGAATCCAGCCTGGTTTCTGTGAAAAAGAGCAAACTCTGTGCAACTTTGGACCCAGCGACGCTCTCCACATCTTCGTCCAATCCTCTCCAGCCAGACAGGCCACTGAGCACAGATGATGAATATGCCGCTTTTAAGGAAGCCATTTCTGAAATGGGTGGAGAGGATGAGTCCCCAGACGCTCAAGATGTGGAGCAAGAAGGAGAGGAGGAGGAGGAAGAGGAAGAGGAGGAGGAGGAGGAAGCCAGTGGGATGAAAGTGAAAGCCCCATACTACAGTTCTTGGGGCACCCTTGAGTACCATAATGCCATGATTGTGGGGAGTGAATCTATGGAAGACGGAAGCCGAGGGGTCAGAGTGCTCTATCTCTACCCCACCCACAAATCCTTGAAGCCCTGCCCCTTCTTCCTGGATGACAAGTGCCGGTTTAAAGAGAATTGCCGGTAATTAGGATTCCTCTTGAGTTGGGTAAGGGGTAGGGACGGGGTTCCCAATGGGTCAGGGAAGTCTTCATAATATTCCTCCTCCCCTCCACCAAGGACCTGGGTGCTATGCCAAGCTTGCATTCCCCATACCCACTTTCATTTTGGGCAGCTTTCTCCAACCTGCTGCCCTCTGCACCAGGATTTCCCAAACTTGGATCTCCGGTTTTGGACTACAACTCCCATCATTCCTAGCTGGCAGGGCCCAGTGGTCAGGAATGATGGGAAATGTAGTCCAGAAACAGATGGAAACCCTGTTCTAGATATCTGGTAGTACAGCTCCCATGAGCCCCAGCCAGCATGGCCAGCTGTTAGAGAAATGGGCTGTGGAAGGCGCTGGGGTCCAATTTAGAGCATCTCTGCAGTTTAGTTTCGCAGTATCCTTTGTGCAGCTTGGAAGCTTGCAGTTCAGGTGGAAGGAACCTTTGGCCCTCTGATCAGCCCCAGCACAAATGGCCAATGGCCAGGGAAGAAGGCAGCTGTAGTTCAGCAACATCTGGTGGGCCAAATGTTTCTCATAGATGGTCCTGAATAAGAATATAAGGAGAGCCCTGCTTGCTCTGACCAACTAGTCTAGCATTCTGTTCCCACAGTGGGATGCTAGAAAACAGCACCTGAGTGCAGCAGTCCTCTCCCCGTTTGTGATTCCCAGCAGCTAGCGTTTGTGATTCATTGTCCTTGTGTTGCCCCCCACCCTCCGGCAGATTCTCCCATGGGCAAGTTGTATCTGTGGAGGAGCTGCGCCCCTTTGAGGAGCCTGACCTCAGCTGCCTTGCTGTGGGCTCAGCTTGCCTGGCAAGGCATCAGGATGGGATCTGGTATGCTGCTAAAATCACAGGTGAGTTTGTTTGGCTCTGCACGTTTGCTGTGAGGTTGGAGGGTGGTTTATGCCTATTTCTAACTTGACTTATGGGTGCGGCAGGGGTAGGCAAGATACCTGTCTGGCATGAGGGGACCCTAAGACATACCTGAACAATCAGTGGCCCCTCTGATGCAGGAGTTTGCATGATGCACTCTTGCAAAGAAATCCAAACATTAGCTGCCTGCAAACGTTTCAGTTACTACGCCACGTGTAGTAACTAAGCTGCAATATTCCAAGCTTGTTCATTGGTCCATCTAGCTAGTTTATTTTCTATGATTGGCAACAGCTTCCCAGGATTTTGGGCACAAGCATGTGTTTCTTTGGGCTTTATACCCACAGTCCTTTTTAACTGGAGAACTGGGACCTGAACTATTTCGTATGCAGTGCACTTGCTCTACAAAAGTACTTTTCTCTTTTCTTGCGAGGAATCCTATTTGGAATAAGGGAATTTCCCTTTAAAAAAGGGAAACGTTGACAGCTATGGGGCAGGGGGGGGGAGTGGTTAAGGATACTTTAAGGATGCATTTAATATCATACCTTTTAAAAAGTAAAGGATATTAAAATAGCCCATCAGGATCTGGGGAAACAAAGTCACAATGCCATACCAGTTCATATATACAGTGGATGTATAAATCAATGGACAGTTCAATCTTGTGCATGTCTATCCAGAAGCAAGGTCCACTGAGTTCAGTGGAGTTTACTCCCAGACCAACATTGCAGCAAAAGGTATTGATCTGAAATGGTTTCTTGCACACACCTCTTCCTGAGGAGTTGTGAGGGATGCGTGTCTTGATATTTGAGCTTTACGGGGGGGGGCTTCTCCTAATTGCACTTGGGTACCCCAGTTGGCGCACTGAATTGCAGCCTAATCGTTTCGCTTTCCCTTCCTCAGACATTGACAGCGGTTACTACACAGTGAAATTTGATTCGCTGCTCCTGAAAGAAGCGGTTGTGGAGGGAGACGGCATTATGCCTCCCCTCCGTGGCGAGGAGAGCTCATCCTCATCGGAGTCAGAAGGCGATGAAGTGGATGAGGCCGGATATGCCAAAGGTATAAGGCATGGGTAGGCAAACTTAGGCCTGGGGGCCAGACCCAGCCCAATTTTATTTAAAATGCATCTCTGAGTTATTTGTGGGGCATAGGAATTCGTTCATTTCCCCCCCAAAAATATAGTCCAGCCCCCCACAAGGTATGAGGAACAGTAGACTGGCCCCCTGCTGAAAAAGTTTGCTGACCCCTGGTATAAGGTGTGGGCATTTAAGCCTCATAGGACTTCTCGGGGAGTGGGGAGATTCCCCTTTTGCTCTGAACTTCTGCTTTCACTTAGTGTAACTGCACTCTTTAATCTCTCGGGAAAAGGAGAGATGATGTCTCCATCATCTTGAGCCCGCTACTTGTGGCTGTGTTGAAATGCTGGAGATGGAAATGCTGTTTTTATCTGCAAAGTGGCTCGCTTTAGTCAAGGTCACCTCGCCCTCAAAAACAGTAAAGGTTTGTTCCGCGCACAGCAAGTCTTTAAAAAAAAGAACCAAGGCAATCGCGGGAGCAAACGGACCCCAGGAAATTTGATTCCTCCGGAGTTGTGGCTGTGAAGAAATGGCAAATGGAGTTCAATGACCATTGGAATGTAGTGCCGTATCTGCGCTGTAAACGTAGAGGAACTTTAAAAATGCATGTGCCCAAAGATACCAGGAAACTGTGGTTTTATGAAGAGGCCGAAAATGCTCTGCCAGCACTCATAGAAATAAGTTTGCAAGAGGAAGGAAATATTGTTAAAAGGGGGAATAAAGGAAGCTGTCTTCAACCCTCTAGCTCAGCGACTCTCTAGGATTTCAGAGTTAAGTGTTTTCCCAGTCTTACTAGGCATTGAACCTGGGATCTCCTGCATGTAAATTAAAGAGTAAGTGACAGGCAGTAATGTAAAAGCTCTCTGCAAGCTGGCAGCGGCTTCTGGTGGCCAGAAATCCAAACCATATACATGTAATCATAAATGCAATTTATGTAAGGAGCTTAAGGTGGAATACATGGTTCTCCTCTTCCCCATTTTATTCTCCCAAACATCCCTGTTGGGTGGGCTGAGAGGATGTGACTGGCCCAAGGTCACCCAGTGAGGTTCATGGCTGAGTGGAGATTTGAACCCTGGTCTCCCAGGTCCTAATCTGCCATCCTCCTTACTACACCACCCTGGCTGGAATGATTAGGGCAGTTAACACACTCTAGTCCTCAGGGCAGCCAGAAGTTGAGAGAGAAGCCGGTTGTTCTTCCTGCTTCCAAGATTCTGCATTAGGTATCCCAGCCTGCTTGGTTTTGCCAGTGCTGCTGCCCTCCCCCACTTAAACCTCCTCTTATGCCCTCACAGTTATCGACTCCAGCACCCCTGAGAATGGGGAAGGGCCCTCCTCTTGCAGTTCCTCCTTCGGCAGCTGGGAGGCGCATACGCGTGGCATTGGCTCCAAACTCCTTGCTCAGATGGGGTATGAGTTTGGCAAAGGTAAGCATTTGCATGTGCGCAAAAGGTGGTTGTGTCTGCAGCTTATCCAAGTAATTTCTCTGCTTGTGCCAATAATAATAATAATAATAATAATACAGTGGTAAGAGGTCGGCGGTTCGAATCCCCGCGGCGGGGTGCGCTCCTGTCGTTCGGTCCCAGCGCCTGCCAACCCAGCAGTTCGAAAGCACTCTCGGGTGCAAGTAGATAAATAGGGACCGCTTACTAGCGGGAAGGTAAACGGCGTTTCCGTCTGCAGCTCTGGCTCGCCAGAGCAGCGATGTCACGCTGGCCACGTGACCCGGAAGTGTCTCCGGACAGCGCTGGCCCCCGGCCTCTTAAGTGAGATGGGCGCACAACCCTAGAGTCGGACACGGCTGGCCCGTATGGGCAGGGGTACCTTTACCTTTACCTTTTACCTTGGTTTATGAACTTAAACCGTTCTGGAAGTCTGTTCTTAAACCAATTTACAAATGGAACACACTCAACATGTTCTGCTTCCAAGGCAAAGTTCAGAAACCAAAACACCTACTTCTGGGTTGGCAGGGTTCTTAATCCAAGTTGTTCATAAACTAAGCTGTTCTTAAACCAAGGTATAATATTAATAGTAGTAATAATTATAATAATAAATTTTATTACTTATACCCTGCCCATCTGGCCAGGCCTCCCCAGCCACTCTGGGCAGCTCCCAACAGAACACTAAAAGCATGATAAAACATCAAACACTAAAAAATTCCCTAAACAGGGCTGCCTTTAGATGTATCCTTTAAGTATACTGGGCAGAGGCCATTTAGGGCTTTGAAGATCAGCACCAACACTTTGAATTGTGCTTGGAAACGTACTGGGAGCCAGTGTAGGTCTTTCAGGACCGGTGTTATGTGGTCTCAGCAGCTGCTCCCAGTCACCAGTCTAGCTGCCGCATTCTGGATTAGTTGCAGTTTCCGGGTCACCTTCAAAGGTAGCCTCACGTAGAGCACATTGCAGTAGTCCAAGCGGGAGATAACTAGAGCGTGCACCACTCTGGTGAGACAGTCTGTGGGCAGGGAGGGTCTCAACCTGCGTACCAGATGGAGCTGGTAGGCAGCTGCCCTGGACACAGAATTAACCTGCACCTCCATGGACAGCTGTGAGTCCAAAATGACTCCCGGTAGGGACCCCTGATGCAAGCTAATGACCAGGAGTAGCTAATGAGTAGGATGCCTGATGCAAGCTAATGACTTGCTAAAAACCACTGCAACCCATATGACCTGGGTTGCTGTGCGTAAGAGAAACCTGGTGGACAAGCAGCAGCAAGGACAGGCCCATCTGCTTCATCCATCCGAGTGTCTCTTACACATGCCAGGTCAAGTCCTCCATCCATGACTCTCCTCCTGCTTCAGGTTTGGGGAAGAATTCGGAAGGCAGAGTGGAGCCGGTCTTAGCAGTTGTGCTGCCCAAAGGCAAGTCCTTGGACGAGTGTGCTGAGATCCTCCAGAAGAAAAGGGAGGGGAAGATTGATCCAGCCAAGCCCAGAAAACGGAGGGCGAAGGGCAACCGAGCCGCCCGGCCTCCCCGGCAGGGCCCAAAGCCCTCCCGAAATGTCTTTGACTTCCTGAATGAGAAGCTTCAGGGCCAGGACCTCAGTGAGCAGGAGGCAGGCCTTGCTCCCCTAGAGAGGAGCAGCAAGGAGATCTACCACGCCAGCAAGAGCACCAAGAAGGCTCTGAGCGTCCGCCTCTTCCAGACGGTGGAGAAAATCGACCAAACCCAGAAGGACATCCGTGGCATCCAGGAAGCCCTGGCACGCAACATCGGGAGGTAATGAGACCTTGCGATTCTGCATGTGGCATCTGATCTAGAATGGAGGCCGTGGGTTTTGGCTTCCGAATATTTCAGGCTTACCTGGAAACATTTCAGTAGTGCTGGCTGGGGCTGATGGGAGTTGTTGTCCAAAACATCCGGAAGAGCCAGTAGCGTGGGTTGTCAGCACCCGGGGCAAGGCAAGTAATTTGCGCCCCCTAATCCGGGGCAAGGCAAGTAATTTGCCCCCCCCCCCCGCTGCACTGTCCCTCCCCCAGATAGTCCCTCGCTCTCTCTCCACACCGCACCGCACGCCTGGCACCCTCCCCTCCACAGTGGGCAGCGACCCGGCGGCTCAGATCGGATTCGCACAGCCAGCACTGCAGTGAGAGAGAGTGAGTGAGCCAGGTAGGGGCAGAGAGCTGCGAGTGCGCCCCCCCAGATGTTGCGCCCAGTGCAGCCGGCCCCCCCTGCACCCCCCACGCTACGCCACTAGGAAGAGCACCAGGCTCTTGCATCACAGAATCATAGAACTATAGTTAAAAGGGACCCACAAGGGCCATCTAGTCCAGCCCCCTGCAATGCAGGAATCTCAGCTAAAGCATCCAGGGCAGATGGCCATCCAACCTCTGCTTAGAAACCCCCTAAGGCAGGAGAGTCCATATTTCCCGAGGGAGACCGTTCCACAGTCAAACAGCTCTTACTATGAGTCAGCAATATCAAAAGCAACAAGATTGCCAGAAACAATAACAATGTGAACATCTTTATGGAATAATTCAAAACATCAAAACTAACAAAGTGAAGTCTCTGAAAGTCCTTAAATGAATTACAGTGCCAGACTTTACCCGGCAAAGAGCAAGCGTGAAGTTGAATCAGCAAATGTCCAATTCTGATGGCCAACTATGAACTCTGCTGAACAGTGTTTCCGGATAACAACTACTGTTTTGTTGAATTTTTCATCAGCCAATTAGTTCAACACTCATAAGTAGAAAAATATATAATTTCTTCATTAACCAATCTTTTTTCAAATAGATATAATGAATAATACTCTGGAACAGTGCTCATGCGATTATGTAGTCACAGTGACTTCACAGCTTGCTCTCCGCCAGGTAAAGTCTGGCACCGTGATTCATTTAAGGACTTTAAGAGACTTTCAGAGACTTCAGTCTGTTAGTTTTGATGTTTTGAATTATTCCATAAAGTTGTTCACATTGTTATTGTTTCTGGCCACTGTGTTGCTTTTGATATTTCTGACTTTTGCAACACAGGGGTTGGTTTGTTTACTTAAACAGCTCTTACTGTCAGAAAGTTCTTCCTGATGCTGAGTCGGAATCTCCTTTTGTGTAACTGGAAGCCATGGGTTTGAGTCCTTCGCCCAGAATAGGAGAAAACAAGCTAGCTCCATCTTCCATGTGACAGCCCTTGAAATATTTGAAGATGGCTGTTATAGCTCCCCTCTTTTCCAGGCTAAACATACCCAGCTCCTTCAACCGTTCCTCATAAGGCTTGGCTTCTAGACCCTTGATGATGATGATAATAAATTTATATCCCGCCCTCCCCAGCCGAAGCCAGGCTCAGAGCGGCTAACAACAGTAAAAGTAACACAGTACATAAAATCACAATCTATTAATTGAAATACATTCTAAAATCAATTCATTCTAAAATCAGTTCAGAATCAAATTAATGGCAACCATTGGGCTAGAGTGCTATGAGGTTGCCCTCTTCTGCACACCTTCCAGCTTGTCAATATCCTTAAATTGTGGTGCCCAGTAGTTGGTTTGATGGAGGGGGGTAGAGTAGGCACCTCCCTGTGCATGTTTCCTTTTCTCGGGACATCCTTCTAATTCTCTGGGTTTGGGGCTTTCAGGCACACGGTTGCCGCAGCTCAGCTGGAGGAGAAGCTTGCCGGAGCCCACAAGAGACTGAGCGAGCTGCGGGCTCAGGAGGCCAGTCTCCAGCGAGAGCAGAAGAAAGCCAACACGCACAAGAAAATGACTGAGTTCTAGCCTTTCCTCTTCTCTCCCGCCCTTCGTCAGGCCGGGCCACTTTCACTGGTCTGGAAGCAGCAGCCATGCTGTTCTACAAGTGTGCAAGGAGTTAGACCTTGCTATCTCTTGAGCTGGCAGACAGGCCAGTCCTGCTCTTCCTTCGTCCTGGCTGCAGCGCAGGCCTGAAAGGCAGGTGCTGAGGATGAGTTGGGTGGCCCAGAGCCATGGACACCTGAATGCAAAGGTAGCCAGCGTGGGGTGTTCTAGGTGTCTCTGGGCTCAAACTCCTATCGTCCCTGACAGGGCCTGATGAGTGTTGGCCACATCACTGCCTCTCTTTTGTTATGCATAATTGGCTTTCTAAAGAGAAAAGCTACAAGGTGATGCACCTACATTGGAGCTGCAGAGAACGTTAATCAGGCATGGGAGCCGCTAGCAGATTCCTGCCCTTCTCCTGGCCATTTCCTTGTCTGTCTCCGCCTCTCTGCCTCCCTTGGCAACTTCTTGGTGGTGGGTGATCTCCCCACCCAACTCGCAACAGAGAAAAGCACCACGAGAAGAAGGAAGAGATAAGGTGGTTCTCTAGCACCCGTGCGGTCCTCCTGACTTGGCGGAAGGAGCTGCTGCAGCCTCGTGCGCGGCATCCGCACCAATAGTCGGGTGCTAGAAGTGTGGTAGCGTTGTCTCCCTGTGCAACTCCTGAGCAGGGAGGGTTAAACAGCCATGTGAAAAGAAGCTTGGAGGGAGGCTGGCCGTTCTCGCTGGCCCACACGAGCAGCAGTTCAGTTCTTTGAGGATTCTTGGCCTATAGTCCCGGTGCTTTCTCCCATCACATTGCCAGGAAGGTTGAAGGCAGAACCGCCTCCCGTAGGTTCTCCTTAAATCGGAGATGGGGAACTCTGCGGCCATCCCCATGTTGTTGGGACTCTAGTTCCCATCATCCTTGACCACTGGCTGCGGCCGGTGGGAGTTGGAGTCCCAACAACATGGGGACAGCCACGTGCTTTGCAGTCTGAAACGGTGTGCAGAGCTGGTCACGTGCGGCCTCCAGGCACACGCTGAGCCAGCATTGCCGCCCTCCCAAATCTAGCTTGAAATCCTACGGGAGGGGTGGAGGAAGGAGTGCAAGAGGCTTTCAGGTGACGTCTACCCCCCCCCCGAACAACAACCATCAGGTGGTGAGTTCTTCTGTGTTCATACAACCCCCTTCTGAAGCATTTGCCTTCCGTCAGAACTGACAGCGGAGCAGAGAAAAGCCGCTCTCATTCTTGCTCACTCCTGCAGCCCCACAGGAGAGATAGCATCAAAAAAGTGGGTAAAACTGTTTGGTCTCAGGAAGAATGCTCTGCTGAGGAGAAGAGCAGTGGTGGGTTCTGTGTTTCGGGGCAGGCTTAGACATCTGTGTCGCTTCCTGTGCACGTTTCCTTTCAGGTTTGTAAAGATTATTTTAAGTTAAAAGAACAATTGTCATGCTGACTCCTTTGGTTTCTGGGTCTTGGGAGTTTCCTTTCTGGGTCTTGGGACTTTTTACGTAGCTCAGGTTCTAGTGTGTGCGCTTTTGCATGTATGATAGACGGTGCATCTTCGTTTGCAGTTGGGTTTGCAAAATATAATTCCCCAGCAAGGAAGTGGTCTGGTTTTCTTCAGCTGTGCCTGAGCCATCTAACAGAGATAAACCTACCCTGTAAGAAGCACTGGGGGCCAGAAGAAGAGCAGCCACTCCGTTTAAATTCCTGTTACATCCCTCCCCCCACACACTTGAATTCTTGTAGAAAAGCATCTTGTTCTCCTTCCATTTCCCATTTCTAAAGAAGCCATCTTTGGCGATCACTCGTAGCCGAGTAAGATTGTCTTCCATAAACATGGTTTTAACAATGAGTCCATAAGTGACTGTGGAGGCCAATTCTGGATCCACGCATCCTTCCACTGTGGGGACATAGGTTTCCGGGCGGGAGTTGATCACGGTGTGGATTTGCCAAGCGTGCCTTCCTCTTATGCGTTTCTCCCTTGGGTCCTGAGTTCAAGTGCCTTCAAAGCCCATGACACCTTTGGTAAAGTAAAGGAGGAATAGTGACATAGAGACAAACGTAAGGAAGTCTCTCCTAATCTCTGCCCATTAAATGTGCTGTATTTGAGCTAGGTGCCAAATCCCACCCTACTGGGTGCAATATGTTCAGCCCTCTGTTTAAAACAGGGTGGGATGTTATCCTCACTTAATCTGAAAAAGCTACTGCTTTGCTAGGGTGACTGGGTCTTGTCAGGTTCTTCAACACGCCGGTGTTCTTGTTTAAGGCTGCAGTGCTTGTTTTGCTTTTTTAAAAATAATAATAATCTAGGACGAAGAACCACTGAATCCAGTGGTGCTTATTCTAAGTAAATGTGCTCAGAATTGGGCAGTACAGATATGCACATGACAGCAGGTTCTACTTCCGGGTCCATGTAAACCACAGGGCACATGCTATGCCTGAAGCGTCATAGAAGGTCGGAAGCACCAGCTTCTCCTGCTCTTAAATGCTGTGCAGGTTTCTAGTTCTCATGGGGAAGGCTAGCCCGACGAAGCTCCCAATTGGGGAATGGAAGCAAGAGTCCTGATTCCCCAGGTTTTGTGCCAGTCGTAATTCACTCCTTAGACCGCCCTTGCTTGCCACCCTTAGTAAGTGGGAACTAAAGGTTACTTTGTCCGTCTGTTAGTTATCTGTTCCTTACAAAAGAAGAACTGATTTCTGGAAAGGAACCTCATATTTTGCATCCACAATAAAGTATTCAGGCTACATTGATGTGTGGTAGATAACATGTTTTAAAGGGTGGTTTGTGATTCTCTGATATTACTTGGGAATGGTTTTCATATCGGAGCCTTCTCCTTCCCACCAAATAATACTGGGCCCCTCTTTGGCCCCAGAAAGCATGGGAAATAATCTGCTCTTCCTCTGGCCTGAAATAGGATGAGGTTACTAGCACAGAGCTCTTAATTTAACTCGCAGTTGCTGGGTCAAACCACGTGTCAACATAACACAGCATCTTTTTTATATATATTATATTATATGTGGCCGCCAAGACCACACAACACCTTGAAAGACCTACATTGGCTCCCAGTACGTTTCTGAGCACAATTCAAAGTGCTGGTGTTGACCTTTAAAGCCCTAAATGGCCTCGGTCCAGTATACCTGAAGGAGCGTCTTCACCCCCATCATTCTGCCCAGACACTGAGGTTGAGCGCCGAGGCCCTTCTGGCGGTTCCCTCACTGCGAGAAGCCAAGTTACGGGGAACCAGGCAGAGGGCCTTCTCGGTAGTGGCACCCGTCCTGTGGAACACCCTCCCACCAGATGTCAAAGAGAAAAACAATACAGTGGTACTTCGGGTTACATACGCTTCAGGTTACAGACTCCGCTAACCCAGAAATATTACCTCGGGTTAATAACTTTGCTTCAGGATGAGAACAGAAATCATGCCGCAGCGGCAGCAGGAGACCCCATTAGTTAAAGTGGTGCTTCAGGTTAAGAATGGACCTCCGGAACGAATTAAGTACGTAACCAGAGGTACCACTATACCAGACTTTTAGAAGATATCTGAAGGCAGCCCTGTTTAGGGAAGTTTTTAATGTGTGACATTTTAATGTATTTTTCATCTTTGTGGGAAGCCGTCCAGAGTGGCTGGGGAAACCCAGCCAGATGGGTGGGGTACAAATAATAAATTATTATTATAATTTTGGCCAGCCGCTTCTGGGAAGCACATAGGCAAGGTGGGAATGAACAACACCCCGCCCCTCACAGCAGCTGACATTCAGATATACACTGCTGCTGCACATGGAAGTTCCATTCAGCTACCTCGGCCCTTGAAAAACCTATCCTCCACGGGACTGAGGCCCTGCTGAGATGTTCCACAAGGGGGTGGGGAGTGGAGCACACTTCTGGTCGCATCTACCTGCCGCTGGTACTTTTGCTTTTCATTTTTTGGGTTTTGAAAAGCAGCGTGCAGTTGGGTGATGCGGGCAGGAAGCAGGCTGTGCCACAGGGCGCATGTGGCCTCCGCTCAGAGGCAGCCACCCACCCTGGGAAAGTCAGCCGCGCAACCGAGCTGCTTGCAGCCACCCAGAAAGCTGGGACCTGACCTTTTGTTCTAGAAGACGGGGAGGCCAAGCCGAATGATCAAAGGATTCCGATCGCTGGGGCCGATTGCAGAGATGCCCTTTGCCCGCCTCTGTCCCCCCCACTGCTAAAGTAAGTAACCTGGACTGTGGCGGTTCTCCGCGCCTCTAAAAGTTGTCTTAAGGCTGCAATCCTGGGCACGCTTGGCTTGGGATGAGCATCCCAGGGGATTTATTTCCAAGGAAACGTGCTGAAATGCTGCTGCCCCAAGCACCCATCCAGTTAGGGGCCAGGCAATGCATTGAGCACGTTCCATTTTCAGAGGTGGCTCTCTGCTTTGTAATCTGGACTTGGCAGCGGAGGGAGTGAAAGGCTCAGCTGTTTCAGGAGAGCTAGTGTGGTGTATCAGAGTGCCGGTCTAGGACCTGGGAAACCAGGGTTCAAATTCCCACTCGGCCATGAAGCTCAGTGGGTGACCTTGGGGGGGGGGGCTGGTCCCTTCCTCCCAGCCTAGCCTACCTCTCAGGGTTGTTGTGGGGAGCAAATGAGGAGGGCAGGAGCTATGCTGCCATCTTACGTTCCTTGTTGGGATATAAATGCCATTGATGTATACGACATCGGTGGCAATGCTTTAGAGCATCCCCCAGATGTTTGGGGCTTTCAGTGCTTCCCAGTCCCAGCCATGACAACCCCGTGATTGAGGGTGACAGGATTTGCAATCCGAAAACATCTGGAGGGCACCAGATTGGCGAGAGCTGCTTTAGAGTGAGAGAAGCGCCCTAAATTTACCGTATTTTTCGCACCACAGGACGCACCGGACAATAGGACGCACCTTGTTTTAGAGGGGGGAGAACAAGAAAAAAAAATTCTCCCCCTCTCTGCCCAGCGCCCCTTCAGCGAAGCGGCAGGAGGCGCTGCGCAGAGAGGGGGAGAACTTTCCCCCTCTTGTTTTCCCGCTCTAAAACAAGGTGCCGTTTAAGGTGCATTCAGGCGGCTACCTTGGAAGCCTGGAGAGCGAGAGGGGTCGGTGTGCACTGACCCCTCTCGCTCTCCAGGCTTCAGGTTCCTTTCGACCTGCTCTTTGGGCTGGCGGGGGGAAGCCCACCACCAGCCCCAAAGAGCAGGTCGGGGAGCAGCGGAAAGGCACAGTGGAGAGGCTCCTGCCATAGCCGCGCGTCACCTCGCCAGCCGGGAGAGGGTCGCGGGGCTATGGCGTCTTCGCTCCATAGGACGCACATACATTTCCCCTTCATTTTTGAAGGGGAAAAAGTGCGTCCTATAGAGCGAAAAATACGGTATGCTCTTTGAAGCTTTAAATCCTGCTGTGAGACTGAAAGGAGGGGAAGAATCACATATGCCCCACTAGCTTTTTTATAAGAGGAGGGGTATCCTAGATCTATAGAATTATAGTTGGAACGGACCACAAGGCTCATCTAGCCCAACCTGAAATGCAGCAATTTTTCACCCAATGCTGTGCTCAAACTCACAGCCTTGCGATTAAGCCCTAAACAGCCTCGGTCCAGTATACCTGAAGGAGCGTCTCCACCCCCATCCTTCTGCCCGGACACTGAGGTCCAGCTCCGAGGGCCTTCTGGCGGTTCCCTCACTGCAAGAAGCCAAGTTACAGGAAACCAGGCAGAGGGCCTTCTCAGTAGTGGCACCCGCCCTGTGGAACGCCCTCCCATCAGACATCAAAGAGAAAAACAGCTACCAGACTTTTAGGAGACATCTGAAGGCAGCCCTGTTTAGGGAAGCTTTTAATGTTTAATAGACTATTGTATTTTAATATTTTGTTGGAAGCCTCCCAGAGTGGCTGGGGAAACCCAGCCAGATGGGTGGGGTATAAATAATAAATTAATATTATTCTAAGAGCCTCGTGCTCTACCGACTGAGCTATCACACAATTCCCATCAATAAATGTTTCTTGATCTTTAGTCTCTATGGACGAGAGGTTGGGCTATCCAGTCTGTTTTAATGTCAGAATTGTAGAGTTAGAAGGGATTCAATGAGTTATCTAGTCCAACCCCAACATCTTCATGAGGGGCAGCGACTGTGACTTCGTTTAGTTAGGAGGAGATGAGTCAATGGGAGGCTTGTGTTGGGACCATGAGCTGCTTCAGGCACCAGTTTGGGGGCATCAACATCCTGCGATGCTAGCCCTCTAACTACATTTTTAAAATTCATTTGACTTCATCTCCCTTTCCTTTTACAAAAGTATTTTCTGAGCTGCTCACAGCAACAAAAAAACAAGGTCAAGAAAATAAAAAAATATGTGTTGTTCAGTTTAAAAAAAGGCTTCCCGGTGGTTTTCAAAGTGTAAAAACCAGTTACACAAACATTAAATAGAAGCATCTGCAATTAGAACATACAGTAAGTCAATCCCTTTAAAACTCAGCAATTAAAACACGAGACTGGTTGAGAGAGCAAGGGAATTTCCGTAAGCAAGTAAGTCTTCAAAACCCATCAAAACGCCCAAACCAATGGAGCAGGGATTGCATTTTGTAACGCTGGGGCAAACACTGAAAAATTCTGCCTCTGTGTCACCGCAAGCTGATAAGCATCCGGTTGTGGCAGGACTGAGTGGGTTTATTTTAGGTAACAGGGCCCAGGTTAGTTATGGCAGCGGTTTTCTACCTGTGTGCTGTGGCACCCTGGGGTGCCTTGAATGATGGCCAAGGGTGCCACGGACAACACTGGCCTCTGTCCCTCTTTCCTTCTCTCCCTCCTCTGATGCCCTCTCGCATATCTGCCTCCCCAAGGCTTGCACAGCTGTTTGTGGCAGCAGCCCTGGGTACAAGCTCCCCAGGCGAATAGTGCCTTTGGGGATGGCCAGTGGGTGCTGGTTGCCAGGAACCGAGGCAGCCTTGGAATAAGCAAGCAAGCGGGTGAGGGAGCCCAGCCAGCCAGCTCTTGCTTTTGGGAATGGAAAAAACAACAACAAACCTCTGGTTACGTGAAATGTATTCAATAAACACATAAGACATAACCTGCTGTACGTTTGAAAAAAATAATACATACTATTCATTGTATTGAATTGTAGATTTCAACGGAAGTAGCTCATAAAGTTCAACGAAAAATGTAGAAGACCCAGTGGATCAGTTCATTCACTAATCAGTTTATGCATAAGGGAAAAAAATCTATTCCACCTAGAATCATAGAATCATAGAGTTGGAAGAGACCACAAGGGCCATCGAGTCCAACCCCCTGCCAAGGAGGAAACACCATCAGAGCACTCCTGACATATGGTTGTCAAGCCTCTGCTTAAAGACCTCCAAAGAAGGAGACTCCATCACACTCCTTGGCAGCAAATTCCACTGTCAAACAGCTCTTACTGTCAGGAAGTTCTTCCTAATGTTTAGGTGGAATCTTCTTTCTTGTAGTTTGGATCCATTGCTCCGTGTCCGCTTCTCTGGAGCAGCAGAAAACAACCTTTCTCCCTCCTCTATGTGACATCCTTTTATATATTTGAACATGGCTATCATATCACCCCTTAACCTCCTCTTCTCCAGGCTAAACATGCCCAGCTCCCTTAGCCGTTCCTCATAAGGCATCGTTTCCAGGCCTTTGACCATTTTGGTTGCCCTCCTCTGGACACGTTCCAGTTTGTCAGTGTCCTTCTTGAACTGTGGTGCCCAGAACTGGACACAGTACTCCAGGTGAGGTCTGACCAGAGCAGAATACAGTGGCACTATTACTTCCCTTGATCTAGATGCTATACTCCTATTGATGCAGCCCAGAATTGCATTGGCTTTTTTAGCTGCCGCGTCACACTGTTGGCTCATGTCAAGTTTGTGGTCAACCAAGACTCCTAGATCCTTTTCACATGTACTGCTCTCAAGCCAGGTGTCACCCATCTTGTATTTGTGCCTCTCATTTTTTTTTTGCCCAAGTGCAATACTTTACATTTCTCCCTGTTAAAATTCATCTTGTTTGTTTTGGCCCAGTTCTCTAATCTGTCAAGGTCGTTTTGAAGTGTGATCCTGTCCTCTCCAAATCGACCTTGACCTGTCTGTTCATAGAGTCAAACAATCCGTACGAAAGGTTGTTGCAGTTCCACAGAATCCTTTCACAGAGTCTAAGACAAGGATTTCCAGAATATTAGCCTTGTTTCGCGGTCCTAGGCTTCATCAGTAGTATAAACTCATATACGATATCACAGGACAGTGGATCTTCTAGCATAGTCGTAGAACTTCTAGCATAGCTAGAACTTTATGAGCTACTTCTGTTGAAATTTTGTTGTTGTGAATTTTATATTTATACCCTGCCTATCTTACTGGGTTGACCCAGACACTCTGGGAAGCTTCCAACATATATAAAAACATAATAAAACATTAAACATTTTAAAACTTCCCTATAGAGGGCTTGCTTCAGACAGCTCAGGGGTCAGATAACTCCATCTCCTCCAACATTTCTCCAATGAAAATACCGTATTTTTCGCCCTATAAGACACACTTTTCCCCCTCCAAAAATGAAGGGGAAATGTGTGTACGTCCTATGGGGCGAATGCAGGCTCCTTGGCTACAGCGATAGCAATGCGAAGCCTCCGAAGCCTGCGCTCCGGACGTTTTGTGTTGCTTCTGCTGAAGCCAGGAGAGTCTGCTCTTTGAGGCTGGCGGTGGGGGAAAGCAGGTCTTTTCCAGGGAGTCTTCTCTTCTCATGAGGTGGCCAAAGTCTTGGAGCCTCAGCTTCATGATCTGTCCTTCCAGTGAGCCCTCAGGGCTGATTCCCTTCAGAATGGAGAGGTTTGATCTTCTTGCAGTCCATGGGACTCTCAAAAGTCTCCTCCAGCACCAGAATTCAAAAGCATCAATTCTTTGGCGCTCAGCCTTCTTTATGGTCCAGCTCTCACTTCCATACACACACATGTGTATGGAACACACACATGTAGAATCTACACTCACATTAAAACCATTTTGAAAATGCTGCTTCTGTTTTAGCGGTTTTTTAAAAAAAATACATTGACTTTTCCATAAGGCCCACTATCGCCATCTAGTGTCACATTGTATACTGCACTTAAAACACACTTAAAACCTTTAATTTGCAGCTGTATAGCCCAGGACTTGACTAGGCTTTAGGACGGAAGCGGCAAGGTGTGTCCTTGGCCCCCACGATGCCCTAAATCCGCCTCTGTTCTTACGGTACTGGAAACAAAGAGAGTCACGTTAGGGAGAGCCTGACGGTGAATGTCGCACTCAGCTTCCTGTGTGCCGTTTGACCTTTGAGCGCATGAACATAGCAGGTCGTCCTTGTTTGCAAAACGGGGAGCAGCAGAGACCACAGCTCAGCGGTGGTTGACAGTTTGGCGATGCAGCGACAGCTCCTTCGGGTTTGCAGGCCCTGTGGCTCAGAGGCACAGGAAACCCATTGCCAACCAGAGTGCAACCTGCAAGGGGCCCGTGATATTTTGCATGCTTCGTTAAGAGCCTGCAAGAAGGAACCTTTCTTTTTACATATATATAAATTTTTATTAGCTTTTTAACATATCATTTTCAACCGTAATTAAACACACTTTTACATCTTATACAATTTTTTGACTTCCATCAATCCTGTCTGAAATTTTCCCAATCTAATCTCTTAATATGCATTTCTTACTTTTCCTATTACCTTTAAATCTCATAACTGATATCTCTTTTCTTTTTCTACTTTGCAACATTTCATATTTTTCTCTTTACAGAACTTCCTAGTGTAATTTGTTGGTTACAATTGCTCTTCAAATAGTTCGCATACTTCTTCCAATCTTCTGTAAACCTCTAGTCCCGCATGTTTTGAATCCTTCCTGTCATTTTATCCAATTCTGCAAAGCCCATTAATTTTATCTGCCATTCTTCTTTTGTCGGAATTTCTTCTTGCTTCCATTCCTGGGCTAACAACACTCTTGCCACTGTTGTTGCATATAAAAATTGTTAAGTTGTGGGTGAACATAGCAGACGACACAGCGATTCTTCAAACAGCTCTTGTTTATTCACAGGCCCAGAACAGAACTGAACTGAAGGGTTCAGCCAGCCTGCTTATATGGAGCTCCACTAGAACGCAACAGTAACCATTTTCTGTAACTATCCAATCACTGAATGTCACTTTCAATCCCTTATTTGCATATGTGGACCTGAACTCTCTACAGTATCCCCCTGCTGGCCCAGGGTGAGAACTTCAGTACATAACAAAAACTATTTAACATCCTGCCTATTAAAATGTATATTTCAACATCTTTTTCATCTCATTATATATCATTTCCCAGAAGTTCTTTACTTTCTTACATTCCCAACAAGCAGGAGCCTTTCAGCTTCCATTGCTGTGCTGAGGATCCAACACTCAACCAGCTTGCTTAAAATCCAATTTGCCTGTGGATTCCACGATTCGATTGTGAGGGCCATCTTTATGGGCGGTAAAGCACGAGAACAAAATACAGTAGTACCTTGGGGTTAAGAAGTTAATTCGTTCTGGAGGTCCTTTCTTAACGTGAAACTGTTCTTAACCTGAGACACCACTTTAGCTAATGGGGCCTCCCGCTGCCGCTGCGCAATTTCTGTTCTCATCCTGAAGCAAAGTTCTTAACCCGAGGTACTATTTCTGGGTTAGCAGAGGCTGTAACCTGAAGCGTCTGTAACCCGAGGTACCACTGTAGCACAGAAACATAAGAAGAGCTTTGCTGGATCAGGCCAATGCAGTGGCGTAGCGTGGGGGGTCCAGGGGGGGCCGGCCGCACCGGGCGCAACATCTGGGGGGGCACTCGCACTCGTAGCTCTCTGCCCCCTGCTAAAATCCACGGGTTAGGGGGCGCAAATTACTTGCCTTGCCCCGGGTGCTGACAACCCACGCTACGCCACTGGGCCAATGGCCCATCTAGCCCCGCGGAGGACCTTAAGGTCCACAAATGACAACACTTTGGAGGTCCCAAGTCTCAAGGAGGTTTAGATTGGTTTCAACTAGAGCCAGGGCCTTTTCAGCACTGGCCCTGACTTGGTGGAACGCTCTGTCATAAGACACTAGGGCCCTGCGGGACTTGACATCTTTCCGCAGGGCCTGCAAGACAGAGCTGTTTCACCTGGCCTTTGGTTTGGACTCGGTCTGACCCTTATGTTTCCCTGCCCTTATGGTCTTGATTTATTGGCTACTTTAAAATGAGGCTGCATTTTAAATTGCATTTTAACCTGTATTTTAAATTGGTTTCTCCTCCTTCTCTTCCCCCCCTATTATGTTTTTCCTTTGATTTTATTGGTGTTAGCCGCCGTGAGCCCGCCTCTGGCCAGGGAGGGCGAGGTATAACTAAAATTTATTATTGTTGTTATTATTGCAGTACTGAGCCAGGTGGAGCAATGGTCTGATTCTGATTAAGGCAGAATGAATGAATGAGGCAAACTGCAACCCAGGAGTCTGATGGTCCTTTTTGCATCCTCTCCTCCATAGCATCCTATGCCAAGTGCGTCTCGCAGGGGAATCCACTGATGGCTCCATCCCTGGAGGAAGCGGGCGCTGGCGGCTTCTTCCCTTCGTTCCTTGTCATCTCCCTGGTTGGCCTAACCGCCTGTCTCTTGGCCCTCTGCACACTTTGCAGGAGGTAAGCATCTGAGCTGCTCTCACCCTTAATTGGCATGTCTTCTCCTGGGGCCCCTGGTTCTACCACATCCCATTCATTTCATTCATACAATTTACACGCCTCTTGATTGAAAAATGAACAAACCTCGAAGCATATTAAAAAAATATAAATTGTCCAGTGGCACTTTAGAGACAAACTAAGTTTGTTCTTGGTATAAGCTTTCGTAACAAACTTAGTTGGTCTCCAAGGTGCCACTGAACAATTATTTTAAGCGCTGCGCACCCCAGGCTTTGTGCAGCTATCCGCAAGCCTTCGGAGTCCGGCGGGCGTTCCCACCGGGCTCAGAAGGCTTGCAGATAGCAACAAGCTCTGGGAGCGAAGGCGAGGTTGCGCGCAACATCAACCCCGCTCCTGGACCCGTTCTGGGGGCTGGGGTCGGGGAAAGCTCGGGCTTCCCCCGCCCCAGCCCTGCAGCTAAAAAGGAAGCTAAGACAGCGAGCAGGATCCATCCTGCTTGCTGTCTTGGCTTCTTTGCTCTTTGGGGCTGGGGGGGGAATAATTTTTTCTCCCTTTATCCCCCCCCCAAAAAAAACTAGGTGCGCCCTATGGTCCGGTGCACCCTATAGAGCGAAAAATACGGTAATTATAATTTAACAGTTTTCATGTTACTCTATTTTATCAAAGCAACTAGAAAAAAATATATTATGATGGGAAGATCTCACACAGGTGAAGGGAAGGAGTGGGGAGGAGGGGAGGGTTAGGTTGAATTTGGGGGAAAAAATAATATATGGGACAGCAAAGGATATACAGTGGTGCCCCGCAAGACGAATGCCTCGCAAGACGGAAAACCCGCTAGACGAAAGGGTTTTCCGTTTTGGAGGTGCTTCGCAAAACGAAATTCCTATGGGCTTGCTTCTCAAGACGAAAATGTCTTGCGAGTTCCTGCGATTTTTTTTCGCTCCCCACCCCCTTTTTCTAAGGCACTAAGCTGCTAATAGCCTTTTAGCAGCTAATCCGCTAATCCCTTAAGCCTTTAATAGCCGCTAATAGCCGCTAAACCACTAATAGCGCTAATCCGCTAATCGGGTTGCTTCGCAAGACGAAAAAACCGCTAGACGAAGAGATTCCCGGAACGGATTCTTTTCGTCTTGCGAGGCACCACTGTAATAGATTCTTATAGAATAGTAATATACTGTAACCAGAATAGAAGTTTAAAAGGGGAAGTAAATGTACTTTTAGTATTTTCATTATTGTAATAGTTATTATTATTTCTTATCAGTAGAAGGCAATGTTAATTTAGGCTTCTTTGTTTTGCTGTCTGTGTAATATTTTTTTTAAGCCAATAAAAAAAAAGAAAAGAAATAAAATGACAGAAGTTTGTAAGGCTAGCCAAAAAAGGGAGGTTTTTTTTAGCAGGTAACGAAAAGGGGATAGAGAGAGCATCTGGGTGGTGTTTAAATGGAGAGAGTTTGAAAGAATCGGTGCCACCACAGAAAAGGCCTGGTTCCTACATTGTGTGGAATGGGCCTCCTGATCAGATGACTATTTAGTCCAGCAAAAATACATGGACCTTCTGTACTCCCACCGGCTGACCAGGGTGTTGCTAAACTGCCCCATGAATGATTCGTTCCATCTCTTTTTCTGCCATTCAGGAAAGAGAAGAACAGGGTAATTCCACAAGATGGAGTGATGCTGGAGGAAGCGGTGAGTAGACCTCTTTCTTTGCTATATTTAGTTTCCCGATAACAAGTACATTCTTTGTGCACATGGACGTAGCCAGAATTGGGGGCGGGGCAGGACCGAGCAACCTCTGATGCGATTGGTTGGTTTGCAGAAGCCATGCTATTGCACAGTTGGTTTGCCAGTTGCGTCGCTAGAATGCGCCACAACATCATCCGAGTGACCTCAGCGAGCATGAAAACATTCTGATCACTTCGACTTTTAGTTATTTTCATTTATTTACTCAATTGGGCGTGTGTGCACCATTTGCTGCAATTCCAGGGATGCGAACAGCTGCCCAACCAGTGGTGTAGCTAGTCGCTCCGGTGCCCGGGGCAGTGCATGCGCCCTGCAGCCGGGGGCGGAGCAAGCCGCCCATGGGACAGGGCCAACTGCCTATGGGGCGGGGCAAGCCAAGGCAGGGTGCGCTGCGTGGAGCCTCTCTGCAGCCTCCCCATCAGCTGTAGGGCTGCTGAGGCGGTGGGCAGACGAATGCCCCACGCTGCTCAAAAAAGCAGTGCAGAACTTGCAGACAGCCTGCCCAGGAGAGACACGTGGCTCAGGTGTGCTGCAGGCCCCATGGTGTGGCGTCCAGTGCCCCCCACCTCACCTAGCTACGCCTCTGGATTAGGCAGATTCATGGGGGAGAGGGCTGAATAAATGAATTTTATTATTATGGTCACAGACCAGTTCCGGCTCACTTATAATATCAGGAAAATCATAAAACACAACAGGAATACATTGAATTGCAATTGGGAATAACAGAGACAAGGGACGTGGATGGCGCTGTGGTCTAAACCAGAGAGCCTAGGGCTTGCCGATCAGAAGGTTGGCAGTTCGAATCCCCGCGACAGGGTAAGCTCCCGTTGCTCGGTCCCTGCTCCCGCCAACCTAGCAGTTCGAAAGCACGCCAGTGCAAGTAGATAAATAGGTACCGCTCTGGTGGGAAGGTAAACGGTATTTCCGTGTGCTGCTCTGCTTTCGCCAGAAGCGGCTTAGTCATGCTGGCCACATGACCCAGAAGCAGTATGCCGGCTCCCTCGGCCAGTAAAGCAAGATGAGCGCCGCAACCCCAGAGTCGTCTGCGACTGGACCTAATGGTCCTAATGCTTTTTTATGAAGCATTTCTGTATCCTTCTGTGCTGAAGAAGAATTCCACGAAACAGTGGGTATATCCGGAATCACTGTTCACTACGTCTGTTTTTGGACCACTTTGGCAGTGTTGGACGTCATAAAACAAAGCTTTACGGCTTGTTTTCACCAGATAAGAATCCGACCCATTGCTTCTTTCAGAGACTTGCATAGCCCACAAAGACTTTCAGAGACCTATAAGACTTATGTTTATTTGCGTCTATATTTTCAGGAGAATCCATCAAGAGTGCACATTTAGTGACTTTCAGAGGTTTATAAGATTTCTGTTTATTTGGTTTCTCATATTGTTCTATGTCCCGTATAGACTATATAAAGAGTTCATGTTGATATTGCATTGTTGTACTTGGTCATCGTGTTGCCTTGGATATTACTGATAAATGTTTGCGACACAGGGGTTTAATTGTTTGGTTACGCGTCTGGATTAGGCAGATTCATGGAGGAGAGCGCTGTCGAAGGCTACTAGCCATAAAGGCTGTGCTCTGCCTGCAAAGTTGGTGGCTGCAATGCTTCTGGTTTCTGGAAATCACTCAAGGGAAGAGTGTTTCTGCAGTGGCGTAAAAAGGGGCATGCGATGGGTGCGGGAGTTATTTTTTCAGAAACACATATTTTTGGCATTTTGTCACCCCCTCAGTGATGACACCTGGTGCAACCCGTACCCACTGTACCCCCCTTCCTAGGCCACTGTGCCCACCGCCCAGACACAACTTCTTGTTTTGCAGGCGGAGCTCTTGACGATCGTCAACTCGCACCAGCTGAACAGGACAAATTCAAAGGCAAAAAGTAAGTGCCGCACGTTTCCCAAAGACTCTGGTATCCCGTTCAAATCTCAGGATTCCAAGTTGAAAAGCAATAAAGGCTGGAGGCAAAGGAGCGTTTGCATATGCTGCTGCAAATTGCAAATCATATACGAGTCATTTCCCAAGCTTATTTTGGCTATTTGTTGATCTGTTTCATAAAATTTATGCACCGCTTGATTGCAGGATTTGACATCTTTCCGCAGGGCCTGCAAGACAGAGCTGTTCCGCCTGGCCTTTGGTTTGGACTCGGTCTGACCCTTAGGTTTCCCTCCCCTTATGGTCTTGATTTATCGGCTACTTTAAAATGAGGCTGCATTTTAAATTGCATTTTAACGTGTATTTTAAATTGGGTTTTTTTGTTCCCCCTCTCTTTTTCCCCTATTATGTTTTTACTGTGATTATATTGGTGTTAGCCGCCCTAAGCCTGGCTCTGGCTGCGGAGGGCGGGATATAAATATAAATATTATTATTATTATTATTATTATTATTATTATAAAACTACAACAACCCTCAAGCCGTTAAAAAATAAAATAAATAAAAATCATTCCTAAGAAAAACTAACAATAAAAATTCCAGACTTTCGAAAAGCTGCAATAACAATAGATGAGAAACAGATTAAAACTCACATCACATTAAAACTCTAAGCACCTGGGTAGGCTTGAGCAAACAAGAGTGTTTTTATCAGGCACCAGAAAGCGTACAGAAGAGACAACCGCCTGATACCAACAGGCAGAACACATACAATTTTGACTGTGCATATACAAATCCTAAAGCGTCTCCTTTGCAAGGGCTCAGCACTTTTGTGGTTGCAGGAGGAGGGCGTGGCTGGTGAAAGGGAAACCCAGCTTAGGTCCCCAGGGGCAGGGAGAAAGAATAATAGAAAGGGTCCCTGAGGGTCATCTAGTCCAACCCCCTGCAATGCAGGAATCTCAGCATCAAGGACAGATGGCCACCCAACCTCTGCTTAAAAACCTCCAGGGAAGGAGAGTCCACCACCTCTCATGGGAATCTGTTCCACTGCTTGAACAGCTCTTACTATCAGAAAGCTCTTCCAAATGTTTAGTTGGAATCTCCTTTTTTGGTTTGAATCCTACCCTCCAGAGCAGGAGAAAACAAAGCTTGTTCCCTCCTCAATGTGACAGCCCTTAAGATATTTGAAGATGGCTATCATATCTTCAGGGACGCGGGTGGCGCTGTGGGTTAAACCACAGAGCCTAGGACTTGCCGATCAGAAGGTCGGCGGTTTGAATCCCTACGACGGGGTGAGCTCCCGTTGCTCAGTCCCTGCTCCTGCCAACCTAGCAGGTCGAAAGCACCTCAAAGTGCAAGTAGATAAATAGGTACCACTCCGGCGGGAAGGTAAACAGCGTTTCCGTGCACTGCTCTGGTTCGCCAGAAGTGGCTTAGTCATGCTGGCCACATGACCCGGAAGCTGTACGCTGGCTCCCTCGGCCAATAAAGCGAGATGAGCGCCGCAACCCCAGAGTCAGCCATGACTAGACCTAATGGTCAGGGGTCCCCTTTACCTTCCTTCTATCATATCTTCTCTCAGTCTCCTCTTTCCCAGGCTAAACATACCCAGCTCCCTCAACTGTTCCTCATCAGGCTTGGTTTCCAGGCCCTTGGTCATCTTGGTTGCCTTCCTGTGCACACCTTCCAGCTTGTCAACACCCTTCTTAAATTGTGATGTCCAGAACTGGATACAGGACTCCAGGTGGGGTCTGACCAAGGCAGAATACAGTAGGACTATGACTTCCCTTGACCTGGACACTATATCTCTGTTGATGCAGCCTAGAATAGCATTATCCTTTTTGCTGCTGCATCACCCTGTTGACTCACGTTAAGTTTGTGGTCCATCAAGACCATGGGTAGGCAAATGAAGGCCCGGGGGCCGGATCCGGCCTGATCACCTTCTAAATCCAGCCCACTGACGGTCCAGGAATCAGCGTGTTTTTACATGAGTAGAATGTGTCCTTTTATTTAACATGCATCTCTGGGTTATTTGTGGGGCATAGGAATTTGTTCAATTCCCCCCCCCCAAAAAAAATATAGTCCAGCCCCCCACAGGGTCTGAGGGACAGTGGACTGGCCCCCTGCTGAAAAAGTTTGCTGACGCCTGAATTAGAGCATGGGTAGGTAAACTAAGCCCCGGGGGCCAGATCCGGCTCAATCGCCTTCTCAATCCGGCCCGCAGACCGTCCAGGAATCAGCGTGTTTTTACATGAGTAGAATGTGTCCTTTTATTTAAAATGCATCTCTGGGTTATTTGTGGGGCATAGGAATTTGTTCATTTTTTCCCCAAAATATAGTCCGGCCCCCCACAAGGTCTCAGGGGCTGTGGACCGGCCCCCTGCTGAAAAAGTTTGCTGACACCTGTTCAAGACAATTTGATCCTTTTCACATGTACAGTGGTGCCTCGCAAGACGAAATTAATCCGTTCCGCGAGTCTCTTCGTCTTGCGGTTTTTTCGTCTTTCGAAGCACGGCTATTAAGGCTTAGCGGCTTTAAGAAAAAGGAAACAAACTCGCAAGAACTCGCAAGACGAAAGTCCATAGGGAAATTCGTCTTGCAGAACGACTCAAAAAATGGAAAACTCTTTCGTCTAGCGAGTTTTTCGTCTTGCGAGGCATTCGTCTTGCGGGGCACCACTGTACTGCTAGTAAGCCAGGTGTCCCCCATCCTATAATTGTGCATCTGGTTCTTCCTGCCTAAGTGCAAAACCTTACATTTGTCCCTATTGAAACTACAGTGGTGCCCCGCAAGACGAATGCCTCGCAAGACGGAAAACCCGCTAGACGAAAGGGTTTTCCGTTTTTCGATGCGCTTCGCAGGACGAATTTCCCTATGGGCTTGCTTCGCAAGACGAAAATGTCTTGCGAGTCTTGAGTTTTTTTTCGCTCCCCACCCCCTTTTTCTAAGGCACTAAGCTGCTAATAGCCTTTTAGCAGCTAATCCGCTAATCCCTTAAGCCTTTAATAGCCGCTAATAGCCGCTAAACCGCTAATAGCTAATCCGCTAATGGGCTTGCTTCGCAAGACGAAAAAACCGCTAGACGAAGAGTCTTGCGAGGCACCACTGTACTTTTGTTAACTTGCTCCCAGTTCTCCAATCTGTTAAGGTCATTTTGAATTCTGATTCTGGAGTCTCCTCCTCTTACGCTTCTTGCATCCTCCTCCTCTAGATCTGAGGTCAACCGGTGGCAACATCCCTTACGCGTTGAGCGAAGACGATGGGACGATATCCAGCTGCAGCTTCATCATCCTGCCTCAGAGGGGGCTTCCCCGCATCCCCCCAGAGGACCTGCTATCTCCAGACCAGACTTACTCAAACCTGAGCTTCCAAAACCGAGCCGAGGATGTGCTGTACGAATCCATGACTGCGTCGGAGGAAGCGACAGAGGAACCGAGCCCTGTCACGAAGGAGGAGCAGGAAGATGCTACAGGGCAAGAGGACCGAGCAACAGGACCCGAGTACGCCTGTGTTCTGAAAGGGAAGAAGATGAAGGCCAACCAGCACGCGGGGATGGAGGCATGTGCCTCTGAAGCATCACAACAGGGATCCCTAGCAAAGACACTTCACGCTGCTCAAGCAGTACAGGTATAAATAATAATAATAATAATAATAATAATAATAATAATAATACAGTGGTACCTCGGGTTAAGTACTTAATTCGTTCCGGAGGTCTGTTCTTAACCTGAAACTGTTCTTAACCTGAAGCACCACTTTAGCTAATGGGGCCTCCTGCTGCCGCTGTGCCGCCGGAGCACGATTTCTGTTCTCATCCTGAAGCAAAGTTCTTCACCTGAATGCACTATTTCTGGGTTAGCGGAGTCTGTAACCTGAAGCGTCTGTAACCCGAGGTACCAGTGTAATAATTTATTATTTATACCCCACCCATCTGGCTGAGTTTCCCCAGCCACTCTGGGCAGCTCCCAATCGAGTGTTAAAAACAATACAACATTAAATATTAAAAACTTCCCAAAACAGGGCTGCCTTCAGATGTCTCTTAAAGATAAGATAGCTGCTTATTTCCTTCACATCTGAAGGGAGGGCGTTTCACAGGGCAGGGGCCACTACCAAGAAGGCCTCTGCCTGGTTCCCTGTAACCTCACTTCTCACAATGAGGGAACCGCCAGAAGGCCCTCACAGCTGGACCTCAGTTTTAGGGCAGAACGATGGGGGTGGAGACGCTCCTTCAGGTATACTGGACCGAGGCCGTTTAGGGCTTTAAAGGTCAGCACCAAGACTTGGAATTGTGCTCGGAAACATACTGGGAGCCAATGCAGATCTCTCAGGACCGGTGTTATGTGGTCCCGGTGGCCGCTCCCAGTCACCAGTATGAGACTTCCCATTTCTCTGCAATTGAAGTAAACCCCCCCCCATGGGGGTTCATTGCTCTTAATTATACTGGGGTTGCACCCACCCCCCTCACACATGAAAACAAAGACAACCACAGCCAATCGCAAACAAAAAACCACACCCTAGGCCAACCCCAACCTCTCTCACCACCAAAGGAATACAAGTGAACAGCAGAGAACCTGCACAACGACGGTGACACAAAACCTCACATATATTAAGTAAAATAGAAACATCACGATCTGACCCCACCCCCACCCATCTTCCACCCCCCTCCACCTCTTTCCCCCTATTCTTCCTAATGTCTCAACAAATGAAACTGATTTATAAAAATAAAATAAAAAAGTTACATGGGGGAAAATATATGAGAGAGAGACATTGTACATACCTTTGTAAATCAAGAAAATCTTTAATAAAAATACATTTAAAAAAAACTTATATAGTGGTACCTCAGGTTAAGTATTTAATTCGTTCTGGAGGTCTGTTCTTAACCTGAAACTGTTCTTAACCTGAAGCACCACTTTAGCTAATGGGGCCTCCTGCTGCTGCCGTGCCGCCGGAGCACGATTTCTGTTCTCATCCTGAAGCAAAGTACTTAAGCTGAGGTACTATTTCTGGGTTAGTGGAGTCTGTAACCTGAAGTGTATGTAACCCGAGGTACCACTGTACTGGGGTTGGAAGAGGGAAGTGTGAATCTGTCAGTTAATGGCTGGATCTACACTGATCTGTAAAATCGCTGTTAAAGGCTACAAAAAAACATAATAAAGCTCCCAATGCAATTTCCCTTTCTCAACGTATCGCTGCTCTGCAGCGCCCTCCAGTGTCACATCTTTATAACACATTTTTAACGTTAGAACCGGCCAGTGTAGATTCGCCCCATGTCTCTTTTTCCAGTTTGCAATTTATTTGTGTGTTTTTAATGAAATTCCTTGTGAAAATCTGTCAGCATTTTTGTAGTATTATTATTATTACTACTACTGCTATTGAATTCGCCAGTGCACTGGGGTATCCCTTGTGCAGAATGGCAAGAGAAAAGCTGTTCTGCCTCGAGGGCTTTCATAGGATCAAAGGTGCGCGAAACCGACCCCCAAAACCATTTCATTAACACTCCCCTAATGTCTGCTTCTCTCGTAGGTAGAAGAAATGTATTCAGTGGTGCGCAAGGAGAGGGAGAAGGAGAAGAAGAAGAAGAAGAAAACCGAGGGCTCTGGCGGGCACAGTGGAGAGAGACCATCCCAAGGGGAGATGAGCCTAGGAAATGCCCTGCTGGCATCTGTCCACCAGGAATCAGATGGCAGGCCAGGGCACCAGCCCTCCTTGTTCCAGCCTCCCGCTATTGAACCCTGCTATGAGTCTGTCGGCTGTCAATCGTGGGTGGGCAACGGCAGGAAGCCAAGCACAGAGCCAGCTTACGAGGCTGTAGATACTTACTGGAAGAATTCGAGGAGGAAAAGAAAGCCGGACAGGAACGCCCCAGCAGAAAACCTCTATGAAAGCATCGAAAACTTGGCATTTCAGTTTCAGAATCAAAACATGTTAGCCCATTTTGAAATCTGACTCTTTGATTTGGTTTATCTATTCAAGCGGATGTAAATGAATTAAGTGGACATAGTTCAAACGTTACTAAATTCCATTGCATAGAATCATAGAATCATAGAATCATAGAATCATAGAATCATAGAGTTGGAAGAGACCACAAGGGTCATCGAGTCCAACCCCCTGCCAAGCAGGAAACACCATCAGAGCACTCCTGACATATGGTTGTCAAGCCTCTGCTTAAAGACCTCCAAAGAAGGAGACTCCACCACACTCCTTGGCAGCAAATTCCACTGTCGAACAGCTCTTACTGTCAGGAAGTTCTTCCTAATGTTTAGGTGGAATCTTCTTTCTTGTAGTTTGTATCCATTGCTCCGTGTCCGCTTCTCTGGAGCAGCAGAAAACAACCTTTCTCCCTCCTCTATGTGACATCCTTTTATATATTTGAACATGGCTATCATATCACCCCTTAACCTCCTTTTCTCCAGGCTAAACATGCCCAGCTCCCTTAGCCGATCCTCATAAGGCATTGTTTCCAGGCCTTTGACCATTTTGGTTGCCCTCCTCTGTACACGTTCTATACACGTTCTAACATGTTCTGTACACGTTCTAACATGTTGCATGTTAACTGCTGTTGCATGTTAACTGGCAGGTGCCCCCAAAACGCTGGTTGCTGCATGCCAGACACTGACAAAGGGCACATCCAGACAACATGTTTTATCGACCATTTCTCTTTATCTGCTTGCACAAAGCTTGCACAGAGGTTAGACTATTTGTTGAACATTTCTTCTCATTTGTTTGCGGGGGGCTTATATGACAACCGGCATCAATTAATCTGGCAGAATGACAAAGACCAATTAAAAAAGTTTTAAAATATCATGGTGAGGGGAGGAGAAGAAGGTGAGCCGTTAGCCTTAAGGACTGCCAGAGCTGAACATCAAGTGCTGGGTGACATTTCACACTCGGAGAATCTTTGCAGATAATCACTTCGCTCCACTAGGAACTTTATGAAGAGCATCAACGTGTCTGGCTGCAACCCTGCATCTGCTTACTCACGAGTAAGCTCTGAGAGCCTCAATGGAACTTCCCCTTCTGATCTGAGTTGTCATGGATTGAAAGGGCTGATGGATTGATGAGAGCTGAGAGCTGAGTCCAACATCCAGAGAGCTGCCATTTCCCTACTTATTGCTGCAAAGCATTTAAAGTTGTTGTTTTTCAGAAGGGATGGGGGGTGGGAAATGAATAATTTGTTGTTGTTGTTAAGTTGTGTCCGACTCTTCGTGACCCCCTGGACCAGAGCATGCCAGGCACTCCTGTTTTCCACTGCCTCCCACAGTTTGGTCAGACTCATGCTGGTACCTTCAAGAACACTGTCCCACCATCTCGTCCTCTGTTGTCCCCTTCTCCTTGTGCCCTCCATCTTTCCCAACATCAGGGTCTTTTCCAGAGAGTCTTTGCTTCTCATGAGGTGGCCAAAGTATTGGAGCCTCAGCTTCAGGATCTGTCCTTCCAGTGAGCACTCAGGGCTGATTTCCTTCAGAATGGAGAGGTTTGATCTTCTTGCAGTCCATGGGACTCTCAAGAGTCTCCTCCAGCACCAGAATTCAAAAGCATCCATTCTTCGGCGATCAGCCTTCTTTATGGTCCAGCTCTCACTTCCATACATCACTACTGGGAAAACCATAGCTTTAACTATATGGACCTTTGTTGGCAAGGTGATGTCTCTGCTTTTTAAGATGCTGTCTGTCATTGCTGAAATGAATAATAGAGGTTCGTAAAATTTTGAAGAGAGAACAGAGCCCTCACCCTCCCCCCCCCTCTTTTAAGCACTGCTAAGTTTTCTGCGGGGGGGGGATATCCCCCCTCCTTTCCCCATCCCTTGCAAATCCAGGTACTCATTGTTGCAACAAAGGACTTTCCCACCGCGTTCTGCCTTCCAGGCCTTTTCTCCTTGGCTAAAAGCAACAGGGACACCCAGGAGAATAGGTCACTGGGGAACAGCTGTGTTGCTTTAAGATCATGTAGCATTCAGGGAAGTTTTGAATGAATGAAAAGGCAGCTTAAGGGGCATGAATGGGAATGAAATAGACTCTTGAACTGGTGTTTGACTGTGTCCTCCAGCAGAGCCACCTTGAATGGTACTTTAACTGTTAAACTACCAGAGCCCTTTTTATTATGTGTATATTTTTGTCGGTCCCTGCGTTTTGGTCCTTGCTTTTCCTCCCCCGATTCCGCCTTTAAATCTCTTGTGTCTGCTAAGTGTACTATTACTTCAATCCCCCCTAAACATTTTTTTCCAGCCGCTCGTCCTTGCATGTGTGTATTATTGTCCTGTTGTGGGTTCAGAGCAATGATTCCCAAACTGGGAATAGTTTGGGTTCCAGGAGAGGATTTCGAGAACCAAATTAAGTCGCTCTGTTAGATCCGCTTCCGTTCCGCAGTGGAGATTCCCAGGCAGCGAAAATAATTAGCGCTTCCACTTACCATTTTATCCATTAAAAGTTGCAAATTAAAGAGAACAATCTGACATCAGCTACGTCATAACATTTTAGCAATAAGCCATAACACCCCCCCCCCAAATTATGAAGAAAGTGGCATAATTAAAAGAAAAAATGGGCAGCAGCAGATTAATTACATATGCTGCAGCAGCAAATACCGGATAGCTCAATACCTGTATTTCCAAATGCATTTTGGAAAAGCAGGTGTGGTCTGCAACAAAATGTTGCCGTTTGAGGCGCTGTCTTCAGTTTTCTTGCCATTCTGCCCCCCCCCCCAACCTCCCTCCTGTGTTTTCGTCATCGTCGTCTCCCAGCCCCAGGAAGACTTCCTTCCTGAGCAGAGGTGGGCAGATCTGTCAATTTTTGTTTTTAATTTTTAATTCAAATCTTAAATTCAGTTCTCCACAGTTCAACATCAGTTAGCTTTTTTTTTAACAAAGAAGAAAAAGTCTCTGTGCAAATCAATCAGCATTTCAGTGCCAACTTCTTCTAATATATGTGTGTGCAATTTTGCCTAATACTCTCATTTCTGCAAAGCAATCTCCCCTAATAGAATGCATTTCTGTATGTTATTTTCTTATTGATCCATACATTTTCAGCAACACTTTACCTACGTATTTGCAATTTTACATCCATTTCTTGGGCTGTAGAACGGCATTGCAAAATTCGGAGGAGTGTGAATTTCTCAGGATGGGTGTGCTTCAGTTCGCACAGAGTCTTGGAGAGAGAAAGTTAAGCAGGTTCTCCTTTAAATGTGAACTACAGTGGTACCTCGGGTTAAGGACTTAATTCGTTCTGGAGGTCCATTCTTAACCTGAAACTGTTCTTAACCTGAAGCACCACTTCAGCTAATGGGGCCTCCTGCTGCTGCCGCACTGCCGGAGCACAATTTCTGTTCTCATCCTGAAGCAAAGTTTTTAACCCGAGGTACTATTTCTGGGTTCGCGGAGTCTGTAACCTGAAGCGTCTGTAACCTGAAGCATCTGTAACCTGAGGTACCACTGTAAATCAAAATCCCCTCCCCTTACATATCCTAAAGTAGGAAACGAAGACATACCAGGATTCTCACTAGCCAGGCAATGGGAGAGGCGAGGTGCCAGATCATGTCAATATTAAGTGGGCAATTCCATAATTGCAATGGGTGTACAGTGGTACCCCGCAAGACGAATGCCTCGGAAGACGAAAAACTCGCAAGACGAAAGGGTTTTTCGTTTTCTGAGGTGCTTCGCAAGACGGATTTTCCTAAGGGCTTGCTTCGCTAGACGAAACGGCCCTGCCTCTCGTGTCATGGCGATGGTCACTGCACGCACGGACGCTCGCTTCCCCGCTCCTCCGGCTCCCTCCCACCTTCCGGCTGACGGTTAGTGCCTCGCGCCACTGCCCACCCCCCTCAGAGAGCCGTTGCCGCCAGGGCCTCTCTCTCCCTGGAGTCGCGCTCCTGAGCCCCGCCGCCCTCCAGCAGCCGCGTCGCACGGTGGCCACAACGCGCAGGTGAGTCTGAGGTACTGGCTGCGGCAGCTATCCTGCTTCTCCCCGCCCCTCCCCACCGTTGTCAGTGTTTAAATGCAGTAGTGCTTCGCAAGACGAAAAAACTCGCGCAACGAAAAAACTCGCGGAACGAATTAATTTCGTCTTGCGAGGCACCACTGTATCTGCTCATTATCTGGGGCGAGGGAAGGAAGTACAGTGGTAGCTTGGGTTACAGACGCTTCAGGTGACATACACTTCAGGTTACAGACTCTGCTAACCCAGAAATAGTACCTCAGGTTTAGAACTTTGCTTCAGGATGAGAACAGAAATTGTGTTCCTGCGGCGCGGCAGCAGCAGGAGGCCCCATTAGCTAAAGTGGTGCTTCAGGTTAAGAACAGTTTCAGGTTAAGAACAGATCTCCGGAACGAATTAAGTACTTAACCCGAGGTACCACTGTACATATATGTTAGGTGGAGGGAGCCTCTGATTCTATCTTCCCTAGCCTGACGCCCTCCAGATGTTTTGAGCTATGACTCCCACCAGCCCCAGCCAGCACAGCTGGGCATCAGCTTGGAGACGGCTGCTATCGTTTTAATGAGCGGCAAGGGGGGACTGCGCCCTGGTCCAAACTTTGGGAAACAAAGCTTCTGTAGCACTTCAGGCTAGCCACCACCAGAGGGTGCTGTGGCATCGGAATCCTGAGAACACCTTTTGCTATCCTTGAGCTGTTCCTGTACGTAATACTAACTCTAATAATAGCAATGATAATGCAATTATTAATTAGCATTTATATAAGTGGCCATTGAACTTCTTCTTTTTAATTGAGTTTTTGTGCAAATACAAACAAATCTACAGAAAACAAAGAAACAAAGCAAAGAACAGAAACAATAAGGGAAAAAAGAGGGAAAAAATCAGGAACAAAAATGAAGTGAAATTAACTATACAATGCTATCCCAAAACATCAGTTCTCAAACAAAGTACTTTCCCTTTTGGAATAGATCTCTTTTGTTATCCTATTTATTTTCGACTTCCATCTATCTCACCACGATTCATTCTATCTATCTAATGCAGTTTCCTCCTATATTTCAATTCATGTCCCCATTTTGTTATAAGCAAAAGTGAACAGATCCCTATTAGAGAAGAATGGGAATTAAAGCTAAGGGAGTACTTGGAACTCACAAAAATGACCCAATCTATAAGGAATAAACCAATCGATGTAGTCCAAAAGGCGTGGGAATGCTTTAACACTTATCTAATGGGACGCGGGTGGTGCTGTGGGTAAAACCTCAGCGCCTAGGACTTGCCGATAGCATGGTCAGCGGTTCGAATCCCCGCGGCGGGGTGCGCTCCCGTCGTTCGGTCCCAGCGCCTGCCAACCTAGCAGTTCGAAAGCACCCCCGGGTGCAAGTAGATAAATAGGGACCACTTACCAGCGGGAAGGTAAACGGCGTTTCCGTGTGCTGCGCTGGCTCGCCAGATGCAGCTTGTCACGCTGGCCACGTGACCCGGAAGTGTCTTCGGACAGCGCTGGCTCCCAGCCTATAGAGTGAGATGAGCGCACAACCCTGGAGTCTGTCAAGACTGGCCCGTATGGGTAGGGGTACCTTTACCTTTACCTTTACCTTTACCTTTAATGAGACAAGGTTCAACAAGAAAACATTGGTTGTGCCTAGAATAAACCCATAAATAGGAAAAAGTGGCCATTGAACTTCATGTCTGTATATTGTGTTCCTCAAACAGAAATCCTGTAAGGAAGCTGGTGCTACCTTGGCACCCTCCTGATGGGAGTTGTAGTTCAGCAACACCTGGGGGGTGCCAGGGTGCTGAAAAGTGTGTTCGTGGAACACTTGGCACTCCATGTATTGCTGAACTACAGCCGGGGCTGATGGGAACTGTAGTTCAGTAACATTTAGGTGGGCCCAAGGCTCCCCACACCTGCCGTAAAGTGTATGGGTTTTGCTGGTGGGGGAGCAATGCTGACAACGAGAACTTGCTTAGCATCACCTCCTACTGAGTTATAGCAGAATGGTCCAGAATCTCAGTTCTGTGACCCTCAAACTCTATGCCTATCCTTCCAGCGTTTCATTGGCGGCTGTGATTTATTGGGGTGGGGTTAGGAGTGTGATGCCTTCAGCCGCCATGTTTGTTTTTAATAAGCAGTGTTTAAAATTCTGGGTGTTTGTTAAAATATATACATTCTGTGTTTCTAGCGCTTCTGTGTCAAAGATGCTCAGTCAATAAACGACTACATAACCGCATGAGCACTGTTCCAGAGTATTTTTCATTCTCATGTATATTATATCTATTCAAAAAAAAGATTGGTTAGTGAAGAAATTACTCCCAGTCACCAGTGTAGCTGCCTCATTCTGGATTAATTGCAGTTGCCTGATCACCTTCAAAGGTAGCCCCACATAGAGTGCACTGCAAAAGTCCAAGCGGGAGATAACCAGAGCATGCACCACTCTGGTGAGACAGCCACTCTGGTGAGGCAGGTAGGGTCTCAGCCTGAGTACCAGATGGAGCTGGTAGACAGCTGCCCTGGACACAGAATTGACCTGTGCCTCCATGGACAGCTGTGAGTCCAGAATGACCCCCAGGCTGCGCACCTGATCCTTCAGGGGCACAGTTACCCCATTCAGGACCAGGGAATCTCCCACACCTGCCTGCTCCCTGCCCCCCAAAACAGTACTTCTGTCTTTTCAGGATTCAACCTCAATCTGTTAGCCGCCATCCATCCTCCAACCGCCTCCAGACACTCGCACAGGACCTTCACTGCCTTCACTGGTTCTGATTTAAAAGAGAGGTAGAGCTGGGTGTCATCTGCATACTGATGGACACCCAGCCCAAACCCCCTGATGATTATACACAGCTTCACAGCTTGCTCTCCACCAGGTAAAGTCTGGCACCGTCATTCATTTAACAACTTTCAGAGACTTCAGAAGAAGAAGAAGAAGAGAAGAGTTTGGATTTGATATCCCGCCTTTCACTCCCCATCAGGAGTCTCAAAGTGGCTAACATTCTCCTTTCCCTTCCTCCCCCACAACAAACACTCTGTGAGGCGAGTGGGGCTGAGAGACTTCAGAGAAGTGTGACTGGCCCAAGGTCACCCAGCAGCTGCATGTGGAGGAGCAGGGAATCGAACCCAGTTCCCCAGATTACAAGTCTACCGCTCTTAACCACTACACCACACTGGCTCTCAGTTTGTTAGTTTTCGTGTTAGTTTTGTTAGTTTTGGGGTTTTGAATTATTCCATAAAGTTTTTCACATTGTAATTGTTTCTGGCCATCGTGTTGCTTTTGATATTGCTGACTCATATTTAGCAACACGGGTGTGATTACTCAATAAATACAGTCCTACAAGGGCCTGTTGCTCAGGCAGCTGCACTTAACCTGCAGGTCCGTGAACAGTTGCATCGATTATCTCGCATCGAACTCTTTGGTTATGATGGCGCACCTGTGAAGTTGCAAAATAGTAAATAAAGAAAGAAGGTAGAAAAAACAGTGTTGCTTTTGTCTCCATTCACTCTGTTCCAAAGGAAATGGAGAATGTCATTCTATTCTAATATTCTAACATCCTGGTGGCTGCCACCTTTTTAGTAAGCAGGGCTCCTGTGTCTTTAACAACTACCTGATAGACAGCAATTCATCACATGCAACTGTCCCAGAACCAGGAAAAAACTTCACTGAATGAATTTCTGCTGGTTGTGCAACTGTTAAAGGCATTGTGACTGTTAAGTTGTGGGTGAACATATCAGACGACACAGCGATTCTTCAAACAGCTCTTGTTTATTCACAGGCCCAGAAAAGAACTGAGCTGAAGGGTTCAGCCAACCTGCTTATATAGAGCTCCAGTACAATGCAACAGTAACAATATTCTGTACCTATCCAATCACTGAATGTCACTTTCAATTCCTTATTTGCATATGTGGACCTGAGTGAAAACTATCTACAGTATCCCCCTGCTGGTCCAGGGTGAGAACTTCAGTACATAACAGTGACACTGCCAGGGAAAGAGTTGGCAACCATGGCCTGCCAGTAGAAATAGCAATATTTCTGGTCTTCATATTTTCACATAGGTATATGGGGAAAATAACAGTCCTGGTACGATAGACTGGATTCACACCTTTTCTTTGAATGCTGAATGCAGCCCTAGAGCGATGACACCTTTGTAGCTGAAACAGGGCCACTGGTCAACAAGAGCGGAAGTCCCAGCACACCTGGGGGGAAACCAAGAGATATGCAGAAATAATATTTTTAAAAAAAATCAAAATGAAAGGCTTTCCTCCCTTGCAAAACAGCCTGTTAAGAAATGAGCAGGCTCAACAGCTGCAGGATTTTTTGGGAATGAAAACCAGTGGGATGGAGATGGATGGATGGATGGATGGACGGAAGGGTCCTGGAGGGCTTCAAAATGCCACCAAGCCAGCCCTGTCTTTAGACAGAGTGAGGAAAGCGCACTGGGTGGCAGATGCTGGAAGTGCGGCGACAGCAATAGTGGTGGCAGCTGCCTTGTCCAGTCCTCCTGAGTTCCACCGGCCGCTGCTGGAAGGCAGCAAATAATGCATGTGCCATCTGCGCTGGCCTGCCTTGCCCTTGGGCGTGTTGGAGGATGCAGCCAGGTCACCTGTGATTGACACGCGGAGGGGAGGAGGGTCTGCAGGCAGCCAACAGCCAGGCAGGAGAGGTGAGCCAAGAAGCAGAGGATGGAGGATGTAGAAAGGTTAGAGAAAAAACTCTTGTTGCCTGGAGAGGTCATTTCCTGGTTCCCATGGAAAAGCTATTTTGAAACATCCGCAGGGCCAGCGGTTCTCAACCTGTGGGTCCCCAGATGTTGTTGGACTACAACTCCCATCATTCATGAGCTCTGGCCTTGCTAGCTAGGGGTGATGGGAGTTGTAGTTCAACAACATCTGGGGACCCACAGGTTGAGAAAGGCTGGATTAGAGGATCATCCTAGACCCTGAGGTTTTATTTTTTTTTAAAATATAATTTTTATTCCATTTACAGATAAAACAAATTAATACAATTCGTAGTTTTTTTTACATCCGTTCTCTTTTTTTGACTTCCCTCAACTTGGCTGGTACTCCTCCCTTCTTACTTTCTTACACATTTCTGAAATCTCACCTAATTATTTATAAATTAAGTCTTGTTTCACTCAAATTCTAACCTTTCTTTTTTACAAAGCTTCATTAATGGTTACAAGCGTTATTTGTTTTTCACTTAAATTATGCATATATTCTGAAAACTTTTCCCATTCTTCAATAAATCTCTGGTCTCGTCGATTTCGAATTCTTCCTGTCAGTCTATCAAGTTCTGCAAAGTCCATCATCTTCATTCTCCATTCTTCCAGTGTAGGTAACTCTTCTTGCTTCCATTTCTGAGCTATCAATATTCTCGCTGCTGTTTTAGAGCCCAAATCTGAGACCTAGTGATGCCACAGGGGCAGGTCCTGGAGACAGAGGTTAATTGGGAGAGGGGCTTGGAGGAGGACAGATCCCCATCAGAGTCTTTACCTGCAGCCAGCTCCTGCAGGCTGGCAAGCTGCATGAAGGCATTAATGGCCACCCAGCTACGGGTTTAAAAAAGAGGACTGGGCAAATTGAAGGACAAGAAATCTGGAAATCACAGGAAGGGAGAATTTCTCTTGTCCTTGGGTCCTGTTTGCAGGTATCCCACAGGCACCCGGTCAACCACTGTGAGAACAGGACGCCGGACTCACTGGCGGAGGAAGAAGAGTGCGGGGGGAGCGCACCGCCCCCGGCAGCGCAATCCCAGCAGGGTGCCATCGTGGCTGCCCCCCCGCTCGTGCTGGGCGCCCCGCCCCCGCAGGTGGTGCGCCCCACCCCCAGGACACATGCCCCACCCCCCAGGACGCGTGCCAGCCCTGCCCCCACCTGCTCTCCACACCTCCCCCCCCATGCCAGAGCATGAAGCTCCGCCACTGGCTGAACTAGATAATAATAATAATAATAATAATAATAATAATAATAATAATAATATTTTATTTATATCCCACCCTCCCCAGCTGAAGCCGGGCTCAGAGCGGCTCACAACAATAAAAGTAACACAGCACTCTAAAATCAATTCATTCTAAAATCAGTTCAGAATCAAATTAATGGCAACCATTGGGCTAGAGTTCTGTGAGGATTACCAAAGGAGGAGGTCAGGCTGTGCCCTGGCCAAAGGCTTGGTGGAACAGCTCCGTCTTGCAGGCCCTGCAGAAAGATGTCAAGTCCCTCAGGGCCCTAGTCTCTTGTGACAGAGCGTTCCACCAGATCGGGGCCACAGCAGAAAAAGCCCTGGTTCTGGTTGAGGCCAGCCTAACCTCCCTGTGGCCCGGGACCTCCAAGATGTTTTTGTTTGAAGACCGTAAGGTCCTCCGTGGGACATACCAGGAGAGGCGGTCCCATAGGTACGAGGGTCCTAGGCCGTATAGGGCTTTAAAGGTTAAAACCAGCACCTTAAACCTGACCCTGTACTCCACTGGGAGCCAGTGCAGCTGGTATAGCATTGGGTGAATGTGATCCTGTGGCAAGGACCCCATAAGGAGTCTCGCCGTGGTATTCTGCACCCACTGGCGTTTCTGGGTCAGTCTCAAGGGCAGCCCCACATAGAGCGAGTTACAATAATCAAGTCTGGAGGTGACGGTTGTGTGGATCACAGTGGCTAGGTCAGGGCGAGAGAGGTAAGGAGTCAACTGCTTAGCTTGGCAGAGATGAAAAAATGCTGCCTTTGTTATAGCTGCAATCTGCGCCTCCATGGAAAGGGAGGTGTTGAAGATGGGCAAGTGGCCTGATCTAGCTCCACTGCTGGTTTGCAAAACGTGGGTCTTTGGCTCTTTTTGCATCGCAGCTCTCATCATCCCTGACCACTGGTTCTGCTAGCTAGGGATGATGGGAATTGTAGTTCAAAAACGGCCAGGATGGCATCTAGCTGGCCATTTTGAAAACAGGGCATTGGAGCGGATGGTCCATCGGCCCGACTGAGCAGCTAGGCTCTTCTTGCAGAGACCAGGTTGGCTGGACACCCAGCAAGGAGAACCAAGCAAGACATTTCTCTTCCATGCCCTCATTGTAATCCACCGAGTCACCGCATGGATGGAAGTTGAGCGGGAGAAGTGCTAGCCGGGTGACTGGAACAAATTGGTCTTGTGCCGAACAACAACCGCGCTTGTGTGTCCCGGAGAGCTGCTGGAACGGAGTTTGAGTCAACCCCTCGTCTTGTGACTCTGAATAACATCTGACATCGTGAACCACAAAAGGTCAACGAGGAGGGCATCTCGGCCCATCACTCGAGCCAGGATGAGGAGGACCAGGAGGCACTGAGACAAGGAGTGGGGAGGGCAGGGCAGCCAAGAACATGGGCAAGGAGATTTCAGATACTTCTGGGAAATAGTGGGGAATGGGTGCCATCGCCAACCGCCAACATGCAATAGCTTAAAGGATGGGATGGACACATGAAGCGGCTTTAGGAACATCTGCAGCTGCCTTAATCTAAGCCAGACCATTAGTCTACGCCTCCACCTGGAGATAACGGTGTGTCGATCAAACAGGGTCCCTGGACGTTTAACGGTCTATTGATCCCTGTGCCACCGCTGTGATTGCTTCCCCGCTGCCACCAACCAGTTACTCTCTGGTAAAACACTGAGTCCAGTCAGTTGTTAAAAGTGAACCCAAAAAACAAGTTTGTTTTACAAACATTGACAAATTTATGGTTTCTCAGATAATAGTCCTGTCAGTATGTTAACTTTAGTTTCTTTACTGGTCTATCCCTTCCTAATACCTTCTGACTGTCTCAACTGTTTGACTGACTCCTCTTAACAAATTCTCTCCCTCTCTCACACCAGACTAGCCCAACCCACAGACTTATCTTCCCTCTCTAGTCTAACTCCACACTGTCTTCTCAACCACCCTAACTCTTAATGTAAAGGTAAAGGGACCCCTGACTATTAGGTCCAGTCATGGCCGACTGGGGTTGTGACGCTCATCTCGCTTTACTGGCCGAGGGAGCTGGCGTACAGCTTCAGGGTCATGTGGCCAGCATGACTAAGCCGCTTCTGGCGAACCAGACCAGCGCATGGAAACGCCGTTTACCTTCCCGCCAGAGCTGTACCTATTTATCTACTTGCACTTTGACGTGCTTTCGAACTGCTAGGTTGGCAGGAGCAGGGACCGAGCACCGGGAGCTCACCCCGTAGCGGGGATTCGAACCGCCGACCTTCTGATCAGCAAGTCCTAGGCCCTGTGGTTTAACCCACAGCACCACCTGCCTCCCTACTCTAACTCTTAACTCCCCTCAAAACTCTGTGCTTAAACCTTATACACAGTTAACTCTGCCCCTTGGGTTCCCATTGGTTAGTCATTTTACAATTAGTTAACCCTTTCCTTATGAACCCAGTATGATGTCACACACCTAGGGGGGCAAACGCCATAGCTGGGTATTGAGCCTAGGACATAAGAAGAGCCTGCAGGATCAGGCCAGTGGCCCATCTTGTCTCACAGGGGCTAACCAGGTACCCATGGGAAATCTGCAGGCAAGATTCACATTGTTCCCCATTAGGTGGACCATAACTGTTTGATTCAGATCAGGGCTGCCCAATTCATTCTGCTGCCTGAGGCAAGGGACAAGAGGCCCATAATCCCATGTACAGAAGCGGATCAGTGCAGCAACTGGATCTTCTGTCTGCAGAAGTGATGGGAGTCTGGCCAGCTAGCAAGGCAAGCTGGACGGCCTGCCAAATTCTGTCCTCCGATCCGTCCCTGCCACTCTGTGCCTGCCTCCCAGTACCTGCCACCTGAGTTGGCCATCTCCCTCTGCCCAACAGCAGGGCCGGCCCTGCATGAAAGACCTACATTGGCTCCCAGTACGTTTCCGAGCACAATTCAAAGTGTTGGTGCTGACCTTGAGAGCCCTAAACAGCTTCAGTCCTGTATACCGGAAGGAGCGTCTCCACCCCCATCGTTGAGCCCAGACACTGAGGTCCAGCTCTGAGGGCCTTCTGGCGTTTCCCTCACTGCGAGAAGCAAAGCTACAGGGAACCAAGCAGAGGGCCTTCTCGGTGGTGGCGCCCGCCCTGTGGAACACCCTCCCACCAGATGTCAAAGAGAACAACAACTACCAGATTTTTAGAAGACATCTGAAGGCAGCCCTGTTTAGGGAAGCCTTTAATGTTTGATGTATTACGGTATTTTTATATTTTGTTGGAAGCTGCCCAGAGTGGCTGGGGAAGCCCAGCCAGACGGGCGGAGTAAAAATAATAAATGATGATGATGATGATGATGACACCAACAACTGTGGCTTGACAGCACTGTGGGACGAGCGCAGATGAGGCCATGAAGGGCCGCTGTGTGGCTCCAGCCTTTGAAGCTTGTGAAGGATTTGCAATGGAGAAAAATACAGGACCTGCCAGACACACAGAATGACGGAGGCGGGGTGGGAATCTGCCAATTTCATTTTCTCTTTGTTTCTTGCTTTCCCAGTCTTCATTTCAGTTCTCCATCGGCTTGCAATTTTTCCACGGAAATTTGTCAGAATTCTGATGGAGACATTTCTGCAGGCAATTTCACCCACCAAACACATTTATTTTCATTTACGTGTGCATTTTCAGCCCTGTTATTCTGTTGGATAAGCGTGAATTTTGAAGGGTAGCTGTGTTTTTGCTCCAGGAACTTCCAATCGAATAGTTTCCATTAAAATGCCTGCTGAAAGATTTCAAAAGGAAGTTTTAGAAGAAGAAGCGAAGCTGCTGAAGAAAGCATATAGTATTCTGTTAGAATGGGAAACAAAAGACGAGGATGTCAAATCAGTAATGGGCACAAAATATAGGACATAATATACAATTTGAGGACTGGGAAAAATTGTGGAAAGTAGATCTGAAATTTACAGATTGTTCTCTTTTGAAAGAAAACTATATGAAAATGATGTATAGATGGTATATCACACCAGTACAAAGAGCAAAAGTGTACAAAACCAGGACAAACATATGTTGGAAATGTAAAGAAAAAGAAGGGACTTTTTATCATATGTGGTGGGAATGTAGAGAAGTTAAAAATTTTTGGGAAATGATATATAATGAATTGAAAAAAAATGTTTAAAATGACATTTGTAAAAAAACAAACCAGAAGCATTTTTGTTAGGGATTGTAGGACAAAACCTGACAAAGAAAACAAAGAACTTATTTATGTATGCTACAACAGCGGCAAGAGTCTTGATAGCACAAGGATGGAAGAAAGAGGAAATCCCAACGAAAGAACAGTGGCAAGAAAAACTGATGAGTTATGCGGAATTGGCTAAATTGACATACAAACTGCCTGATAAGGACAACTGCGACTTTAAGGAAGAATGGGAACTTTTTACAAAGTTCCTAAAAATACAACAAAATGAACGGGACTCCTTGGCAGGTTTTGAATAAACATCCACAAATTTATTGGTTGAATACATGATAGATAAGGCAAGGATATGTACAATTTTATAACATGCAGAGAACAATTTTGTGCAGAGAAATCAGAGAGAGTCCTGGTTGGTGGCAGGGAGAGGGAGGGAAATGGGGGGGGGGGATAATGTATTTGATTGTTTGGATTGATAATTTGTTATGTTGAAACTGTTTATTAAAAAAAAACTTTAAAAATAGAAAGAAAAAAAAGGGGGAAAGCCTGCAGAAAGGGGACAATCACACACACACACACACACTCTCTCTCTTCCATACTCGGTTTTCTCAGGCTGGGGTTTGGGGTGAAAGGTGGGGCGAGAGTGGGGAGTGTAGAAATCTCCTGGGCCAGAATGTGGGGGAGAACAACGGCCAGCAACGTCCAATGCAGGGGTTTGGTATTTTTTGCACTCTCTTGCAAAATGCCTGTATTTGCTGTGATTGCATAATATGTAAATTGATCTTTAAATAAGAATTTATTTATTTAATTTTTTTTTAAAAAAAGGCCAGATCAGCATTTTTGGAGTTAAAGATTAAACACGGTTTGGAAGAAAGAAAGAGGAGGAGGAAAAGGAAGGAAAGGAAGAGCGGGGAGCCTGCAAGTTGACACTCTGAGCTGGCTCAAGAACAGCCCAGACTTGTTAGCCTGATAATAATTTAAGGGAAAGGGGAAGAGGAGGTGGAAGGAGATGGGGGGGAATAAGCCAGGATCCCAAAGAGGCGGTTGCTTTGCTGGCCAATAACATACCACTGTCCTGTTAACTCTTTCCAGGATGAGCCAGTTAGTGATTCCTTGCAGCCTATTCACCCTTCTCTTCTTCTCCCTCCCACCCACAAGTCTTTGTTTCGTAATATTAAAAGCTTTTTGATCAGAGCCAGCTGGCAAAAGGGAATGAATGGAGCAAAACTTTACGAAGAGTTGTACAGGCTGCGGGAGGTTGGGGGGGGGGGGGACTTGGACTGCACAAAAACCAGAACCAGCAGCCACAGGGGATAAGAAGATGCAACAGGAGGAGTTCTGCCGCTGTGGGACCTTTAAAAGTTGTCAGAAAACAGGGATTTTTTTTGTTGCAGTTGGCACTGTTTTTACCACCTTTTCTGCTCCTGGCGCTCTTAACAGGAATGGGCAAATCTGTTCATTTCAGTTTCTCATTTCCCCAGTCTTCAGTTCTCTACATTTCCACACTCATTTGCAAATCTTAAAACAGTCCTTATGAAATCCATCTTCATGCAAACTTATCCTTAGGCACATTTTTGTATGCAATTGTGCGCAGCAAGCACATTTCCGCAAACCCATCCCCCCTAATGTGATGCGTTTTTGTATGCTGTGCCTGCTATTATATGTGCTTTTATGCACACTTTACCTCGGCATGTGCTTTTCGTGCACGTTACTTGGCTGGAGAAACGCTGTGCAAAAGCCATATAAGTGTAAATTTTGAAATATATCTGTGCTTTGGATTGCACATGGTTTCACGAAGTGCATAATATACGTGTTTGCCTTTAAATGCAAACTGAATCGTGTTTGTCCCCCATCCCTACTCTTGCAGCAAGGTTGCTGCAAAAGGCAGGAGAGACTCTGTTAATCATCATCGTCATCATCATCATCATCTATTATTTGTACCCCGCCCATCTGGCTGGGTTTCCCCAGCCACCCTGGGCGGCTTCCACAAAAACCAAAAATACACTAAGATGTCACACATTAAAAAATTCCCTGAACAGGGCTGCCTTAAGATGTCTTCTGAATGTCAGGTAGTTGTTTATCTCTTTGACATCTGGTGGGAGGGCATTCCACAGGGCGGGCGCCACTACCAAGAAGGCCCTCTGCCTGGTTCCCTGTAGCTTTGCTTCTCGCAATGAGGGAACCGCCAGAAGGCCCTCGGCGCTGGACCTCAGCGTCCGGGCAGAACGATGGGGGTGGAGACACTCCTTCAGGTATACTGGACGGAGGCTGTTTAGGGCTTTAAAGGTCAGCACCGACACTCTGAATTGTGCTTGGAAACGTACTGGGAGCCAATGTAGGTCTTTCAAGACCAGTGTTATGTGGTCCCGGCGGCTGCCCCCAGTCCCCAGTCTAGCTGCCGCATTCTGGATTAATTGCAGTTTCCGGGTCACCTTCAAAGGTAGCCCCACGTAGAGCGCATTGCAGTAGTCCAAGCGTGAGATAACTAGAGCATGCACCACTCTGGTGAGACAGTCTGTTTAATTCTTACGTTGTCATTGTCAGCAATGTGCTGATGACACGCAACTCTGCTTCTCCTTTAAATCTGCAGGTATGGCGGTAGATATGCCAGATCAATGTCTTGCCTCGGTAATTGGATGAATGCCAACAAACTGAAACTTAATCTAGGCAAGACTGGGCAAGACTGAGACCCGATTAGTGGGTGGTTCCCTCAACCTGATGAATGGGTTGTGCCTTGCTCTGGGTAAGGTTACACTTTCTAGGAAGGAGCAGGTACGTAGCTTGGGGGTACACTGGTACCTCAGGTTAAGAACTTAATTCGTTCTGGAGTTGTACTTCTGGGTTCCTTAGTGTCACTTGAAGAAGAAGAAGAAGAGTTTGGATTTGATATCCCGCCTTTCACTCCCTTTAAGGAGTCTCAAAGCGGCTAACATTCTCCTTTCCCTTCCTCCCCCACAACAAACACTCTGTGAGGTGAGTGGGGCTGAGAGACTTCAAAGAAGTATGACTGGCCCAAGGTCACCCAGCAGCTGCATGTGGAGGAGCGGAGACGCGAACCCGGTTCCCCAGATTACGAGACTACCGCTCTTAACCACTACACCACACTGGCTCTCTCAAAGTGCCTTCCATCAGCTTTGACTGGTGGCTAAATTATGTTGTCTATGCAACATAATTACAACATAAGAGATTTTACTTTCTTGGGCTCCATGATCACTGCAGATGGGGACAGCAGTCACGAAATTAAAAGACACCTGCTTCTTGGGAGAAAAGCAATGACAAACCCTAGACAGCATCTTAAAAAGCAGAGACATCACCTTGCCAACAAAGGTCCGCATAGTTAAAGCTATGGTTTTCCCAGTAGTGATGTATGGAAGTGAGAGCTGGACCATGAAGAAGGCTGATCGCCGAAGAATTGATGCTTTTGAATTCTGGTGCTGGAGGAGACTCTTGAGAGTCACATGGACTGCAAGAAGATCAAACCTCTCCATTCTGAAGGAAATCAGCCCTGAGTGCTCACTGGAAGGACAGATCCTGAAGCTGAGGCTCCAATACTTTGGCCACCTCATGAGAAGAGAAGACTCCCTGGAAAAGACCCTGATGTTGGCAAAGATGGAGGGCACAAGGAGAAGGAGACGACAGAGGACGAGATGGTGTGACAGTGTTCTCGAAGCTATGAACATGAGTTTGACCAAACTGCGGGAGGCAGTGGAAGACAGGAGTGCCTGGTGTGCTCTGGTCCAGGGGGTCACAAAGAGTCGGACACAACTAAACAACTAAACAACATGCTCTGTTAACCTCTAGGTTGGATTGGCGCAATGTGTTGCACAGTGCCGGATTTACGTATAAGCTAAACAAACTATAGCTTAGGGCCCCACTCTCTTGGGGACCCCCCAGAAAATTAAAGGGGGGGAAAACTGGATGTGCATTTCCAAAATAGAAGATAAAAAACAAATAAAATAAAACCTACATACAGCTCCATCTGGTACACAGGATTAGACCCTACCTGCCCACAGACTGTCTCGCCAGAGTGCTGCATGCTCTAGTTATCTCTCACTTGGACTACTGCAATGCGCTCTATGTGGGGCTACCTTTGAAGGTGACCCGGAAACTACAACTAATCCGGAATGCGGCAGCTAGACTGGTGACTGGGAGCGGCCGCCGAGACCACATAACACCGGTCTTGAAAGACCTACATTGGCTCCCAGTACGTTTCCAAGCACAATTAAAAGTGTTGGTGCTGACCTTGAAAGCCCTAAACGGCCTCAGTCCAGTATACCTGAAGGAGCGTCTCCACCCCCATCGTTCTGCCCGTACACTGAGGTCCAGCTCCGAGGGCCTTCTGGCGGTTCCCTCATTGTGAGAAGTGAGGTTACAGGGAACCAGGCAGAGGGCCTTCTTGGTAGTGGCCCCTGCCCTGTGAAACACCCTCCCATCAGATGTCAAAGAGACAAACAACTACTAGACTTTTAGAAGACAACTGAAGGCAGCCCTGTTAAGGGAAGCTTTTAATGTCTGACATTTTAATGTATTTTTGGTCTTTGTGGAAGCCGCCCAGACTGGCTGGGGAACAAATAATAAATTTTATTATTATTATTATTATTATTATTATTATTATTATTATTATGGTGTGGCTTGGGAAAGACTGGAGGGCTGAAAGAAAGGTTGCATTTGTCCCCTGGGCTTGGGTTTCCACCTAAGCAAAATGGAGCCTCCAGGTTTAAAGGCAGTCTACCTTTGAAGGCCAGCTGCTGACAGACAAGCCTTGTGGGAGGGCAACGGGTTTTTGTGCCCTGCCTGCGGAGAGCACTGCTGTTGCTCTTTTGACCTGGGGAACCTGGTTTGCCACCATGAGAGCTGGATCATAGAATCATAGAATCGTAAAGTTGGAAGGGAACCCTAAAGGCAATCTAGTCCAACCCGCTTCCAGGATGTTGGGCGGGATGCACAACTGGCTTAATCCAGCATCCAGACTCTTCTGAAGTTAATCATTTGGCTTGCCACAAATGGAACCAGGGTGCTGGGTGGCTTGTTGGAGCCGCTTTTTTGGCGTGATCCCTGAGGATCCATCCTATGGGAGGCAGTGTTGTCGAAGGTTGCAGCATTCCGCCTAAAGCAATAAACACAAAATATTCCAATAAATCCCCTGGCTGCAACCTGTAGTTCTTGTACATATATTCTACTAAGTCTCTTGATTTTAAAAGAATTTCCTTTCCTTTTTCTTTTTTTACCAGAAGCAGAATCACGAACCAACGCAGTTCACTGGCGTTTTAACAGGAAGCCGGTACTGCCTTTAAACACAATCATTTTTAGCTCCGGTCTCAGCAGAATTTGTATAATAGGAAGTCAGAGAGACCAAAAAGAACATACAGTATTTAGATGTTGGGGCACGTGCCCTGCAGTGATGCTGTTCAACAAACGGGTACATTTACGTAGTTTTTTTAGTGTGTTTTTTAAGTGTCAGTTTTTGATCTGAAGGGTGAGTTTGGGCTAGATCTTGCCTATGGTTTTCCAGGTATCGTTGGACTCCAATTCTAAACCAGCATGGCCACTGATTCCCGTCCCCCCGGATTTAATTCCATATTTGATGACCAAATATGGGATGCACCACTAACTACCTAGAATGGACCACTTTAAATTGCCAATGGGACTTCACATGATGGAATGCTCCTCCGTGTACTAAACATTCCCTGCATGTAGAAAGCTAGGGTGTCAGGGAGATTGTTTTCTCTAGCATGCTTGCTTCCTAGGGTAGAGGGATTATCTACGGGTTCGTCCACATTCCTGCTTGTCCTGTACTTAGAAAGCAAGGGCCCAAGCAGTCTCCCGCTTGCCCAGGGCTTTCTAGGTATGAGCCCAAGCCGTTTTACCTTTGTACCGCCTCTTTCCCCCGGAAAACCCGCTCCTTAGAGGTACCGTATTTTTCGTCCTATAGGGCGCACCAGCCCATAGGACGCACCTCATTTTGGGGGGGGGGGAATGAATAAAAAAAATTTATTCCCCCCCCAGCCGCGGCTGCCGCCCCAAGCCTTGCGCACACCTGCCCGAAGCACGGGGCGCCCCGTGCTTTGGGCTGCCGCCCCAAGCCTCGCGCGCCCGGCGGGACCTCCCGCCGGGTGTGCGAGGCTTGCGGACACCCGCCCGAAGCACAGGGCGCCCTCCGGAGGGCTCCCCGTGCTTTGGGCTGCAGGCTGCTGCCTGCAAGCCTTGTGAGCCTGTGGGAACTCCCGCCGGGCTTGCAAGGCTTGCGGATAGCTTCCTGAAGCCTGGAGAGCGAGAGGGGTCAGTGCGCACCCATGCCTCTCGCTCTCCAGGCTTCAGCAAAAGCCTGCATTCGCCCCATAGGATGCACACACATTTCCCCTTCATTTTTGGAGGGGGAAAAGTGCGTCCTATGGGGCGAAAAATACGGTAAATCAAAACAAATGGCAAACTGCGTAAAACTCAGTTGCCGTTTGTTCCCATTCAGTGTTAAAACAGGTGTGTTTCCCCAGGGGAAAGCAACGTGGCAAATGGAAGTGTGGCTAAGCATTCACTTAGATCAGCCTTTGCCAACCGGGCGTCCTCCAGATTTTGGGACTACAACTCCCATAAGCCCTAGCCAACATGTGTTGTACAGTGGTACCTCTGGCTGCGAACGGGATCCGTTCCGGAGCCCCGTTCGCAACATGAGCAGAACGCAACTAGTGTCTGCATGTGTGCGGGTCGCGATTCGCCGCTTCTGCGCATGCACGTGACATCATTTTGCACGTCTGCGCATGCGCGAGCTGCAAAACCTAGAAGTAACCCTTTCCGGTACTTCCAGGTCGCCGCGGGATGTATCCTGAAGGTAAATAATGGTTATAGGTTTGCAGCGTTGGTGGATGCAGCCAAGTCCTCCAGGCGATGACTGTTGGTGGGTGATCGGAACTGTAGTCCGGCGACTACAGCCTCAGTTCTCCCCTGTGTATGAAGCAAACCATTAAGAACATAAGGAGAACCTGCTGGGTGAGGGATCATGTTATTACAGTGGCCAGTGAGATGCTGTTCCCTTGGCAAGTGTTACTCTTTTGGCTTGGAGTCCCGAAACTGGGTTTCTGGCACTCCACTGCAGAGATGAAGGCAACCGAGATGCACTCAGTTTACCTGCGTTGCTGCCAGTGGGTTGATTCTGGATGGCTCCCAGGTAAGGTATTGATGGGGGCTCTTCATCTACATGAAAGCAGCGTTTCCCGCCTTGAATCCGAATGCCACTGGGGGCGAAGGGGGAAGGCACAAGTTGCTCAAACAAGACAAGCCGCCAACTTTGGTCTCCACACCAAGGAACTACCGGCAGTACCTAGATAACGATTCTTAATTATTAACCCACTTGATCATGAAGGAACTGTGGCCTCCAGCCTCTTAGCTGGAATGTGCTGCTAGGAATCATGTGTGTAGCAGTGTGTGTGTGTGTTGAAAACAACAGCAGCAACCCATGCCAAGCGTTTCCTGATCTTTTTCATTGCGACAGTCTTGGGAAGTAGGTCAGCAATTTGTCCCATGTTGGGCTATGTTGTAAACAAAAATTGCCCTTTTCCCTTATGGGGTATCCAAGAGCCCATATAGAATCCTTATGTAGGTTCCCTATTGGTAGGAGAGAATAACAGAGGCCAACCAGAGAATATTGAGAAGCAAAGCAGCTAGTGAGCCTGATCTTTATTGATCTGTTGCAACAGGGTGCTCCCCTCACCACACGCAGGAGGGAGGAGGAGCCCAGAACAATGGCAAGCAAGGCCTTATAAAGACTTTTGAAATTGCCACCCTGTAGATCAATACCACCCCCAGAAACATCATACATACATCACAGAAGGGGTGTAACCGAAGACCACCCCTCAGATACATCATACCTACATCACAGAAAAGGTGGTCTTAAAACAGGTTGTTTATCTCCTGTTTGGCAGGTTACTTGATTGGATTGCCTGGGTAGCCTGGCCAGTCTTTTGTAATGATAAATACTTAGTTCCAGGGCCAGGTCACAGGCTCACACCCTATTCACATCCCAAATGTGCCCCCAAGACAGGACCCAGAGGAGGAAAGAGACAATGGGAGGTCTCCCACTTCGAACCTGCAGAGAAAACACTTGCTCAGTTTAGGAATCAAAATGGTTTCAGGTCGGTCTTCCTGTGCTGATCTATGTATGTGTTTGGTTGGCACACTTATGAACATTACCATATATCTAAGACCATAAAACTCCTATCACAGCTACCAGGGCCAGATCCTGATCTTTTGCATTTAAGAGCGTGCAGGTATGAGAATGTGGTCAGAGGCCAGAGGAGAAGGCACCTAAGAGCTGTCTCTCGCCCTCTCCCCCCGTCACTCGCCAGCAATTATGGGATATTTTGGCAACAGGTCCTTGCACATGTTCAGATATGTCTGTGGTGACTCTGGTGAGAGGTGGAAATCTGATTTATTTATTTTTTTACAGCGATCTTTTTTAAAAAAGTTTTTAACAAGTTTCACAAACAAACAATAACAATGGCACAGTAACAGATTACATGCAATTAATGCGAGGTCAAGAGCATGGGGTGAAGATGTCATCTGGGTATCAGTGACAAAGAAGGGAAAATCAAAGAAACAAGACATTCGGACTCAAATAAGAAATGAAGAGAATAAGCCAAGATCAGTTATCCACAAATCACCACAACTTTGAGGTGGAATAAACTTGCTTTCTTTGTTAGTAGTGAATTTAATAAAACGATACCACATTTCTCCAAATTTGTCTGAGTCTTTTGCTTTCCTTAACGCTTTTGGGATTTGATTTTTGTAAAATAATAATAATAATAATAATAATAATGCTTTGTATACTGCTTAATCATAAAAAACTTCTAAGTGGCTTATGCACAACAAGGAAATATTTTCAAATTATTGACAAAAGTATCAGCTGATTAGATGTTTGGCTTTAATGAATTAAAAGTAAAAGCAAAATCTACCACCAATCATTTGTGGGGCTTTGCAGAACCACAGTGGAAGGGGGCTGCATTCCATTTATTTTATTAAAAAATAGTTGTTGAATTTTGTTGCATTTTCATTGGGTTTTTTTATGCAAACCACTTGAGATATATAATATCTATATCTCTATATCTAACTTGTAAGAGTCACATCCCTTGCTCAGCTTACTTTTACCCCTGGCCCTGCCTGCCCTTGGCATGTGGCCCTAGAAAGCTTCCCACGAGGGAATGTGGCCCTCAGCTGCCAGATCTTCAGTAGACGACCCTGTTGTCACTTAATATAGTCACAATCCCTTTTCCTCTGGAGAGCTACAACTCTCAAGAGGGATTAAGGGTTAATCCACTCTGTGAAGGGACTAGGGCCATTGCTTTCAACCTGTGTGCCCTGGCCCCTGGGGTGCCTTGAATGATGGCCAGGGGTGCCCCAAGTCGAGGGGAGGAGGCTGAGGGAACCCTCCACAAGGGAGGGTGTCCGAAAAAGGGTGAGGGGCTTCCAGCTCTGCAGGCAAGGGGGGGGGGGAATATAACTGGGCTCCTGAGCCCCACAGAAGTGTCGCAGAAAGAATGTAGTTGGTCAAGGGAGCCGTGGACCCAAAAAGGTTGAAAACATCTGGAGTAGGAGTTCTCCTAACAACTCTTAGCACCCTGAACAAACTACACTTCCCATGATTCTTTGGGGGGAAGCCGTGACTCTTTAAAGTTGTATCCGAGTGCTTTAAATGCAAGGTGGCTTTCAGGTCTACAGCAACAGTTTGTGTTCCTCTGCTTGAGTTTCCTTCGCTTCAGAGTGCAGTTTGGTTGCTCCTCAATACGAAACAATCAGCTAGGAACGCAGGACGAGAGCACGCCAGTGGGGAGGGGTCCGGGCCTGACTTGCTGCTTTTCTGCGTGCAGGGATTTGGGCGGCGGGGATTCCAGTTGTGGCAGCCCACCACCGCCACCTGCGTGCAGCTATCACACATGTTGACAGCCTCGGTAGAAACCGAGCCGAAGCTGGATCGCGAGGAAGCGGCGGGTGAACACCCCGCTCCCCACAAAATCCGTATTTTAAAAGCGTGCTCTCCGCGCTTTCTTTTTTTGCAACGTCAAGCAGCAGCAACCGTCATCTTAATAAGCAGAGGCGGCTCTCGCTCGGTCTCCCGGCCGCCTCCGCCCCCCTCTCGTCGAAGATGGCCGCTGGAGCGAGCGGCGGAAAGGCCGGCTTTCCCCTCCCGGAGGCGAGACCTCCCCTTTCTGGCTCAGAAAAATAAAATAAATAAATTGCACGCACACACACGTTGGGAAAAAAATGCACAGATAGACCAACAACCAACCAACTAGCCCTCCTTTCCTTTTTTTATAGTCGCTTGCAAGAGGCGGAGGAGGCGTGCCGGCTTAGAACGCCGCCTCCCCCGTCTCCGCCTCCCGGTTTGCAACTGGCAACGCCGGGCTGGCCAATCAGCGCTCGAGCCGGCTCCGGGCACCGTTCCATTTCGGAATGTTGATACAGCGAGCGGACCAATGGCGTGCGGCGGAGAGAAATGTGTGTGTGTGTGAGTGCGCGCGTGTGTGTTTTTTTTTAACCCGGCTCCCTCCGCTTGCACGAGCTCCGAGGGGGCGGGAGGAG